>NC_089811.1:40957404-41557404 GCF_029633855.1 Hoplias malabaricus | reverse complement strand
GAGGACTAACTTAACTGGGATTTTCTCTCAATAGGTTTATTGGTGTTGAATATATTGGAATTAAATTTATGAGCTTGTTATACGTCCAATAAAGCAAAATACAGATGCAATGTAGGATATATTGGACTGACTAGGCTTTTCTGATCGCACCCTTCTACTCATGTGTTTACCTAGCTTCACTGGAAGTAGGAATCCCATCATGAAATTTACAGTTATTAATTTTATGCAGCACAGCATGTCGCTATATCTTAGCTTTGGGATGTGGTAGGACAAAAATTACCACACCACTGTCTTCGTCAGGACCTCCCTGACACACGGTGTGGGTTTGAACAAGATCTGAAGAGGTCACATATTTCACCCAAGAAAACACTAAGGGGTACCCCTTTGTGTTTTTTTAGACTAAATTTTTGACCATCTCAGATTTCTTCCAAACTCACGATGTTGATTAGGCAGGTCCTGACTTACACAAAGGTGTGATTATTTTTAGCCTATCTCATCCCAAAGCTGAGATATGAGGACTAACTTAACTGGGATTTTCTCTCAATAAGTTTATTGGTGTTGAATATATTGGAATTAAATTTATGAGCTTGTTATACGTCCAATAAAGCAAAATACAGATGCAATGTAGGATATATTGGACTGACTAGGCTTTTCTGATCACACCCTTCTACTCATGTGTTTACCTAGCTTCACTGGAAGTAGGAATCCCATCATGAAATTTACAGTTATTAATTTTATGCAGCACAGCATGTCCCTATATCTTAGCTTTGGGATGTGGTAGGACAAAAATTACCACACCACTGTCTTCGTCAGGACCTCCCTGACACATGGTGTGGGTTTGAACAAGATCTGAAGAGGTCACATATTTCACCCAAGAAAACACTAAGGGGTACCCCTTTGTGTTTTTTTAGACTAAACTTTTGACCGTCTCAGATTTCTTCCAAACTCACGATGTAGATTAGTCAGGTCCTGACCTACACAATGGTGTGATTATTTTCAGCCTATCACATCTCAAAGCTGAGATATGAGGACAAACTTAACTGGGATTTTCTCTCAATAGGTTTATTGGTGTTGAATATATTGGAATTAAATTTATGAGCTTTTTATACGTCCAATAAAGCAAAATACAGATGCAATGTAGGATATATTGGACTGACAAGGCTTTTCTGATCGCACCCTTCTACTCATGTGTTTACCTAGCTTCACTGGAAGTAGGAATCCCATCATGAAATTTACAGTTATACATTTTATGCAGCACAACATGTCCCTATATCTTAGCTTTGGGATGTGGTAGGGCAAAAATTACCACACCACTGTCTTTATCAGGACCTCTCTGACACACGGTGTGGGTTTGAAGAAGAGCTGAGGAGGTCACATATTTCACCCAAGAAAACACTAAGGGGTACCCCTTTGTGTTTTTTTAGACTAAATTTTTGACCATCTCAGATTTCTTCCAAACTCACGATGTTGATTAGGCAGGTCCTGACTTACACAAAGGTGTGATTATTTTCAGCCTATCTCATCCCAAAGCTGAGATATGAGGACTAACTTAACTGGGATTTTCTCTCAATAGGTTTATTGGTGTTGAATATATTGGAATTAAATTTATGAGCTTGTTATACGTCCAATAAAGCAAAATACAGATGCAATGTAGGATATATTGGACTGACTAGGCTTTTCTGATCGCACCCTTCTACTCATGTGTTTACCTAGCTTCACTGGAAGTAGGAATCCCATCATGAAATTTACAGTTATTAATTTTATGCAGCACAGCATGTCGCTATATCTTAGCTTTGGGATGTGGTAGGACAAAAATTACCACACCACTGTCTTCGTCAGGACCTCCCTGACACACGGTGTGGGTTTGAACAAGATCTGAAGAGGTCACATATTTCACCCAAGAAAACACTAAGGGGTACCCCTTTGTGTTTTTTTAGACTAAATTTTTGACCATCTCAGATTTCTTCCAAACTCACGATGTTGATTAGGCAGGTCCTGACTTACACAAAGGTGTGATTATTTTTAGCCTATCTCATCCCAAAGCTGAGATATGAGGACTAACTTAACTGGGATTTTCTCTCAATAAGTTTATTGGTGTTGAATATATTGGAATTAAATTTATGAGCTTGTTATACGTCCAATAAAGCAAAATACAGATGCAATGTAGGATATATTGGACTGACTAGGCTTTTCTGATCACACCCTTCTACTCATGTGTTTACCTAGCTTCACTGGAAGTAGGAATCCCATCATGAAATTTACAGTTATTAATTTTATGCAGCACAGCATGTCCCTATATCTTAGCTTTGGGATGTGGTAGGACAAAAATTACCACACCACTGTCTTCGTCAGGACCTCCCTGACACATGGTGTGGGTTTGAACAAGATCTGAAGAGGTCACATATTTCACCCAAGAAAACACTAAGGGGTACCCCTTTGTGTTTTTTTAGACTAAACTTTTGACCGTCTCAGATTTCTTCCAAACTCACGATGTAGATTAGTCAGGTCCTGACCTACACAATGGTGTGATTATTTTCAGCCTATCACATCTCAAAGCTGAGATATGAGGACAAACTTAACTGGGATTTTCTCTCAATAGGTTTATTGGTGTTGAATATATTGGAATTAAATTTATGAGCTTTTTATACGTCCAATAAAGCAAAATACAGATGCAATGTAGGATATATTGGACTGACAAGGCTTTTCTGATCGCACCCTTCTACTCATGTGTTTACCTAGCTTCACTGGAAGTAGGAATCCCATCATGAAATTTACAGTTATACATTTTATGCAGCACAACATGTCCCTATATCTTAGCTTTGGGATGTGGTAGGGCAAAAATTACCACACCACTGTCTTTATCAGGACCTCTCTGACACACGGTGTGGGTTTGAAGAAGAGCTGAGGAGGTCACATATTTCACCCAAGAAAACACTAAGGGGTACCCCTTTGTGTTTTTTTAGACTAAATTTTTGACCATCTCAGATTTCTTCCAAACTCACGATGTTGATTAGGCAGGTCCTGACTTACACAAAGGTGTGATTATTTTTAGCCTATCTCATCCCAAAGCTGAGATATGAGGACTAACTTAACTGGGATTTTCTCTCAATAGGTTTATTGGTGTTGAATATATTGGAATTAAATTTATGAGCTTGTTATACGTCCAATAAAGCAAAATACAGATGCAATGTAGGATATATTGGACTGACTAGGCTTTTCTGATCGCACCCTTCTACTCATGTGTTTACCTAGCTTCACTGGAAGTAGGAATCCCATCATGAAATTTACAGTTATTAATTTTATGCAGCACAGCATGTCCCTATATCTTAGCTTTGGGATGTGGTAGGACAAAAATTACCACACCACTGTCTTCGTCAGGATCTCCCTGACACACGGTGTGGGTTTGAACAAGATCTGAAGAGGTCACATATTTCACCCAAAAAAACACTAAGGGGTACCCCTTTGTGTTTTTTCAGACTAAATTTTTGACCGTCTCAGATTTCTTCCAAACTCACGATGTTGATTAGGCAGGTCCTGACTTACACAAAGGTGTGATTATTTTTAGCCTATCTCATCCCAAAGCTGAGATATGAGGACAAACTTAACTGGGATTTTCTCTCAATAGGTTTATTGGTGTTGAATATATTGGAATTAAATTTATGAGCTTTTTATACGTCCAATAAAGCAAAATACAGATGCAATGTAGGATATATTGGACTGACTAGGCTTTTCTGATCGCACCCTTCTACTCATGTGTTTACCTAGCTTCACTGGAAGTAGGAATCCCATCATGAAATTTACAGTTATTAATTTTATGCAGCACAGCATGTCCCTATATCTTAGCTTTGGGATGTGGTAGGACAAAAATTACCACACCACTGTCTTCGTCAGGACCTCTCTGACACATGGTGTGGGTTTGAAGAAGAGCTGAAGAGGTCACATATTTCACCCAAGAAAACACTAAGGGGTACCCCTTTGTGTTTTTTTAGACTAAATTTTTGACCATCTCAGATTTCTTCCAAACTCACGATGTTGATTAGGCAGGTCCTGACTTACACAAAGGTGTGATTATTTTTAGCCTATCTCATCCCAAAGCTGAGATATGAGGACTAACTTAACTTTTTTTTCTTTGTTTTATGCTTCCTGCTTCCTTGCCGTTCAGACGCTTTGCTGCTTAGCTCTGCTATCTTCTATTTCTTTCCTTTTATTTTTTCAAAACCGACTTGTTCTTCCTGTGATATAGTATCTGAGCTTTTAAATATACACAAATCAGCAGCACTACGAAGCCAAAACTGGATATTTTCTGCTTTTGATACTTTTTAAAGTAGTGTGATTGCTCTAGGAACCAGGACTGTTCCAACAACCAGGATATTTCATCAGGCTACAGTAGAAGAAACTTGTGAAATGCCTCTTCTTTTTGTTCAACACATGTGCTGTCAGAATTGCTACGGACTTCTACAGAGAATGTCAGCTTTGGAAAGGGATTTTCGGAACCTGTTATCAGAGTTTAAGGACTGGCATGTCGGACCTGCGCGAGGAGTAACAGTGAGTGGGAGTACGGGCAGCAGACAGTGGGCTGAGGACCTAACGGAGCAGCGGACAGTGGAGGGACACAGATCTAGACCAGAGGATCGAGTAAATGGCAACACTGCTGTGAGTACAACTAGAGACGGGCAATGGGTGCAGATTGAAGCTAGACCCAAGCGCCGTGCTTTGTATAGCTCTGTAGTCTCGTCCTCTACTCCTGGTACCACAGCTGGTCCAGGGATTTCAGCTGCTAAACCTAACACTGCTGCTGAGAGAGCACAGCACAGACCCAAACCAGAAAACCGGTCTTATTCACTGCAGCTGAAAAACAGGTTTGAACCACTGCATGCCCTTCGTGAGAATCACAAACGCAGTGAACACAGCACAGAAAGTGCCAGAAGTGTCAGTCAGTCTCAAAACTCTAACAAACTTACTGCAGACACCCTGATCTTTGGAGATGACACTGTTAATGGGGTAACAAACCCAAAACTCATAGTGAGATGCGAGCCAAACATCACCGTGCCTGAACTTACTGCAAAGTTTCCAGCTGTACTGGCTGAGTACACCAATGTGAAGAGGATTATTGTACACGTTGGAAAGAATGACACTATCAAGCAGGAGTCTGAAGTTTTAAAAAGAGACTTTAATGACCTCATTAACACACTCAGTAGGTTCAACATACAATTTTTCATCAGTGGACCTCTACCTGCAGGAGGCACCAATATGTTCTCAAGGTTACTGGGATTAAACACCTGGCTACAGAACAGCTGCAGGTCAAATGGACTGAACTTCATTGACAATTTTAATTTGTTTTTTGGGAAGAGAGAACTTTTTAGGAGAGACGGACTGCACACAAACAAGAGGGGTGTTAAACTTCTGACAGACAATCTCATTTTCTCAGTGTGCAATCTATCTACTTCTCTTGGGGGTGGCGCATCAGCATCAACATCCAGGAACTCTCCTGTACAAGCTGATGACACCATGTCACAGCCGGAACATCCTCTCTCCACTGAGGACGACCTGAGGGAGCAGCAGACACTGGACATGAGTGGCAATGACCAACTCTATCAGCTGCCAGAGACACCAAAACCCCAAGAGGAATCCTCCTTGTCCTCTATCTCCCCCCCCACATCACCCCACCTGAACCTCCCAGCAGCCATGGAGAAGCTGGTTTCGGCTGGGACAAGGCTGTCACTTTCCCTGTCAGCCAGCCCTCAGGTGCAAAGAAGAACCACCCCAGCTTCTACTCCACCATCATCTACTGCCACTTCTCCACTGCAGTCCCCCAGACTGTCCCCTAAGAATAATCACACTCCATCACCACCTAGAGCACCTCAACGGAAAAGACAAGCTCCTCAACCCCCGGAAAGGCAGCTTCGCTCACGGCCCCATCGCCAGCAGGAGCTTCACACAGCTTCGTCAGCTGATAAGGGCAAAGAAAAGTGATGTTTTTCGGGTCCTGGCTGCTGCAGTGATGATGTCAGCAGTACATGTTTTCAAAACAAGCTTGGACCTTTGATGCCTGTAATCTCTCCCATTCCAGTACTTATCAGAGAGAGAAAGAACAGAGAGTTCAGGTCAGATTCTGTGAATGTAGCCAATCTACAGCAAATAAAATGTGAAACAGAGATTCTGTGGCAAAGTGCACAAGTTACTAAGTTAGCTCTTCTAAATATCAGATCTCTCACAAACAAATCACACTTAATTAATGATTTTATTACAGCACATGGGCTTGATTTTATACTTTTAACTGAGACTTGGCTAAATGAATGTAGTGCTGCAACTGTTTTATTGGAGTCGGCTCCTCCAGATTTTCATTTTTTAAATGCATCTCGTGCCAGCAGAAAAGGTGGAGGTCTAGCTGCTTTGTTCCATGGTTCTTTTCAGTGCAAGCAGTTATCATTTGGAGACTTCACAACATTTGAGAATCTCTGTGTAGTTTTGAAAGGGACACCACAGATATTACTAGTAACTGTCTACAGGCCTCCGAAGTACAGCGCTAATTTTATTGATGAATTTACAGAGATGCTGTCCTTTATTTCTACAGACTTTGACCATTTTGTTATTGCTGGTGACTTTAACATACATATCGACAATCCCAAGGACTGTTTTGCCAAGGAACTACTTGCCATATTGGACTCTTTTGGTCTTTCACAGCATGTTACAGGGAGTACTCATTGTCATGGTCACACGCTGGATATTGTTATCTCAAAGAGTCTCAACATATCAGTGACTGTGAAGGACGTCGCACTGTCAGATCACTACTGTGTGTTCTTTGATATGTGGGCCTCACCAGTCATCAGAGATAGAAGAGTTTTTGTCAAGAAAAGGATTATAAAGGACTGCACAGCTACACTTTTCATGAGTAAAATGTGCACTACACCATGTGAACTATCCAACTCTGTTGATGATTTGCTGAATAGTTTTAATACAAAAATTGTCAGTGTAATGGATGAGATTGCGCCAGTTAAAATGAAGGCCTTGTCTTGCAAACAGAAAGCACCATGGAGAAATGCTTCTGTTGTTCAAATCCAAAAGAGGGAGTGTCGCAAGGCAGAACGCAGATGGCGTAAAACAAGTCTTCATATTCACAAAGAAATCTACAAAGATAGGCTACGTCAATACAACGCGACAATATGCAAAACACGACAATCCTATTTCTCTAGCATCATCAACAATAACACTAACAACAGCAAAATCCTCTTCACCGTGGTCGACAGACTTACTAACTCACCCACACCAATGGCCCCTGAATTAGTATCAACTGAGAGATGTAATGAGTTTGCATTCTTTTTTAACACTAAAATCCAGAATATCAGACAAGCGATTAGTACATCTATATCCAACAATGAGTCTGTACCCTCTCCATCACCTCATAAAAACTCCTTAGTTAAAATGTCAGAGTTCAGTACTGTTGATAGTAATATTTTAACTGACACAGTTAATCATCTCAAATCATCCACTTGCAGTCTTGACACACTACCAACCAATTTTTTAAAGAGTGTGTTTCACACTATAGCACCAGACATACTCCACATTGTAAACACCTCACTCATGTCGGGGGTTTTTCCGAGCTCACTAAAAACTGCAGTTGTAAAGCCTCTTCTAAAAAAGAAAAATTTAGAATCTTCTCTGATAAGTAACTACAGGCCAATTTCTAATCTACCGTTCATGGGCAAAATCATTGAGAAAATAGTTTTCAGGCAAATCACTAGTTTCTTGTCCATAAACAGTAGCCTAGACAAATTCCAGTCCGGGTTCCGGTCTAATCACAGCACTGAGACTGCTCTAATCAAGGTAATTAATGACATCCGCTTAAATACAGAGGCTGGAAAGGTATCTCTTCTATTACTTCTTGACCTTAGTGCTGCCTTTGATACCATTGACCATAAGATTCTTATAGATAGACTCGCAAACTGGGTTGGACTCTCAGGAACAGTCCTGAAGTGGTTCATTTCTTACCTGGAAGGCAGGAACTACTTTGTAGAAATAGAAAATAATATTTCAGAGAACATGCCAGTAACCTGTGGTGTCCCCCAGGGCTCTATTCTTGGTCCACTTTTATTTAATTTATATATGCTTCCTCTTGGCCAGATTCTACAGAACTATGGGCTGTCCTATCACAGCTATGCAGATGATACTCAGATTTACATGGCCCTGTCCCCAAACGACTCTGGCCCAGTTGACTTATTAAGCAAGTGCCTTGAACACATCACAAACTGGATGGGACACAATTTTCTGCAGCTGAATAAAGATAAAACTGAGATTATACTATTTGGGAATAGCACTGAGAGACAAAGATTGGCTACGTATCTGGACTCGAGAGCCCTCAAATCTAAAGAACTGGCTCGCAACCTTGGTGTATCAATGGACTCAGATCTCAGTTTTAGTAGTCATATTAAAGCGGTTACTAGATCAGCATTTTACCATCTTAAGAACATCAGTAAGATTAGAGATTTTCTGACTAAACCAGACCTAGAGAAACTTATCCATGCTTTTATTTCTAGCAGGATTGATTACTGTAATGGTCTCTTAGCTGGACTTCCAAAAAAGACCATTAAACAGCTTCAGCTGATTCAAAATGCAGCTGCCAGAGTTCTCACTCGGAGCAAAAGAAGAGATCATATCACCCCCATCCTCAAATCCTTACACTGGATACCAGTCTGTTATAGAATAGACTTTAAGGTGTTATTACTGGTTTATAAATGTCTCAATGGGGTAGGACCAGCGTATTTATCAGATCTGCTACAGAGATATGAGCCGAGCAGAGATCTCAGATCTTTAGGAACTAGTCAGTTAGTCCTGCCTCGGGTCAAAACTAAACATGGAGAGGCAGCATTTAGCTACTATGCCACTTTTAAATGGAACCAGCTGTCTGAGAATATTAGAAGTGCCCCAACGTTAGACACATTTAAATCAAGACTTAAAACTCTCTTGTTTGAGCAGGCTTACAGCTCAGTTTAAAATATTCTGCACTTTTCTGTAACGGCATTTTATTTCTTTTATTTCTTTTCATTTATTGTCATTTTAAATTGTTTTAATCATTTTAATCATTTTACTCTTTTTATGTAATTGTCTTATTGGAATTTATGATTTTACTCTGGCTTTTAATGTAATTTCTTTTTCTGTAAAGTTTTGAATTGCTTCTGTATGAAAGGTGCTCTATAAATAAACTTGCCTTGCCTTGCCTTGCCTTGCCTTGCCTTGGGATTTTCTCTCAATAGGTTTATTGGTGTTGAATATATTGGAATTAAATTTATGAGCTTGTTATACGTCCAATAAAGCAAAATACAGATGCAATGTAGGATATATTGGACTGACTAGGCTTTTCTGATCACACCCTTCTACTCATGTGTTTACCTAGCTTCACTGGAAGTAGGAATCCCATCATGAAATTTACAGTTATTAATTTTATGCAGCACAGCATGTCCCTATATCTTAGCTTTGGGATGTGGTAGGACAAAAATTACCACACCACTGTCTTCGTCAGGACCTCTCTGACACACGGTGTGGGTTTGAAGAAGAGCTGAGGAGGTCACATATTTCACCCAAAAAAACACTAAGGGGTACCCCTTTGTGTTTTTTTAGACTAAATTTTTGACCGTCTCAGATTTCTTCCAAACTCACGATGTAGATTAGTCAGGTCCTGACCTACACAAAGGTGTGATTATTTTCAGCCTATCACATCTCAAAGCTGAGATATGAGGACAAACTTAACTGGGATTTTCTCTCAATAGGTTTATTGGTGTTGAATATATTGGAATTAAATTTATGAGCTTTTTATACGTCCAATAAAGCAAAATACAGATGCAATGTAGGATATATTGGACTGACAAGGCTTTTCTGATCGCACCCTTCTACTCATGTGTTTACCTAGCTTCACTGGAAGTAGGAATCCCATCATGAAATTTACAGTTATACATTTT
The DNA here is from genome assembly GCF_029633855.1 of Hoplias malabaricus. NCBI lineage: Eukaryota > Metazoa > Chordata > Actinopteri > Characiformes > Erythrinidae > Hoplias > Hoplias malabaricus. The sequence continues at coordinate 41,547,451 of NC_089811.1, read as the reverse complement.
ATGCAGCACAACATGTCCCTATATCTTAGCTTTGGGATGTGGTAGGGCAAAAATTACCACACCACTGTCTTTATCAGGACCTCTCTGACACACGGTGTGGGTTTGAAGAAGAGCTGAGGAGGTCACATATTTCACCCAAGAAAACACTAAGGGGTACCCCTTTGTGTTTTTTCAGACTAAATTTTTGACCGTCTCAGATTTCTTCCAAACTCACGATGTTGATTAGGCAGGTCCTGACTTACACAAAGGTGTGATTATTTTTAGCCTATCTCATCCCAAAGCTGAGATATGAGGACAAACTTAACTGGGATTTTCTCTCAATAGGTTTATTGGTGTTGAATATATTGGAATTAAATTTATGAGCTTTTTATACGTCCAATAAAGCAAAATACAGATGCAATGTAGGATATATTGGACTGACAAGGCTTTTCTGATCGCACCCTTCTACTCATGTGTTTACCTAGCTTCACTGGAAGTAGGAATCCCATCATGAAATTTACAGTTATACATTTTATGCAGCACAACATGTCCCTATATCTTAGCTTTGGGATGTGGTAGGGCAACAATTACCACACCACTGTCTTCGTCAGGACCTCCCTGACACACGGTGTGGGTTTGAACAAGATCTGAAGATGTCACATATTTCACCCAAAAAAACACTAAGGGGTACCCCTTTGTGTTTTTTCAGACTAAATTTTTGACCGTCTCAGATTTCTTCCAAACTCACGATTTTGATTAGGCAGGTCCTGACTTACACAAAGGTGTGATTATTTTTAGCCTATCTCATCCCAAAGCTGAGATATGAGGACAAACTTAACTGGGATTTTCTCTCAATAGGTTTATTGGTGTTGAATATATTGGAATTAAATTCATGAGCTTGTTATACGTCCAATAAAGCAAAATACAGATGCAATGTAGGATATATTGGACTGACTAGGCTTTTCTGATCGCACCCTTCTACTCATGTGTTTACCTAGCTTCACTGGAAGTAGGAATCCCATCATGAAATTTACAGTTATTAATTTTATGCAGCACAGCATGTCCCGATATCTTAGCTTTGGGATGTGGTAGGACAAAAATTACCACACCACTGTCTTCGTCAGGACCTCCCTGACACACGGTGTGGGTTTGAACAAGATCTGAAGAGGTCACATATTTCACCCAAAAAAACACTAAGGGGTACCCCTTTGTGTTTTTTCAGACTAAATTTTTGACCGTCTCAGATTTCTTCCAAACTCACGATGTTGATTAGGCAGGTCCTGACTTACACAAAGGTGTGATTATTTTTAGCCTATCTCATCCCAAAGCTGAGATATGAGGACAAACTTAACTGGGATTTTCTCTCAATAGGTTTATTGGTGTTGAATATATTGGAATTAAATTTATGAGCTTTTTATACGTCCAATAAAGCAAAATACAGATGCAATGTAGGATATATTGGACTGACAAGGCTTTTCTGATCGCACCCTTCTACTCATGTGTTTACCTAGCTTCACTGGAAGTAGGAATCCCATCATGAAATTTACAGTTATACATTTTATGCAGCACAACATGTCCCTATATCTTAGCTTTGGGATGTGGTAGGGCAACAATTACCACACCACTGTCTTCGTCAGGACCTCTCTGACACACGGTGTGGGTTTGAAGAAGATCTGAGGAGGTCACATATTTCACCCAAAAAAACACTAAGGGGTACCCCTTTGTGTTTTTTTAGACTAAATTTTTGACCGTCTCAGATTTCTTCCAAACTCACGATGTTGATTAGTCAGGTCCTGACCTACACAAAGGTGTGATTATTTTCAGCCTATCTCATCCCAAAGCTGAGATATGAGGACAAACTTAACTGGGATTTTCTCTCAATAGGTTTATTTGTGTTGAATATATTGGAATTAAATTCATGAGCTTGTTATACGTCCAATAAAGCAAAATACAGATGCAATGTAGGATATATTGGACTGACTAGGCTTTTCTGATCGCACCCTTCTACTCATGTGTTTACCTAGCTTCACTGGAAGTAGGAATCCCATCATGAAATTTACAGTTATACATTTTATGCAGCACAACATGTCCCTATATCTTAGCTTTGGGATGTGGTAGGGCAACAATTACCACACCACTGTCTTCGTCAGGACCTCTCTGACACACGGTGTGGGTTTGAAGAAGATCTGAGGAGGTCACATATTTCACCCAAAAAAACACTAAGGGGTACCCCTTTGTGTTTTTTTAGACTAAATTTTTGACCGTCTCAGATTTCTTCCAAACTCACGATGTTGATTAGTCAGGTCCTGACCTACACAAAGGTGTGATTATTTTCAGCCTATCTCATCCCAAAGCTGAGATATGAGGACAAACTTAACTGGGATTTTCTCTCAATAGGTTTATTGGTGTTGAATATATTGGAATTAAATTCATGAGCTTGTTATACGTCCAATAAAGCAAAATACAGATGCAATGTAGGATATATTGGACTGACTAGGCTTTTCTGATCGCACCCTTCTACTCATGTGTTTACCTAGCTTCACTGGAAGTAGGAATCCCATCATGAAATTTACAGTTATACATTTTATGCAGCACAACATGTCCCTATATCTTAGCTTTGGGATGTGGTAGGGCAACAATTACCACACCACTGTCTTCGTCAGGACCTCTCTGACACACGGTGTGGGTTTGAAGAAGATCTGAGGAGGTCACATATTTCACCCAAAAAAACACTAAGGGGTACCCCTTTGTGTTTTTTTAGACTAAATTTTTGACCGTCTCAGATTTCTTCCAAACTCACGATGTTGATTAGTCAGGTCCTGACCTACACAAAGGTGTGATTATTTTCAGCCTATCTCATCCCAAAGCTGAGATATGAGGACAAACTTAACTGGGATTTTCTCTCAATAGGTTTATTGGTGTTGAATATATTGGAATTAAATTCATGAGCTTGTTATACGTCCAATAAAGCAAAATACAGATGCAATGTAGGATATATTGGACTGACTAGGCTTTTCTGATCGCACCCTTCTACTCATGTGTTTACCTAGCTTCACTGGAAGTAGGAATCCCATCATGAAATTTACAGTTATTAATTTTATGCAGCACAGCATGTCCCGATATCTTAGCTTTGGGATGTGGTAGGACAAAAATTACCACACCACTGTCTTCGTCAGGACCTCCCTGACACACGGTGTGGGTTTGAAAAAGATCTGAAGAGGTCACATATTTCACCCAAAAAAACACTAAGGGGTACCCCTTTGTGTTTTTTCAGACTAAATTTTTGACCATCTCAGATTTCTTCCAAACTCACGATGTTGATTAGGCAGGTCCTGACTTACACAAAGGTGTGATTATTTTCAGCCTATCTCATCCCAAAGCTGAGATATGAGGTATAACGTAAGTGGGATTTTCTCTCAATAGGTTTATTTGTGTTGAATATATTGGAATTAAATTTATGAGCTTGTTATACGTCCAATAAAGCAAAATGCAGATGCAATGTAGGATATATTGGACTGACTAGGCTTTTCTGATCGCACCATTCTACTCATGTGTTTACCTAGCTTCACTGGAAGTAGGAATCCCATCATGAAATTTACAGTTATTAATTTTATGCAGCACAGCATGTCCCTATATCTTAGCTTTGGGATGTGGTAGGGCAAAAATTACCACACCACTGTCTTCGTCAGGACCTCTCTGACACACGGTGTGGGTTTGAAGAAGATCTGAGGAGGTCACATATTTCATAAAAAAAAAACACTAAGGGGTACCCCTTTGTGTTTTTTTAGACTAAATTTTTGACCGTCTCAGATTTCTTCCAAACTCACGATGTTGATTAGGCAGGTCCTGACTTACACAAAGGTGTGATTATTTTTAGCCTATCTCATCCCAAAGCTGAGATATGAGGACAAACTTAACTGGGATTTTCTCTCAATAGGTTTATTGGTGTTGAATATATTGGAATTAAATTTATGAGCTTTTTATACGTCCAATAAAGCAAAATAGAAATGCAATGAAGGATATATTGGACTGACTAGGCTTTTCTGATCACACCCTTCTACTCATGTGTTTACCTAGCTTCACTGGAAGTAGGAATCCCATCATGAAACTTACAGTTATACATTTTATGCAGCACAACATGTCCCTATATCTCAGCTCTGGGATGTGGTAGGGCAACAATTACCACACCACTGTCTTCGTCAGGATCTCTCTGACACACGGTGTGGGTTTGAAGAAGATCTGAAGAGGTCACAGATTTCACCCAAAAAAACACTAAGGGGTACCCCTTTGTGTTATTTTAGACTAAATTTTTGACCATCTCAGATTTCTTCCAAACTCACGATGTTGATTAGGCAGGTCCTGACTTACACAAAGGTGTGATTATTTTCAGCCTATCTCATCCCAAAGCTGAGATATGAGGACAAACTAAACTGGGATTTTCTCTCAATAGGTTTATTGGTGTTGAATATATTGGAATTAAAATTATGATATTTTTATACGTCCAATAAAGCAAAATACAGATGCAATGTAGGATATATTGGACTGACTAGGATTTTCTGATCGCACCCTTCTACTCATGTGTTTACCAACTTAACTGGAAGTAGGAATCCCATCATGAAATTTACAGTTATGCATTTTATGCAGCACAACATGTCCCTATATCTTAGCTTTGGGATGTGGTAGGGCAACAGTTACCACACCACTGTCTTCGTCAGGACCTCTCTGACACGCGGTGTGGGTTTGAAGAAGATCTGAAGAGGTCACATATTTCACCCAAAAAAACACTAAGGGGTACCCCTTTGTGTTTTTTCAGACTAAATTTTTGACCATCTCAGATTTCTTCCAAACTCACGATGTTGATTAGGCAGGTCCTGACTTACACAAAGGTGTGATTATTTTTAGCCTATCTCATCCCAAAGCTGAGATATGAGGACAAACTTAACTGGGATTTTCTCTCAATAGGTTTATTGGTGTTGAATATATTGGAATTAAATTTATGAGCTTTTTATACGTCCAATAAAGCAAAATACAGATGCAATGTAGGATATATTGGACTGACAAGGCTTTTCTGATCGCACCCTTCTACTCATGTGTTTACCTAGCTTCACTGGAAGTAGGAATCCCATCATGAAATTTACAGTTATACATTTTATGCAGCACAACATGTCCCTATATCTTAGCTTTGGGATGTGGTAGGGCAACAATTACCACACCACTGTCTTCGTCAGGACCTCTCTGACACACGGTGTGGGTTTGAAGAAGAGCTGAGGAGGTCACATATTTCACCCAAGAAAACACTAAGGGGTACCCCTTTGTGTTTTTTTAGACTAAATTTTTGACCATCTCAGATTTCTTCCAAACTCACGATGTTGATTAGGCAGGTCCTGACTTACACAAAGGTGTGATTATTTTTAGCCTATCTCATCCCAAAGCTGAGATATGAGAACAAAATTAACTGGGATTTTCTCTCAATAGGTTTATTGGTGTTGAATATATTGCAATTAAATTTATGAGCTTTTTATACTTCCAATAAAGCAAAATACAGATGCAATGTAGGATATATTGGACTGACTAGGCTTTTCTGATCACACCCTTCTACTCATGTGTTTACCTAGCTTCACTGGAAGTAGGAATCCCATCATGAAATTTACAGTTATACATTTTATGCAGCACAACATGTCCCTATATCTCAGCTTTGGGATGTGGTAGGGCAACAATTACCACACCACTGTCTTTGTCAGGACCTCCCTGACACATGGTGTGAGTTTAAAGAAGATCTGAGGAGGTCACATATTTCACCCAAAAAAACACTAAGGGGTACCCCTTTGTGTTTTTTCAGACTAAATTTTTGACTGTGTCAGATTTCTTCCAAACTCACGTTGTTGATTAGACAGGTCCTGACTTACACAAAGGTGTGATTATTTTCAGCCTATCTCATCCCAAAGCTGAGATATGAGGACAAACTTACCTGGGATTTTCTCTCAATAGGTTTATTAGTGTTGAATATATTGGAATTAAATTTATGAGCTTTTTATACGTCCAATAAAGCAAAATACAGATGCAATGTAGGATATATTGGACTGACTAGGCTTTTCTGATCGCACCCTTTTACTCATGTGTTTACCTAGCTTCACTGGAAGTAGGAATCCCATCATGAAATTTACAGTTATACATTTTATGCAGCACAACATGTCCCTATATCTTAGCTTTGGGATGTGGTAGGGCAACAATTACCACACCACTGTCTTTGTCAGGACCTCCCTGACACACGGTGTGGGTTTGAACAAGATCTGAAGAGGTCACATATTTCACCCAAAAAAACACTAAAGGGTACCCCTTTGTGTTTTTTCAGACTAAATTTTTGACCGTCTCAGATTTCTTCCAAACTCACGATGTTGATTAAGCAGGTCCTGACTTACACAGGGGTGTGATTATTTTCAGCGTATCTCATCCCAAAGCTGAGATATGAGGACTAACGTAACTTGGATTTTCTCTCAATAGGTTTATTGGTGTTGAATATATTGGAATTAAATTTATGAGCTTGTTATATGTCCAATAAAGCAAAATACAGATGCAATGTAGGATATATTGGACTGACTAGGCTTTTCTGATCGCACCCTTCTACTCTTGTGTTTACCTAGCTTCACTGGAAGTAGGAATCCCATCATGAAATTTACAGTTATACATTTTTTGCAGCACAACATGTCCCTATATCTCAGCTTTGGGATGTGGTAGGGCAACAATTACCACACCACTGTCTTTGTCAGGACCTCCCTGACACATGGTGTGAGTTTAAAGAAGATCTGAGGAGGTCACATATTTCACCCAAAAAAACACTGAGGGGTAACCCCTTTGTGTTTTTTAGACTAAGTTTTTGACTGTGTCAGATTTCTTCCAAACTCACGTTGTTGATTAGACAGGTCCTGACTTACACAAAGGTGTGATTATTTTCAGCCTATCTCATCCCAAAGCTGAGATATGAGGACAAACTTACCTGGGATTTTCTCTCAATAGGTTTATTAGTGTTGAATATATTGGAATTAAATTTATGAGCTTTTTATACGTCCAATAAAGCAAAATACAGATGCAATGTAGGATATATTGGACTGACTAGGCTTTTGTGATCCCACCCTTCTACTCATGTGTTTACCTAGCTTCACTGGAAGTAGGAATCCCATCATGAAATTTACAGTTATACATTTTATGCAGCACAACATGTCCCTATATCTTAGCTTTGGGATGTGGTAGGGCAACAATTACCACACCACTGTCTTTGTCAGGACCTCCCTGACACACGGTGTGAGTTTGAAGATCTGAGGAGGTCACTTTTTTCGCCCCAAAAAAACACTAAGGGGTACCCCTTTGTGTTTTTTTAGACTAAATTTTTGACCATCTCAGATTTCTTCCAAACTCACGATGTTGATTAAGCAGGTCCTGACTTACACAGGGGTGTGATTATTTTCAGCCTATCTCATCCCAAAGCTGAGATATGAGGACTTACGTAACTGGGATTTTCTCTCAATAGGTTTATTGGTGTTGAATATATTGGAATTAAATTTATGAACTTGTTATACATCCAATAAAGCAAAATACAGATGCAATGTAGGATATATTGGACTGACTAGGCTTTTCTGATCGCACCCTTCTACTCATGTGTTTACCTAGCTTCGCTGGAAGTAGGAATCCCATCATGAAATTTACAGTTATACATTTTATGCAGCACAACATGTCCCTATATCTCAGCTTTGGGATGTGGTAGGGCAACAATTGCCACATCACTGTCTTTGTCAGGACCTCCCTGACACATGGTGTGGGTTTAAAGAGGATCTGAGGAGGTCACATATTTCACCCAAAAAAAAAACTAAGGGGTACCCCTTTGTGTTTTTTCAGACTAAATTTTTGACCATCTCAGATTTCTTCCAAACTCACAATGTTGATTAAGCAGGTCCTGACTTACACAGGGGTGTGATTATTTTCAGCCTATCTCATCCCAAAGCTGAGATATGAGGACAAACTTAACTGGGATTTTCTCTCAATAGGTTTATTGGTGTTGAATATATTGGAATTAAATTTATGAGCTTTTTATACGTCCAATAAAGCAAAATACAGATGCAATGTAGGATATATTGGACTGACTAGGCTTTTCTGATCACACCCTTCTACTCATGTGTTTACCTAGCTTCACTGGAAGTAGGAATCCCATCATGAAATTTACAGTTATACATTTTATGCAGCACAACATGTCCCTATATCTCAGCTTTGGGATGTGGTAGGGCAACAATTACCACACCACTGTCTTTGTCAGGACCTCTCTGACACACGGTGTGGGTTTGAAGAAGAGCTGAGGAGGTCACATATTTCACCCAAAAAAACACCAAGGAGTACCCCTTTGTGTTTTTTTAGACTAAATTTTTGACCGTCTCAGATTTCTTCCAAACTCACGGTGTTGATTAGGCAGGTCCTGACTTACAGAAATGTGTGATTATTTTCAGCCTATCTCATCCCAAACCTGAGATATGAGGACAAATTTAACTGGGACTTTCTCTCAATAGTGGTGTTGAATATATTGGAATTAAATTTATGAGCTTTTTATACGTCCAATAAAGCAAAATACAGATGCAATGTAGGATATAGTGGACTGACTAGGCTTTTCTGATCGCACCCTTCTACTTATGTGTTTACCTAGCTTCACTGGAAGTAGGAATCCCATCATGAAATTTACAGTTATACATTTTATGCAGCACAACATGTCCCTATATCTTAGCTTTGGGATGTGGTAGGGCAAAAATTACCACACCACTGTCTTCGTCAGGACCTCTCTGACACACGGTGTGGGTTTGAAGAAGAGCTGAGGAGGTCACATATTTCACCCAAAACAACACTAAGGGGTACCCCTTTGTGTTTTTTTAGACTAAATTTTTGACCGTCTCAGATTTCTTCCAAACTCACGATGTTGATTAAGCAGGTCCTGACTTACAGAGGGGTGTGATTATTTTCAGCTTATCTCATCCCAAAGCCTGAGATAAGAGGACTTACGTAACTGGGATTTTCTCTCAATAAGTTTATTGGTGTTGAATATATTGGAATTAGATTCATGAACTTGTTATACGTCCAAGAAAGCAAAATACAGATGCGGTGTAGAGTATATTGGACTGACTAGGCTTTTCTTTTCTCACTCTTCTACTCATGGGTTTACCTAGCTTCACTGGAAGTAGGAATCCCATCATGAAATTTACAGTTATACATTTTATGCAGCACAACATGTCCCTATATCTCAGCTTTGGGATGTGGTAGGGCAAAAATTACCACACCACTCTCTTCGTCAGGACCTTCCTGACACACGGTATGAGTTTGAAGAAGATCTGAGGAGGTCACTTTTTTGCCCAAAAAAACACTAAGGGGTACGTACCCCTTTGTGTTTTTTTAGACTAAATTTTTGACCGTCTCAGATTTCTTCCAAACTCACGATGTTGATTAAGCAGGTCCTGACTTACACAGGGGTGTGATTATTTTCAGCCTGTCTCATCCCAAAGCTGAGATATGAGGACTTACGTAACTGGGATTTTCTCTCAATAGGTTCATTGGTGTTGAATATATTGGAATTAAATTTATGAACTTGTTATACGTCCAATAAAGCAAAATACAGATGTGGTGTAGAGTATATTGGACTGACTAGGCTTTTCTTATCTCACCCTTCTACTCATGGGTTTACCTAGCTTCACTGGAAGTAGGAATCCCATCATGAAATTTACAGTTATACATTTTATGCAGCACAACATGTCCCTATATCTCAGCTTTGGGATGTGGTAGGGCAAAAATTACCACACCACTCTCTTCGTCAGGACCTTCCTGACACACGGTATGAGTTTGAAGAAGATCTGAGGAGGTCACTTTTTTTGCCCAAAAAAACACTAAGGGGTACGTACCCCTTTGTGTTTTTTTAGACTAAATTTTTGACCGTCTCAGATTTCTTCCAAACTCACGATGTTGATTAAGCAGGTCCTGACTTACACAGGGGTGTGATTATTTTCAGCCTGTCTCATCCCAAAGCTGAGATATGAGGACTTACGTAACTGGGATTTTCTCTCAATAGGTTCATTGGTGTTGAATATATTGGAATTAAATTTATGAACTTGTTATACGTCCAATAAAGCAAAATACAGATGCGGTGTAGAGTATATTGGACTGACTAGGCTTTTCTTATCTCACCCTTCTACTCATGGGTTTACCTAGCTTCACTGGAAGTAGGAATCCCATCATGAAATTTACAGTTATACATTTTATGCAGCACAACATGTCCCTATATCTCAGCTTTGGGATGTGGTAGGGCAAAAATTACCACACCACTCTCTTCGTCAGGACCTTCCTGACACACGGTATGAGTTTGAAGAAGATCTGAGGAGGTCACTTTTTTTGCCCAAAAAAACACTAAGGGGTACGTACCCCTTTGTGTTTTTTTAGACTAAATTTTTGACCGTCTCAGATTTCTTCCAAACTCACGATGTTGATTAAGCAGGTCCTGACTTACACAGGGGTGTGATTATTTTCAGCCTGTCTTATCCCAAAGCTGAGATATGAGGACTTACGTAACTGGGATTTTCTCTCAATAGGTTCATTGGTGTTGAATATATTGGAACTAAATTTATGAACTTGTTATACGTCCAATAAAGCAAAATACAGATGCGGTGTAGAGTATATTGGACTGACTAGGCTTTTCTTATCTCACCCTTCTACTCATGGGTTTACCTAGCTTCACTGGAAGTAGGAATCCCATCATGAAATTTACAGTTATACATTTTATGCAGCACAACATGTCCCTATATCTCAGCTTTGGGATATGGTAGGGCAAAAATTACCACACCACTCTCTTCGTCAGGACCTCCCTGACACACGGTGTGAGTTTGAAGAAGATCTGAGGAGGTCACTTTTTTCGCCCAAAAAAAACACTAAGGGGTACCCCTTTGTGTTTTTTTAGACTAAATTTTTGACCGTCTCAGATTTCTTGCAAACTCACAATGTTGATTAAGCAGGTCCTGACTTACACAGGGGTGTGATTATTTTCAGCCTGTCTCATCCCAAAGCCTGAGATAAGAGGACTTACGTAACTGGGATTTTCTCTCAATAGGTTTATTGGTGTTGAATATATTGGAATTAGATTCATGAACTTGTTATACGTCCAAGAAAGCAAAATACAGATGCGGTGTAGAGTATATTGGACTGACTAGGCTTTTCTTATCTCACTCTTCTACTCATGGGTTTACCTAGCTTCACTGGAAGTAGGAATCCCATCATGAAATTTACAGTTATACATTTTATGCAGCACAACATGTCCCTATATCTCAGCTTTGGGATGTGGTAGGGCAACAATTACCACACCACTGTCTTTGTCAGGACCTCCCTGACACATGGTGTGGGTTTAAAAAAGATCTGAGGAGGTCACATATTTTACCCAAAAAACACTAAGGGGTACCTCTTTGTGTTTTTTTAGACTAAATTTTTGACCGTCTCAGATTTCTTCCAAACTCACGGTGTTGATTAGACAGGCCCTGACTCACACAAAGGTGTGATTATTTTCAGCCTATCTCATCCCAAAGCTGAGATATGAGGAAACACTTAACTGGGATTTTCTCTCAATAGGTTTATTGGTGTTGAATATATTGCAATTCAATTTATGAGCTTTTTATATGTCCAATAAAGCAAAATACAGATGCAATGTAGGAAATATTGGACTGACTAGGCTTTTCTGATCGCACCCTTCTACTCATGTGTTTACCTAGCTTCACTGAAAGTAGGAATCCCATCATGGAATTTACAGTTATTAATTTTATGCAGCACAGCATGTCCCTATATCTTAGCTTTGGGATGTGGTAGGGCAAAAATTACCACACCACTGTCTTCGTCAGGACCTCTCTGACACACGGTGTGGGTTTGAAGAAGAGCTGAGGAGGTCACATATTTCACCCAAAAAAACACCAAGGAGTACCCCTTTGTGTTTTTTTAGACTAAATTTTTGACCGTCTCAGATTTCTTCCAAACTCACGGTGTTGATTAGGCAGGTCCTGACTTACAGAAATGTGTGATTATTTTCAGCCTATCTCATCCCAAACCTGAGATATGAGGACAAATTTAACTGGGACTTTCTCTCAATAGTGGTGTTGAATATATTGGAATTAAATTTATGAGCTTTTTATACGTCCAATAAAGCAAAATACAGATTCAATGTAGGATATAGTGGACTGACTAGGCTTTTCTGATCGCACCCTTCTACTTATGTGTTTACCTAGCTTCACTGGAAGTAGGAATCCCATCATGAAATTTACAGTTATACATTTTATGCAGCACAACATGTCCCTATATCTTAGCTTTGGGATGTGGTAGGGCAAAAATTACCACACCACTGTCTTCGTCAGGACCTCTCTGACACACGGTGTGGGTTTGAAGAAGAGCTGAGGAGGTCACATATTTCACCCAAAACAACACTAAGGGGTACCTCTTTGTGTTTTTTTAGACTAAATTTTTGACCGTCTCAGATTTCTTCCAAACTCACGATGTTGATTAAGCAGGTCCTGACTTACAGAGGGGTGTGATTATTTTCAGCTTATCTCATCCCAAAGCCTGAGATAAGAGGACTTACGTAACTGGGATTTTCTCTCAATAAGTTTATTGGTGTTGAATATATTGGAATTAGATTCATGAACTTGTTATACGTCCAAGAAAGCAAAATACAGATGCGGTGTAGAGTATATTGGACTGACTAGGCTTTTCTTATCTCACTCTTCTACTCATGGGTTTACCTAGCTTCACTGGAAGTAGGAATCCCATCATGAAATTTACAGTTATACATTTTATGCAGCACAACATGTCCCTATATCTCAGCTTTGGGATGTGGTAGGGCAAAAATTACCACACCACTCTCTTCGTCAGGACCTTCCTGACACACGGTATGAGTTTGAAGAAGATCTGAGGAGGTCACTTTTTTTGCCCAAAAAAACACTAAGGGGTACGTACCCCTTTGTGTTTTTTTAGACTAAATTTTTGACCGTCTCAGATTTCTTCCAAACTCACGATGTTGATTAAGCAGGTCCTGACTTACACAGGGGTGTGATTATTTTCAGCCTGTCTCATCCCAAAGCTGAGATATGAGGACTTACGTAACTGGGATTTTCTCTCAATGGGTTCATTGGTGTTGAATATATTGGAATTAAATTTATGAACTTGTTATACGTCCAATAAAGCAAAATACAGATGCGGTGTAGAGTATATTGGACTGACTAGGCTTTTCTTATCTCACCCTTCTACTCATGGGTTTACCTAGCTTCACTGGAAGTAGGAATCCCATCATGAAATTTACAGTTATACATTTTATGCAGCACAACATGTCCCTATATCTCAGCTTTGGGATGTGGTAGGGCAAAAATTACCACACCACTCTCTTCGTCAGGACCTTCCTGACACACGGTATGAGTTTGAAGAAGATCTGAGGAGGTCACTTTTTTTGCCCAAAAAAACACTAAGGGGTACGTACCCCTTTGTGTTTTTTTAGACTAAATTTTTGACCGTCTCAGATTTCTTCCAAACTCACGATGTTGATTAAGCAGGTCCTGACTTACACAGGGGTGTGATTATTTTTAGCCTGTCTCATCCCAAAGCTGAGATATGAGGACTTACGTAACTGGGATTTTCTCTCAATAGGTTCATTGGTGTTGAATATATTGGAATTAAATTTATGAACTTGTTATACGTCCAATAAAGCAAAATACAGATGCGGTGTAGAGTATATTGGACTGACTAGGCTTTTCTTATCTCACCCTTCTACTCATGGGTTTACCTAGCTTCACTGGAAGTAGGAATCCCATCATGAAATTTACAGTTATACATTTTATGCAGCACAACATGTCCCTATATCTCAGCTTTGGGATGTGGTAGGGCAAAAATTACCACACCACTCTCTTCGTCAGGACCTTCCTGACACACGGTATGAGTTTGAAGAAGATCTGAGGAGGTCACTTTTTTTGCCCAAAAAAACACTAAGGGGTACGTACCCCTTTGTGTTTTTTCAGACTAAATTTTTGACCATCTCAGATTTCTTCCAAACTCACAATGTTGATTAAGCAGGTCCTGACTTACACAGGGGTGTGATTATTTTCAGCCTATCTCATCCCAAAGCTGAGATATGAGGACAAACTTAACTGGGATTTTCTCTCAATAGGTTTATTGGTGTTGAATATATTGCAATTCAATTTATGAGCTTTTTATATGTCCAATAAAGCAAAATACAGATGCAATGTAGGAAATATTGGACTGACTAGGCTTTTCTGATCGCACCCTTCTACTCATGTGTTTACCTAGCTTCACTGAAAGTAGGAATCCCATCATGGAATTTACAGTTATTAATTTTATGCAGCACAGCATGTCCCTATATCTTAGCTTTGGGATGTGGTAGGGCAAAAATTACCACACCACTGTCTTCGTCAGGACCTCTCTGACACACGGTGTGGGTTTGAAGAAGATCTGAGGAGGTCACATATTTCACCCAAAAAAACACCAAGGAGTACCCCTTTGTGTTTTTTTAGACTAAATTTTTGACCGTCTCAGATTTCTTCCAAACTCACGGTGTTGATTAGGCAGGTCCTGACTTACAGAAATGTGTGATTATTTTCAGCCTATCTCATCCCAAACCTGAGATATGAGGACAAATTTAACTGGGACTTTCTCTCAATAGTGGTGTTGAATATATTGGAATTAAATTTATGAGCTTTTTATACGTCCAATAAAGCAAAATACAGATGCAATGTAGGATATAGTGGACTGACTAGGCTTTTCTGATCGCACCCTTCTACTTATGTGTTTACCTAGCTTCACTGGAAGTAGGAATCCCATCATGAAATTTACAGTTATACATTTTATGCAGCACAACATGTCCCTATATCTTAGCTTTGGGATGTGGTAGGGCAAAAATTACCACACCACTGTCTTCGTCAGGACCTCTCTGACACACGGTGTGGGTTTGAAGAAGAGCTGAGGAGGTCACATATTTCACCCAAAACAACACTAAGGGGTACCTCTTTGTGTTTTTTTAGACTAAATTTTTGACCGTCTCAGATTTCTTCCAAACTCACGATGTTGATTAAGCAGGTCCTGACTTACAGAGGGGTGTGATTATTTTCAGCTTATCTCATCCCAAAGCCTGAGATAAGAGGACTTACGTAACTGGGATTTTCTCTCAATAAGTTTATTGGTGTTGAATATATTGGAATTAGATTCATGAACTTGTTATACGTCCAAGAAAGCAAAATACAGATGCGGTGTAGAGTATATTGGACTGACTAGGCTTTTCTTATCTCACCCTTCTACTCATGGGTTTACCTAGCTTCACTGGAAGTAGGAATCCCATCATGAAATTTACAGTTATACATTTTATGCAGCACAACATGTCCCTATATCTCAGCTTTGGGATGTGGTAGGGCAAAAATTACCACACCACTCTCTTCGTCAGGACCTTCCTGACACACGGTATGAGTTTGAAGAAGATCTGAGGAGGTCACTTTTTTTGCCCAAAAAAACACTAAGGGGTATGTACCCCTTTGTGTTTTTTTAGACTAAATTTTTGACCGTCTCAGATTTCTTCCAAACTCACGATGTTGATTAAGCAGGTCCTGACTTACACAGGGGTGTGATTATTTTCAGCCTGTCTCATCCCAAAGCTGAGATATGAGGACTTACGTAACTGGGATTTTCTCTCAATAGGTTTATTGGTGTTGAATATATTGGAATTAGATTCATGAACTTGTTATACGTCCAAGAAAGCAAAATACAGATGCGGTGTAGAGTATATTGGACTGACTAGGCTTTTCTTATCTCACTCTTCTACTCATGGGTTTACCTAGCTTCACTGGAAGTAGGAATCCCATCATGAAATTTACAGTTATACATTTTATGCAGCACAACATGTCCCTATATCTCAGCTTTGGGATGTGGTAGGGCAAAATTTACCACACCACTCTGTTCGTCAGGACCTCCGTGACACACGGTGTGAGTTTGAAGAAGATCTGAGGAGGTCACTTTTTTCACCCAAAAAAACACTAAGGGGTACCCCTTTGTGTTTTTTTAGACTAAATTTTTGACCGTCTCATATTTCTTCCAAACTCACGATGTTGATTAAGTAGGTCCTGACTTACACAGGGGTGTGATTATTTTCAGCCTGTCTCATCCCAAAGCTGAGATATGAGGACTTATGTAACTGGGATTTTCTCTCAATAGGTTCATTGGTGTTGAATATATTGGAATTAAATTTATGAACTTGTTATACGTCCAATAAAGCAAAATACAGATGCGGTGTAGAGTATATTGGACTGACTAGGCTTTTCTTATCTCACCCTTCTACTCATGGGTTTACCTAGCTTCACTGGAAGTAGGAATCCCATCATGAAATTTACAGTTATACATTTTATGCAGCACAACATGTCCCTATATCTTAGCTTTGGGATGTGGTAGGGCAAAAATTACCACACCACTCTGTTCGTCAGGACCTCCCTGACACACGGTGTGAGTTTGAAGAAGATCTGAGGAGGTCACTTTTTTCACCCAAAAAAAACACTAAGGGGTACCCCTTTGTGTTTTTTTAGACTAAATTTTTGACCGTCTCATATTTCTTCCAAACTCACGATGTTGATTAAGCAGGTCCTGACTTACACAGGGGTGTGGTTATTTTCAGCCTGTCTCATCCCAAAGCTGAGATATGAGGACTTACGTAACTGGGATTTTCTCTCAATAGGTTCATTGGTGTTGAATATATTGGAACTAAATTTATGAACTTGTTATACGTCCAATAAAGCAAAATACAGATGCGGTGTAGAGTATATTGGACTGACTAGGCTTTTCTTATCTCACCCTTCTACTCATGGGTTTACCTAGCTTCACTGGAAGTAGGAATCCCATCATGAAATTTACAGTTATACATTTTATGCAGCACAACATGTCCCTATATCTTAGCTTTGGGATGTGGTAGGGCAAAAATTACCACACCACTCTGTTCGTCAGGACCTCCCTGACACACGGTGTGAGTTTGAAGAAGATCTGAGGAGGTCACTTTTTTCACCCAAAAAAAACACTAAGGGGTACCCCTTTGTGTTTTTTTAGACTAAATTTTTGACCGTCTCATATTTCTTCCAAACTCACGATGTTGATTAAGCAGGTCCTGACTTACACAGGGGTGTGGTTATTTTCAGCCTGTCTCATCCCAAAGCTGAGATATGAGGACTTACGTAACTGGGATTTTCTCTCAATAGGTTCATTGGTGTTGAATATATTGGAACTAAATTTATGAACTTGTTATACGTCCAATAAAGCAAAATACAGATGCGGTGTAGAGTATATTGGACTGACTAGGCTTTTCTTATCTCACCCTTCTACTCATGGGTTTACCTAGCTTCACTGGAAGTAGGAATCCCATCATGAAATTTACAGTTATACATTTTATGCAGCACAACATGTCCCTATATCTCAGCTTTGGGATATGGTAGGGCAAAAATTACCACACCACTCTGTTCGTCAGGACCTCCCTGACACACGGTGTGAGTTTGAAGAAGATCTGAGGAGGTCACTTTTTTCGCCCAAAAAAAACACTAAGGGGTACCCCTTTGTGTTTTTTTAGACTAAATTTTTGACCGTCTCAGATTTCTTGCAAACTCACAATGTTGATTAAGCAGGTCCTGACTTACACAGGGGTGTGATTATTTTCAGCCTGTCTCATCCCAAAGCCTGAGATAAGAGGACTTACGTAACTGGGATTTTCTCTCAATAGGTTTATTGGTGTTGAATATATTGGAATTAGATTCATGAACTTGTTATACATCCAAGAAAGCAAAATACAGATGCGGTGTAGAGTATATTGGACTGACTAGGCTTTTCTTATCTCACTCTTCTACTCATGGGTTTACCTAGCTTCACTGGAAGTAGGAATCCCATCATGAAATTTACAGTTATACATTTTATGCAGCACAACATGTCCCTATATCTCAGCTTTGGGATGTGGTAGGGCAAAATTTACCACACCACTCTGTTCGTCAGGACCTCCCTGACACACGGTGTGAGTTTGAAGAAGATCTGAGGAGGTCACTTTTTTCACCCAAAAAAACACTAAGGGGTACCCCTTTGTGTTTTTTTAGACTAAATTTTTGACCGTCTCATATTTCTTCCAAACTCACGATGTTGATTAAGTAGGTCCTGACTTACACAGGGGTGTGGTTATTTTCAGCCTGTCTCATCCCAAAGCTGAGATATGAGGACTTATGTAACTGGGATTTTCTCTCAATAGGTTCATTGGTGTTGAATATATTGGAATTAAATTTATGAACTTGTTATACGTCCAATAAAGCAAAATACAGATGCGGTGTAGAGTATATTGGACTGACTAGGCTTTTCTTATCTCACCCTTCTACTCATGGGTTTACCTAGCTTCACTGGAAGTAGGAATCCCATCATGAAATTTACAGTTATACATTTTATGCAGCACAACATGTCCCTATATCTTAGCTTTGGGATGTGGTAGGGCAAAAATTACCACACCACTCTGTTCGTCAGGACCTCCCTGACACACGGTGTGAGTTTGAAGAAGATCTGAGGAGGTCACTTTTTTCACCCAAAAAAAACACTAAGGGGTACCCCTTTGTGTTTTTTTAGACTAAATTTTTGACCATCTCATATTTCTTCCAAACTCACGATGTTGATTAAGCAGGTCCTGACTTACACAGGGGTGTGGTTATTTTCAGCCTGTCTTATCCCAAAGCTGAGATATGAGGACTTACGTAACTGGGATTTTCTCTCAATAGGTTCATTGGTGTTGAATATATTGGAATTAAATTTATGAACTTGTTATACGTCCAATAAAGCAAAATACAGATGCGGTGTAGAGTATATTGGACTGACTAGGCTTTTCTTATCTCACCCTTCTACTCATGGGTTTACCTAGCTTCACTGGAAGTAGGAATCCCATCATGAAATTTACAGTTATACATTTTATGCAGCACAACATGTCCCTATATCTCAGCTTTGGGATATGGTAGGGCAAAAATTACCACACCACTCTCTTCGTCAGGACCTCCCTGACACACGGTGTGAGTTTGAAGAAGATCTGAGGAGGTCACTTTTTTCGCCCAAAAAAAACACTAAGGGGTACCCCTTTGTGTTTTTTTAGACTAAATTTTTGACCGTCTCAGATTTCTTGCAAACTCACAATGTTGATTAAGCAGGTCCTGACTTACACAGGGGTGTGATTATTTTCAGCCTGTCTCATCCCAAAGCCTGAGATAAGAGGACTTACGTAACTGGGATTTTCTCTCAATAGGTTTATTGGTGTTGAATATATTGGAATTAGATTCATGAACTTGTTATACGTCCAAGAAAGCAAAATACAGATGCGGTGTAGAGTATATTGGACTGACTAGGCTTTTCTTATCTCACTCTTCTACTCATGGGTTTACCTAGCTTCACTGGAAGTAGGAATCCCATCATGAAATTTACAGTTATACATTTTATGCAGCACAACATGTCCCTATATCTCAGCTTTGGGATGTGGTAGGGCAAAATTTACCACACCACTCTGTTCGTCAGGACCTCCCTGACACACGGTGTGAGTTTGAAGAAGATCTGAGGAGGTCACTTTTTTCACCCAAAAAAACACTAAGGGGTACCCCTTTGTGTTTTTTTAGACTAAATTTTTGACCGTCTCATATTTCTTCCAAACTCACGATGTTGATTAAGTAGGTCCTGACTTACACAGGGGTGTGGTTATTTTCAGCCTGTCTCATCCCAAAGCTGAGATATGAGGACTTATGTAACTGGGATTTTCTCTCAATAGGTTCATTGGTGTTGAATATATTGGAATTAAATTTATGAACTTGTTATACGTCCAATAAAGCAAAATACAGATGCGGTGTAGAGTATATTGGACTGACTAGGCTTTTCTTATCTCACCCTTCTACTCATGGGTTTACCTAGCTTCACTGGAAGTAGGAATCCCATCATGAAATTTACAGTTATACATTTTATGCAGCACAACATGTCCCTATATCTTAGCTTTGGGATGTGGTAGGGCAAAAATTACCACACAACTCTGTTCGTCAGGACCTCCCTGACACACGGTGTGAGTTTGAAGAAGATCTGAGGAGGTCACTTTTTTCACCCAAAAAAAACACTAAGGGGTACCCCTTTGTGTTTTTTTAGACTAAATTTTTGACCGTCTCATATTTCTTCCAAACTCACGATGTTGATTAAGCAGGTCCTGACTTACACAGGGGTGTGGTTATTTTCAGCCTGTCTCATCCCAAAGCTGAGATATGAGGACTTACGTAACTGGGATTTTCTCTCAATAGGTTCATTGGTGTTGAATATATTGGAACTAAATTCATGAACTTGTTATACGTCCAATAAAGCAAAATACAGATGCAGTGTAGAGTATATTGGACTGACTAGGCTTTTCTTATCTCACCCTTCTACTCATGGGTTTACGTAGCTTCACTGGAAGTAGGAATCCCATCATGAAATTTACAGTTATACATTTTATGCAGCACAACATGTCCCTATATCTCAGCTTTGGGATGTGGTAGGGCAAAAATTACCACACCACTCTGTTCGTCAGGACCTCCCTGACACACGGTGTAAGTTTGAAGAAGATTTGAGGAGGTCACTTTTTTTACCCAAAAAACACTAAGGGGTACCCCTTTGTGTTTTTTTAGACTAAATTTTTGACCGTCTCATATTTCTTCCAAACTCACGATGTTGATTAAGCAGGTCCTGACTTACACAGGGGTGTGATTATTTTCAGCCTGTCTCATCCCAAAGCTGAGATATGAGGACTTACGTAACTGGGATTTTCTCTCAATAGGTTTATTGGTGTTGAATATATTGGAATTAAATTTATGAACTTGTTACACATCCAATAAAGCAAAATACAGATGCGGTGTAGAGTATATTGGACTGACTAGGCTTTTCTTATCTCACCCTTCTACTCATGGGTTTACCTAGCTTCACTGGAAGTAGGAATCCCATCATGAAATTTACAGTTATACATTTTATGCAGCATAACATTTCCCTATATCTCAGCTTTGGGATGTGGTAGGGCAAGAATTACACACCACTCTCTTCGTCAGGACCTCCCTGACACACGGTGTAAGTTTGAAGAAGATCTGAGGAGGTCACTTTTTTCACCCAAAAAAAACACTAAGGGGTACCCCTTTGTGTTTTTTTAGACTAAATTTTTGACCGTCTCATATTTCTTCCAAACTCACAATGTTGATTAAGTAGGTCCTGACTTACACAGGGGTGTGATTATTTTCAGCCTGTCTCATCCCAAAGCTGAGATATGAGGACTTATGTAACTGGGATTTTCTCTCAATAGGTTCATTGGTGTTGAATATATTGGAATTAAATTTATGAACTTCTTATACGTCCAATAAAGCAAAATACAGATGCGGTGTAGAGTATATTGGACTGACTAGGCTTTTCTTATCTCACCCTTCTACTCATGGGTTTACCTAGCTTCACTGGAAGTAGGAATCCCATCATGAAATTTACAGTTATACATTTTATGCAGCAAAACATGTCCCTATATCTCAGCTTTGGGATGTGGTAGGGCAAAAATTACCACACCACTCTGTTCGTCAGGACCTCCCTGACACACGGTGTGAGTTTGAAGAAGATCTGAGGAGGTCACTTTTTTCACCCAAAAAAAAACACTAAGGGGTACCCCTTTGTGTTTTTTTAGACTAAATTTTTGACCGTCTCATATTTCTTCCAAACTCACGATGTTGATTAAGTAGGTCCTGACTTACACAGGGGTGTGATTATTTTCAGCCTGTCTCATCCCAAAGCTGAGATATGAGGACTTATGTAACTGGGATTTTCTCTCAATAGGTTCATTGGTGTTGAATATATTGGAATTAAATTTATGAACTTGTTATACGTCCAATAAAGCAAAATACAGATGCGGTGTAGAGTATATTGGACTGACTAGGCTTTTCTTATCTCACCCTTCTACTCATGGGTTTACCTAGCTTCACTGGAAGTAGGAATCCCATCATGAAATTTACAGTTATACATTTTATGCAGCACAACATGTCCCTATATCTCAGCTTTGGGATGTGGTAGGGCAAAAATTACCACACCACTCTGTTCGTCAGGACCTCCCTGACACACGGTGTGAGTTTGAAGAAGATCTGAAGAGGTCACTTTTTTCACCCAAAAAAACACTAAGGGGTACCCCTTTGTGTTTTTTTAGACTAAATTTTTGACCGTCTCATATTTCTTCCAAACTCACGATGTTGATTAAGCAGGTCCTGACTTACACAGGGGTGTGATTATTTTCAGCCTGTCTCATCCCAAAGCTGAGATATGAGGACTTATGTAACTGGGATTTTCTCTCAATAGGTTCATTGGTGTTGAATATATTGGAATTAAATTTATGAACTTGTTATACGTCCAATAAAGCAAAATACAGATGCGGTGTAGAGTATATTGGACTGACTAGGCTTTTCTTATCTCACCCTTCTACTCATGGGTTTACCTAGCTTCACTGGAAGTAGGAATCCCATCATGAAATTTACAGTTATACATTTTATGCAGCATAACATTTCCCTATATCTCAGCTTTGGGATGTGGTAGGGCAAGAATTACACACCACTCTCTTCGTCAGGACCTCCCTGACACACGGTGTAAGTTTGAAGAAGATCTGAGGAGGTCACTTTTTTTGCCCAAAAAAAACACTAAGGGGTACCCCTTTGTGTTTTTTTAGACTAAATTTTTGACCGTCTCATATTTCTTCCAAACTCACGATGTTGATTAAGTAGGTCCTGACTTACACAGGGGTGTGATTATTTTCAGCCTGTCTCATCCCAAAGCTGAGATATGAGGACTTATGTAACTGGGATTTTCTCTCAATAGGTTCATTGGTGTTGAATATATTGGAATTAAATTTATGAACTTGTTATACGTCCAATAAAGCAAAATACAGATGCGGTGTAGAGTATATTGGACTGACTAGGCTTTTCTTATCTCACCCTTCTACTCATGGGTTTACCTAGCTTCACTGGAAGTAGGAATCCCATCATGAAATTTACAGTTATACATTTTATGCAGCACAACATGTCCCTATATCTCAGCTTTGGGATGTGGTAGGGCAAAAATTACCACACCACTCTGTTCGTCAGGACCTCCCTGACACACGGTGTGAGTTTGAAGAAGATCTGAAGAGGTCACTTTTTTCACCCAAAAAAACACTAAGGGGTACCCCTTTGTGTTTTTTTAGACTAAATTTTTGACCGTCTCATATTTCTTCCAAACTCACGATGTTGATTAAGCAGGTCCTGACTTACACAGGGGTGTGGTTATTTTCAGCCTGTCTCATCCCAAAGCTGAGATATGAGGACTTACGTAACTGGGATTTTCTCTCAATAGGTTCATTGGTGTTGAATATATTGGAATTAAATTTATGAACTTGTTATACATCCAATAAAGCAAAATAAAGATGCGGTGTAGAGTATATTGGACTGACTAGGCTTTTCTTATCTCACCCTTCTACTCATGGGTTTACCTAGCTTCACTGGAAGTAGGAATCCCATCATGAAATTTACAGTTATACATTTTATGCAGCATAACATTTCCCTATATCTCAGCTTTGGGATGTGGTAGGGCAAGAATTACACACCACTCTCTTCGTCAGGACCTCCCTGACACACGGTGTAAGTTTGAAGAAGATCTGAGGAGGTCACTTTTTTCACCCAAAAAAAACACTAAGGGGTACCCCTTTGTGTTTTTTTAGACTAAATTTTTGACCGTCTCATATTTCTTCCAAACTCACGATGTTGATTAAGTAGGTCCTGACTTACACAGGGGTGTGATTATTTTCAGCCTGTCTCATCCCAAAGCTGAGATATGAGGACTTATGTAACTGGGATTTTCTCTCAATAGGTTCATTGGTGTTGAATATATTGGAATTAAATTTATGAACTTGTTATACGTCCAATAAAGCAAAATACAGATGCGGTGTAGAGTATATTGGACTGACTAGGCTTTTCTTATCTCACCCTTCTACTCATGGGTTTACCTAGCTTCACTGGAAGTAGGAATCCCATCATGAAATTTACAGTTATACATTTTATGCAGCACAACATGTCCCTATATCTCAGCTTTGGGATGTGGTAGGGCAAAAATTACCACACCACTCTGTTCGTCAGGACCTCCCTGACACACGGTGTGAGTTTGAAGAAGATCTGAGGAGGTCACTTTTTTCACCCAAAAAAACACTAAGGGGTACCCCTTTGTGTTTTTTTAGACTAAATTTTTGACCGTCTCATATTTCTTCCAAACTCACGATGTTGATTAAGCAGGTCCTGACTTACACAGGGGTGTGGTTATTTTCAGCCTGTCTCATCCCAAAGCTGAGATATGAGGACTTAAGTAACTGGGATTTTCTCTCAATAGGTTCATTGGTGTTGAATATATTGGAATTAAATTTATGAACTTGTTATACATCCAATAAAGCAAAATACAGATGCGGTGTAGAGTATATTGGACTGACTAGGCTTTTCTTATCTCACCCTTCTGCTCATGGGTTTACCTAGCTTCACTGGAAGTAGGAATCCCATCATGAAATTTACAGTTATACATTTTATGCAGCACAACATGTCCCTATATCTCAGCTTTGGGATGTGGTAGGGCAAAAATTACCACACCACTCTGTTCGTCAGGACCTCCCTGACACACGGTGTAAGTTTGAAGAAGATTTGAGGAGGTCACTTTTTTCACCCAAAAAACACTAAGGGGTACCCCTTTGTGTTTTTTTAGACTAAATTTTTGACCGTCTCATATTTCTTCCAAACTCACGATGTTGATTAAGCAGGTCCTGACTTACACAGGGGTGTGGTTATTTTCAGCCTGTCTCATCCCAAAGCTGAGATATGAGGACTTACGTAACTGGGATTTTCTCTCAATAGGTTCATTGGTGTTGAATATATTGGAATTAAATTTATGAACTTGTTATACATCCAATAAAGCAAAATACAGATGCGGTGTAGAGTATATTGGACTGACTAGGCTTTTCTTATCTCACCCTTCTGCTCATGGGTTTACCTAGCTTCACTGGAAGTAGGAATCCCATCATGAAATTTACAGTTATACATTTTATGCAGCACAACATGTCCCTATATCTCAGCTTTGGGAGGAGGTAGGGCAAAAATTACCACACCACTCTGTTCGTCAGGACCTCCCTGACACACGGTGTAAGTTTGAAGAAGATTTGAGGAGGTCACTTTTTTCACCCAAAAAACACTAAGGGGTACCCCTTTGTGTTTTTTTAGACTAAATTTTTGACCGTCTCATATTTCTTCCAAACTCACGATGTTGATTAAGCAGGTCCTGACTTAAACAGGGGTGTGATTATTTTCAGCCTGTCTCATCCCAAAGCTGAGATATGAGGACTTACGTAACTGGGATTTTCTCTCAATAGGTTTATTGGTGTTGAATATATTGGAATTAAATTTATGAACTTGTTATACATCCAATAAAGCAAAATAAAGATGCGGTGTAGAGTATATTGGACTGACTAGGCTTTTCTTATCTCACCCTTCTACTCATGGGTTTACCTAGCTTCACTGGAAGTAGGAATCCCATCATGAAATTTACAGTTATACATTTTATGCAGCATAACATTTCCCTATATCTCAGCTTTGGGATGTGGTAGGGCAAGAATTACACACCACTCTCTTCGTCAGGACCTCCCTGACACACGGTGTAAGTTTGAAGAAGATCTGAGGAGGTCACTTTTTTCACCCAAAAAAAACACTAAGGGGTACCCCTTTGTGTTTTTTTAGACTAAATTTTTGACCGTCTCATATTTCTTCCAAACTCACGATGTTGATTAAGTAGGTCCTGACTTACACAGGGGTGTGATTATTTTCAGCCTGTCTCATCCCAAAGCTGAGATATGAGGACTTATGTAACTGGGATTTTCTCTCAATAGGTTCATTGGTGTTGAATATATTGGAATTAAATTTATGAACTTGTTATACGTCCAATAAAGCAAAATACAGATGCGGTGTAGAGTATATTGGACTGACTAGGCTTTTCTTATCTCACCCTTCTACTCATGGGTTTACCTAGCTTCACTGGAAGTAGGAATCCCATCATGAAATTTACAGTTATACATTTTATGCAGCACAACATGTCCCTATATCTCAGCTTTGGGATGTGGTAGGGCAAAAATTACCACACCACTCTGTTCGTCAGGACCTCCCTGACACACGGTGTGAGTTTGAAGAAGATCTGAGGAGGTCACTTTTTTCACCCAAAAAAACACTAAGGGGTACCCCTTTGTGTTTTTTTAGACTAAATTTTTGACCGTCTCATATTTCTTCCAAACTCACGATGTTGATTAAGCAGGTCCTGACTTACACAGGGGTGTGGTTATTTTCAGCCTGTCTCATCCCAAAGCTGAGATATGAGGACTTAAGTAACTGGGATTTTCTCTCAATAGGTTCATTGGTGTTGAATATATTGGAATTAAATTTATGAACTTGTTATACATCCAATAAAGCAAAATACAGATGCGGTGTAGAGTATATTGGACTGACTAGGCTTTTCTTATCTCACCCTTCTGCTCATGGGTTTACCTAGCTTCACTGGAAGTAGGAATCCCATCATGAAATTTACAGTTATACATTTTATGCAGCACAACATGTCCCTATATCTCAGCTTTGGGATGTGGTAGGGCAAAAATTACCACACCACTCTGTTCGTCAGGACCTCCCTGACACACGGTGTAAGTTTGAAG
The DNA here is from genome assembly GCF_029633855.1 of Hoplias malabaricus. NCBI lineage: Eukaryota > Metazoa > Chordata > Actinopteri > Characiformes > Erythrinidae > Hoplias > Hoplias malabaricus. Next base: position 41,520,648 of record NC_089811.1, on the reverse strand, counting down.
AAGATTTGAGGAGGTCACTTTTTTCACCCAAAAAACACTAAGGGGTACCCCTTTGTGTTTTTTTAGACTAAATTTTTGACCGTCTCATATTTCTTCCAAACTCACGATGTTGATTAAGCAGGTCCTGACTTACACAGGGGTGTGGTTATTTTCAGCCTGTCTCATCCCAAAGCTGAGATATGAGGACTTACGTAACTGGGATTTTCTCTCAATAGGTTCATTGGTGTTGAATATATTGGAATTAAATTTATGAACTTGTTATACATCCAATAAAGCAAAATACAGATGCGGTGTAGAGTATATTGGACTGACTAGGCTTTTCTTATCTCACCCTTCTGCTCATGGGTTTACCTAGCTTCACTGGAAGTAGGAATCCCATCATGAAATTTACAGTTATACATTTTATGCAGCACAACATGTCCCTATATCTCAGCTTTGGGAGGAGGTAGGGCAAAAATTACCACACCACTCTGTTCGTCAGGACCTCCCTGACACACGGTGTAAGTTTGAAGAAGATTTGAGGAGGTCACTTTTTTCACCCAAAAAACACTAAGGGGTACCCCTTTGTGTTTTTTTAGACTAAATTTTTGACCGTCTCATATTTCTTCCAAACTCACGATGTTGATTAAGCAGGTCCTGACTTAAACAGGGGTGTGATTATTTTCAGCCTGTCTCATCCCAAAGCTGAGATATGAGGACTTACGTAACTGGGATTTTCTCTCAATAGGTTTATTGGTGTTGAATATATTGGAATTAAATTTATGAACTTGTTATACGTCCAATAAAGCAAAATACAGATGCGGTGTAGAGTATATTGGACTGACTAGGCTTTTCTTATCTCACCCTTCTACTCATGGGTTTACCTAGCTTCACTGGAAGTAGGAATCCCATCATGAAATTTACAGTTATACATTTTATGCAGCACAACATGTCCCTATATCTCAGCTTTGGGATGTGGTAGGGCAAAAATTACCACACCACTCTGTTCGTCAGGACCTCCCTGACACACGGTGTGAGTTTGAAGAAGATCTGAGGAGGTCACTTTTTTCACCCAAAAAAACACTAAGGGGTACCCCTTTGTGTTTTTTTAGACTATATTTTTGACCGTCTCATATTTCTTCCAAACTCACGATGTTGATTAAGCAGGTCCTGACTTACACAGGGGTGTGGTTATTTTCAGCCTGTCTCATCCCAAAGCTGAGATATGAGGACTTACGTAACTGGGATTTTCTCTCAATAGGTTCATTGGTGTTGAATATATTGGAATTAAATTTATGAACTTGTTATATGTCCAATAAAGCAAAATACAGATGCGGTGTAGAGTATATTGGACTGACTAGGCTTTTCTTATCTCACCCTTCTACTCATGGGTTTACCTAGCTTCACTGGAAGTAGGAATCCCATCATGAAATTTACAGTTATACATTTTATGCAGCACAACATGTCCCTATATCTCAGCTTTGGGATGTGGTAGGGCAAAAATTACCACACCACTCTCTTCGCCAGGACCTTCCTGACACACGGTATGAGTTTGAAGAAGATCTGAGGAGGTCACTTTTTTTGCCCAAAAAAACACTAAGGGGTACGTACCCCTTTGTGTTTTTTTAGACTAAATTTTTGACCGTCTCAGATTTCTTCCAAACTCACGATGTTGATTAAGCAGGTCCTGACTTAAACAGGGGTGTGATTATTTTCAGCCTGTCTCATCCCAAAGCTGAGATATGAGGACTTACGTAACTGGGATTTTCTCTCAATAGGTTTATTGGTGTTGAATATATTGGAATTAAATTTATGAACTTGTTACACATCCAATAAAGCAAAATACAGATGCGGTGTAGAGTATATTGGACTGACTAGGCTTTTCTTATCTCACCCTTCTACTCATGGGTTTACCTAGCTTCACTGGAAGTAGGAATCCCATCATGAAATTTACAGTTATACATTTTATGCAGCATAACATTTCCCTATATCTCAGCTTTGGGATGTGGTAGGGCAAGAATTACACACCACTCTCTTCGTCAGGACCTCCCTGACACACGGTGTAAGTTTGAAGAAGATCTGAGGAGGTCACTTTTTTCACCCAAAAAAAACACTAAGGGGTACCCCTTTGTGTTTTTTTAGACTAAATTTTTGACCGTCTCATATTTCTTCCAAACTCACGATGTTGATTAAGTAGGTCCTGACTTACACAGGGGTGTGATTATTTTCAGCCTGTCTCATCCCAAAGCTGAGATATGAGGACTTATGTAACTGGGATTTTCTCTCAATAGGTTCATTGGTGTTGAATATATTGGAATTAAATTTATGAACTTGTTATACGTCCAATAAAGCAAAATACAGATGCGGTGTAGAGTATATTGGACTGACTAGGCTTTTCTTATCTCACCCTTCTACTCATGGGTTTACCTAGCTTCACTGGAAGTAGGAATCCCATCATGAAATTTACAGTTATACATTTTATGCAGCACAACATGTCCCTATATCTCAGCTTTGGGATGTGGTAGGGCAAAAATTACCACACCACTCTGTTCGTCAGGACCTCCCTGACACACGGTGTGAGTTTGAAGAAGATCTGAGGAGGTCACTTTTTTCACCCAAAAAAAACACTAAGGGGTACCCCTTTGTGTTTTTTTAGACTAAATTTTTGACCGTCTCATATTTCTTCCAAACTCACGATGTTGATTAAGTAGGTCCTGACTTACACAGGGGTGTGATTATTTTCAGCCTGTCTCATCCCAAAGCTGAGATATGAGGACTTATGTAACTGGGATTTTCTCTCAATAGGTTCATTGGTGTTGAATATATTGGAATTAAATTTATGAACTTGTTATACGTCCAATAAAGCAAAATACAGATGCGGTGTAGAGTATATTGGACTGACTAGGCTTTTCTTATCTCACCCTTCTACTCATGGGTTTACCTAGCTTCACTGGAAGTAGGAATCCCATCATGAAATTTACAGTTATACATTTCATGCAGCACAACATGTCCCTATATCTCAGCTTTGGGATGTGGTAGGGCAAAAATTACCACACCACTCTGTTCGTCAGGACCTCCCTGACACACGGTGTAAGTTTGAAGAAGATTTGAGGAGGTCACTTTTTTCACCCAAAAAACACTAAGGGGTACCCCTTTGTGTTTTTTTAGACTAAATTTTTGACCGTCTCATATTTCTTCCAAACTCACGATGTTGATTAAGCAGGTCCTGACTTACACAGGGGTGTGGTTATTTTCAGCCTGTCTCATCCCAAAGCTGAGATATGAGGACTTACGTAACTGGGATTTTCTCTCAATAGGTTCATTGGTGTTGAATATATTGGAATTAAATTTATGAACTTGTTATACATCCAATAAAGCAAAATACAGATGCGGTGTAGAGTATATTGGACTGACTAGGCTTTTCTTATCTCACCCTTCTGCTCATGGGTTTACCTAGCTTCACTGGAAGTAGGAATCCCATCATGAAATTTACAGTTATACATTTTATGCAGCACAACATGTCCCTATATCTCAGCTTTGGGATGTGGTAGGGCAAAAATTACCACACCACTCTCTTCGCCAGGACCTTCCTGACACACGGTATGAGTTTGAAGAAGATCTGAGGAGGTCACTTTTTTTGCCCAAAAAAACACTAAGGGGTACGTACCCCTTTGTGTTTTTTTAGACTAAATTTTTGACCGTCTCAGATTTCTTCCAAACTCACGATGTTGATTAAGCAGGTCCTGACTTAAACAGGGGTGTGATTATTTTCAGCCTGTCTCATCCCAAAGCTGAGATATGAGGACTTACGTAACTGGGATTTTCTCTCAATAGGTTTATTGGTGTTGAATATATTGGAATTAAATTTATGAACTTGTTACACATCCAATAAAGCAAAATACAGATGCGGTGTAGAGTATATTGGACTGACTAGGCTTTTCTTATCTCACCCTTCTACTCATGGGTTTACCTAGCTTCACTGGAAGTAGGAATCCCATCATGAAATTTACAGTTATACATTTTATGCAGCATAACATTTCCCTATATCTCAGCTTTGGGATGTGGTAGGGCAAGAATTACACACCACTCTCTTCGTCAGGACGTCCCTGACACACGGTGTAAGTTTGAAGAAGATCTGAGGAGGTCACTTTTTTCACCCAAAAAAAACACTAAGGGGTACCCCTTTGTGTTTTTTTAGACTAAATTTTTGACCGTCTCATATTTCTTCCAAACTCACGATGTTGATTAAGTAGGTCCTGACTTACACAGGGGTGTGATTATTTTCAGCCTGTCTCATCCCAAAGCTAAGATATGAGGACTTATGTAACTGGGATTTTCTCTCAATAGGTTCATTGGTGTTGAATATATTGGAATTAAATTTATGAACTTGTTATACGTCCAATAAAGCAAAATACAGATGCGGTGTAGAGTATATTGGACTGACTAGGCTTTTCTTATCTCACCCTTCTACTCATGGGTTTACCTAGCTTCACTGGAAGTAGGAATCCCATCATGAAATTTACAGTTATACATTTTATGCAGCACAACATGTCCCTATATCTCAGCTTTGGGATGTGGTAGGGCAAAAATTACCACACCACTCTGTTCGTCAGGACCTCCCTGACACACAGTGTGAGTTTGAAGAAGATCTGAGGAGGTCACTTTTTTCACCCAAAAAAAACACTAAGGGGTACCCCTTTGTGTTTTTTTAGACTAAATTTTTGACCGTCTCATATTTCTTCCAAACTCACGATGTTGATTAAGCAGGTCCTGACTTACACAGGGGTGTGGTTATTTTCAGCCTGTCTCATCCCAAAGCTGAGATATGAGGACTTACGTAACTGGGATTTTCTCTCAATAGGTTCATTGGTGTTGAATATATTGGAATTAAATTTATGAACTTGTTATACATCCAATAAAGCAAAATACAGATGCGGTGTAGAGTATATTGGACTGACTAGGCTTTTCTTATCTCACCCTTCTGCTCATGGGTTTACCTAGCTTCACTGGAAGTAGGAATCCCATCATGAAATTTACAGTTATACATTTTATGCAGCACAACATGTCCCTATATCTCAGCTTTGGGATGTGGTAGGGCAAAAATTACCACACCACTCTGTTCGTCAGGACCTCCCTGACACACGGTGTAAGTTTGAAGAAGATTTGAGGAGGTCACTTTTTTCACCCAAAAAACACTAAGGGGTACCCCTTTGTGTTTTTTTAGACTAAATTTTTGACCGTCTCATATTTCTTCCAAACTCACGATGTTGAGTAAGCAGGTCCTGACTTAAACAGGGGTGTGATTATTTTCAGCCTGTCTCATCCCAAAGCTGAGATATGAGGACTTACGTAACTGGGATTTTCTCTCAATAGGTTTATTGGTGTTGAATATATTGGAATTAAATTTATGAACTTGTTATACGTCCAATAAAGCAAAATACAGATGCGGTGTAGAGTATATTGGACTGACTAGGCTTTTCTTATCTCACCCTTCTACTCATGGGTTTACCTAGCTTCACTGGAAGTAGGAATCCCATCATGAAATTTACAGTTATACATTTTATGCAGCATAACATTTCCCTATATCTCAGCTTTGGGATGTGGTAGGGCAAGAATTACACACCACTCTCTTCGTCAGGACGTCCCTGACACACGGTGTAAGTTTGAAGAAGATCTGAGGAGGTCACTTTTTTCACCCAAAAAAAACACTAAGGGGTACCCCTTTGTGTTTTTTTAGACTAAATTTTTGACCGTCTCATATTTCTTCCAAACTCACGATGTTGATTAAGTAGGTCCTGACTTACACAGGGGTGTGATTATTTTCAGCCTGTCTCATCCCATAGCTGAGATATGAGGACTTATGTAACTGGGATTTTCTCTCAATAGGTTCATTGGTGTTGAATATATTGGAATTAAATTTATGAACTTGTTATACGTCCAATAAAGCAAAATACAGATGCGGTGTAGAGTATATTGGACTGACTAGGCTTTTCTTATCTCACCCTTCTACTCATGGGTTTACCTAGCTTCACTGGAAGTAGGAATCCCATCATGAAATTTACAGTTATACATTTTATGCAGCACAACATGTCCCTATATCTCAGCTTTGGGATGTGGTAGGGCAAAAATTACCACACCACTCTGTTCGTCAGGACCTCCCTGACACACGGTGTGAGTTTGAAGAAGATCTGAGGAGGTCACTTTTTTCACCCAAAAAAAACACTAAGGGGTACCCCTTTGTGTTTTTTTAGACTAAATTTTTGACCGTCTCATATTTCTTCCAAACTCACGATGTTGATTAAGCAGGTCCTGACTTAAACAGGGGTGTGATTATTTTCAGCCTGTCTCATCCCAAAGCTGAGATATGAGGACTTACGTAACTGGGATTTTCTCTCAATAGGTTTATTGGTGTTGAATATATTGGAATTAAATTTATGAACTTGTTACACATCCAATAAAGCAAAATACAGATGCGGTGTAGAGTATATTGGACTGACTAGGCTTTTCTTATCTCACCCTTCTACTCATGGGTTTACCTAGCTTCACTGGAAGTAGGAATCCCATCATGAAATTTACAGTTATACATTTTATGCAGCATAACATTTCCCTATATCTCAGCTTTGGGATGTGGTAGGGCAAGAATTACACACCACTCTCTTCGTCAGGACCTCCCTGACACACGGTGTAAGTTTGAAGAAGATCTGAGGAGGTCACTTTTTTCACCCAAAAAAAACACTAAGGGGTACCCCTTTGTGTTTTTTTAGACTAAATTTTTGACCGTCTCATATTTCTTCCAAACTCACGATGTTGATTAAGTAGGTCCTGACTTACACAGGGGTGTGATTATTTTCAGCCTGTCTCATCCCAAAGCTGAGATATGAGGACTTATGTAACTGGGACTTTCTCTCAATAAGTTCATTGGTGTTGAATATATTGGAATTAAATTTATGAACTTGTTATACGTCCAATAAAGCAAAATACAGATGCGGTGTAGAGTATATTGGACTGACTAGGCTTTTCTTATCTCACCCTTCTACTCATGGGTTTACCTAGCTTCACTGGAAGTAGGAATCCCATCATGAAATTTACAGTTATACATTTTATGCAGCACAACATGTCCCTATATCTCAGCTTTGGGATGTGGTAGGGCAAAAATTACCACACCACTCTGTTCGTCAGGACCTCCCTGACACACGGTGTGAGTTTGAAGAAGATCTGAGGAGGTCACTTTTTTCACCCAAAAAAACACTAAGGGGTACCCCTTTGTGTTTTTTTAGACTAAATTTTTGACCGTCTCATATTTCTTCCAAACTCACGATGTTGATTAAGCAGGTCCTGACTTACACAGGGGTGTGGTTATTTTCAGCCTGTCTCATCCCAAAGCTGAGATATGAGGACTTACATAACTGGGATTTTCTCTCAATAGGTTCATTGGTGTTGAATATATTGGAATTAAATTTATGAACTTGTTATACATCCAATAAAGCAAAATACAGATGCGGTGTAGAGTATATTGGACTGACTAGGCTTTTCTTATCTCACCCTTCTGCTCATGGGTTTACCTAGCTTCACTGGAAGTAGGAATCCCATCATGAAATTTACAGTTATACATTTTATGCAGCACAACATGTCCCTATATCTCAGCTTTGGGATGTGGTAGGGCAAGAATTACACACCACTCTCTTCGTCAGGACCTCCCTGACACACGGTGTAAGTTTGAAGAAGATCTGAGGAGGTCACTTTTTTCACCCAAAAAAAACACTAAGGGGTACCCCTTTGTGTTTTTTTAGACTAAATTTTTGACCGTCTCATATTTCTTCCAAACTCACGATGTTGATTAAGTAGGTCCTGACTTACACAGGGGTGTGATTATTTTCAGCCTGTCTCATCCCAAAGCTGAGATATGAGGACTTATGTAACTGGGATTTTCTCTCAATAGGTTCATTGGTGTTGAATATATTGGAATTAAATTTATGAACTTGTTATACGTCCAATAAAGCAAAATACAGATGCGGTGTAGAGTATATTGGACTGACTAGGCTTTTCTTATCTCACCCTTCTACTCATGGGTTTACCTAGCTTCACTGGAAGTAGGAATCCCATCATGAAATTTACAGTTATACATTTTATGCAGCACAACATGTCCCTATATCTCAGCTTTGGGATGTGGTAGGGCAAAAATTACCACACCACTCTGTTCGTCAGGACCTCCCTGACACACGGTGTGAGTTTGAAGAAGATCTGAGGAGGTCACTTTTTTCACCCAAAAAAACACTAAGGGGTACCCCTTTGTGTTTTTTTAGACTAAATTTTTGACTGTCTCATATTTCTTCCAAACTCACGATGTTGATTAAGCAGGTCCTGACTTACACAGGGGTGTGGTTATTTTCAGCCTGTCTCATCCCAAAGCTGAGATATGAGGACTTACGTAACTGGGATTTTCTCTCAATAGGTTCATTGGTGTTGAATATATTGGAATTAAATTTATGAACTTGTTATACATCCAATAAAGCAAAATACAGATGCGGTGTAGAGTATATTGGACTGACTAGGCTTTTCTTATCTCACCCTTCTGCTCATGGGTTTACCTAGCTTCACTGGAAGTAGGAATCCCATCATGAAATTTACAGTTATACATTTTATGCAGCACAACATGTCCCTATATCTCAGCTTTGGGATGTGGTAGGGCAAAAATTACCACACCACTCTGTTCGTCAGGACCTCCCTGACACACGGTGTAAGTTTGAAGAAGATTTGAGGAGGTCACTTTTTTCACCCAAAAAACACTAAGGGGTACCCCTTTGTGTTTTTTTAGACTAAATTTTTGACCGTCTCATATTTCTTCCAAACTCACGATGTTGATTAAGCAGGTCCTGACTTAAACAGGGGTGTGATTATTTTCAGCCTGTCTCATCCCAAAGCTGAGATATGAGGACTTACGTAACTGGGATTTTCTCTCAATAGGTTTATTGGTGTTGAATATATTGGAATTAAATTTATGAACTTGTTACACATCCAATAAAGCAAAATAAAGATGCGGTGTAGAGTATATTGGACTGACTAGGCTTTTCTTATCTCACCCTTCTACTCATGGGTTTACCTAGCTTCACTGGAAGTAGGAATCCCATCATGAAATTTACAGTTATACATTTTATGCAGCATAACATTTCCCTATATCTCAGCTTTGGGATGTGGTAGGGCAAGAATTACACACCACTCTCTTCGTCAGGACCTCCCTGACACACGGTGTAAGTTTGAAGAAGATCTGAGGAGGTCACTTTTTTCACCCAAAAAAAACACTAAGGGTACCCCTTTGTGTTTTTTTAGACTAAATTTTTGACCGTCTCATATTTCTTCCAAACTCACGATGTTGATTAAGTAGGTCCTGACTTACACAGGGGTGTGATTATTTTCAGCCTGTCTCATCCCAAAGCTGAGATATGAGGACTTATGTAACTGGGATTTTCTCTCAATAGGTTCATTGGTGTTGAATATATTGGAATTAAATTTATGAACTTGTTATACGTCCAATAAAGCAAAATACAGATGCGGTGTAGAGTATATTGGACTGACTAGGCTTTTCTTATCTCACCCTTCTGCTCATGGGTTTACCTAGCTTCACTGGAAGTAGGAATCCCATCATGAAATTTACAGTTATACATTTTATGCAGCACAACATGTCCCTATATCTCAGCTTTGGGATGTGGTAGGGCAAAAATTACCACACCACTCTGTTCGTCAGGACCTCCCTGACACACGGTGTAAGTTTGAAGAAGATTTGAGGAGGTCACTTTTTTCACCCAAAAAACACTAAGGGGTACCCCTTTGTGTTTTTTTAGACTAAATTTTTGACCGTCTCATATTTCTTCCAAACTCACGATGTTGATTAAGCAGGTCCTGACTTAAACAGGGGTGTGATTATTTTCAGCCTGTCTCATCCCAAAGCTGAGATATGAGGACTTACGTAACTGGGATTTTCTCTCAATAGGTTTATTGGTGTTGAATATATTGGAATTAAATTTATGAACTTGTTACACATCCAATAAAGCAAAATAAAGATGCGGTGTAGAGTATATTGGACTGACTAGGCTTTTCTTATCTCACCCTTCTACTCATGGGTTTACCTAGCTTCACTGGAAGTAGGAATCCCATCATGAAATTTACAGTTATACATTTTATGCAGCATAACATTTCCCTATATCTCAGCTTTGGGATGTGGTAGGGCAAGAATTACACACCACTCTCTTCGTCAGGACCTCCCTGACACACGGTGTAAGTTTGAAGAAGATCTGAGGAGGTCACTTTTTTCACCCAAAAAAAACACTAAGGGTACCCCTTTGTGTTTTTTTAGACTAAATTTTTGACCGTCTCAGATTTCTTCCAAACTCACGATGTTGATTAAGCAGGTCCTGACTTAAACAGGGGTGTGATTATTTTCAGCCTGTCTCATCCCAAAGCTGAGATATGAGGACTTACGTAACTGGGATTTTCTCTCAATAGGTTTATTGGTGTTGAATATATTGGAATTAAATTTATGAACTTGTTACACATCCAATAAAGCAAAATACAGATGCGGTGTAGAGTATATTGGACTGACTAGGCTTTTCTTATCTCACCCTTCTACTCATGGGTTTACCTAGCTTCACTGGAAGTAGGAATCCCATCATGAAATTTACAGTTATACATTTTATGCAGCATAACATTTCCCTATATCTCAGCTTTGTGATGTGGTAGGGCAAGAATTACACACCACTCTCTTCGTCAGGACCTCCCTGACACACGGTGTAAGTTTGAAGAAGATCTGAGGAGGTCACTTTTTTCACCCAAAAAAAACACTAAGGGGTACCCCTTTGTGTTTTTTTAGACTAAATTTTTGACCGTCTCATATTTCTTCCAAACTCACGATGTTGATTAAGTAGGTCCTGACTTACACAGGGGTGTGATTATTTTCAGCCTGTCTCATCCCAAAGCTGAGATATGAGGACTTATGTAACTGGGATTTTCTCTCAATAGGTTCATTGGTGTTGAATATATTGGAATTAAATTTATGAACTTGTTATACGTCCAATAAAGCAAAATACAGATGCGGTGTAGAGTATATTGGACTGACTAGGCTTTTCTTATCTCACCCTTCTACTCATGGGTTTACCTAGCTTCACTGGAAGTAGGAATCCCATCATGAAATTTACAGTTATACATTTTATGCAGCACAACATGTCCCTATATCTCAGCTTTGGGATGTGGTAGGGCAAAAATTACCACACCACTCTGTTCGTCAGGACCTCCCTGACACACGGTGTGAGTTTGAAGAAGATCTGAGGAGGTCACTTTTTTCACCCAAAAAAAACACTAAGGGGTACCCCTTTGTGTTTTTTTAGACTAAATTTTTGACCGTCCCATATTTCTTCCAAACTCACGATGTTGATTAAGTAGGTCCTGACTTACACAGGGGTGTGATTATTTTCAGCCTGTCTCATCCCATAGCTGAGATATGAGGACTTATGTAACTGGGATTTTCTCTCAATAGGTTCATTGGTGTTGAATATATTGGAATTAAATTTATGAACTTGTTATACGTCCAATAAAGCAAAATACAGATGCGGTGTAGAGTATATTGGACTGACTAGGCTTTTCTTATCTCACCCTTCTACTCATGGGTTTACCTAGCTTCACTGGAAGTAGGAATCCCATCATGAAATTTACAGTTATACATTTTATGCAGCACAACATGTCCCTATATCTCAGCTTTGGGATGTGGTAGGGCAAAAATTACCACACCACTCTGTTCGTCAGGACCTCCCTGACACACGGTGTGAGTTTGAAGAAGATCTGAGGAGGTCACTTTTTTCACCCAAAAAAAACACTAAGGGGTACCCCTTTGTGTTTTTTTAGACTAAATTTTTGACCGTCTCATATTTCTTCCAAACTCACGATGTTGATTAAGTAGGTCCTGACTTACACAGGGGTGTGATTATTTTCAGCCTGTCTCATCCCAAAGCTGAGATATGAGGACTTATGTAACTGGGATTTTCTCTCAATAGGTTCATTGGTGTTGAATATATTGGAATTAAATTTATGAACTTGTTATACGTCCAATAAAGCAAAATACAGATGCGGTGTAGAGTATATTGGACTGACTAGGCTTTTCTTATCTCACCCTTCTACTCATGGGTTTACCTAGCTTCACTGGAAGTAGGAATCCCATCATGAAATTTACAGTTATACATTTTATGCAGCACAACATGTCCCTATATCTCAGCTTTGGGATGTGGTAGGGCAAAAATTACCACACCACTCTGTTCGTCAGGACCTCCCTGACACACGGTGTGAGTTTGAAGAAGATCTGAGGAGGTCACTTTTTTCACCCAAAAAAACACTAAGGGGTACCCCTTTGTGTTTTTTTAGACTAAATTTTTGACTGTCTCATATTTCTTCCAAACTCACGATGTTGATTAAGCAGGTCCTGACTTACACAGGGGTGTGGTTATTTTCAGCCTGTCTCATCCCAAAGCTGAGATATGAGGACTTACGTAACTGGGATTTTCTCTCAATAGGTTCATTGGTGTTGAATATATTGGAATTAAATTTATGAACTTGTTATACATCCAATAAAGCAAAATACAGATGCGGTGTAGAGTATATTGGACTGACTAGGCTTTTCTTATCTCACCCTTCTGCTCATGGGTTTACCTAGCTTCACTGGAAGTAGGAATCCCATCATGAAATTTACAGTTATACATTTTATGCAGCACAACATGTCCCTATATCTCAGCTTTGGGATGTGGTAGGGCAAAAATTACCACACCACTCTGTTCGTCAGGACCTCCCTGACACACGGTGTAAGTTTGAAGAAGATTTGAGGAGGTCACTTTTTTCACCCAAAAAACACTAAGGGGTACCCCTTTGTGTTTTTTTAGACTAAATTTTTGACCGTCTCATATTTCTTCCAAACTCACGATGTTGATTAAGCAGGTCCTGACTTAAACAGGGGTGTGATTATTTTCAGCCTGTCTCATCCCAAAGCTGAGATATGAGGACTTACGTAACTGGGATTTTCTCTCAATAGGTTTATTGGTGTTGAATATATTGGAATTAAATTTATGAACTTGTTACACATCCAATAAAGCAAAATAAAGATGCGGTGTAGAGTATATTGGACTGACTAGGCTTTTCTTATCTCACCCTTCTACTCATGGGTTTACCTAGCTTCACTGGAAGTAGGAATCCCATCATGAAATTTACAGTTATACATTTTATGCAGCATAACATTTCCCTATATCTCAGCTTTGGGATGTGGTAGGGCAAGAATTACACACCACTCTCTTCGTCAGGACCTCCCTGACACACGGTGTAAGTTTGAAGAAGATCTGAGGAGGTCACTTTTTTCACCCAAAAAAAACACTAAGGGTACCCCTTTGTGTTTTTTTAGACTAAATTTTTGACCGTCTCATATTTCTTCCAAACTCACGATGTTGATTAAGTAGGTCCTGACTTACACAGGGGTGTGATTATTTTCAGCCTGTCTCATCCCAAAGCTGAGATATGAGGACTTATGTAACTGGGATTTTCTCTCAATAGGTTCATTGGTGTTGAATATATTGGAATTAAATTTATGAACTTGTTATACGTCCAATAAAGCAAAATACAGATGCGGTGTAGAGTATATTGGACTGACTAGGCTTTTCTTATCTCACCCTTCTGCTCATGGGTTTACCTAGCTTCACTGGAAGTAGGAATCCCATCATGAAATTTACAGTTATACATTTTATGCAGCACAACATGTCCCTATATCTCAGCTTTGGGATGTGGTAGGGCAAAAATTACCACACCACTCTGTTCGTCAGGACCTCCCTGACACACGGTGTAAGTTTGAAGAAGATTTGAGGAGGTCACTTTTTTCACCCAAAAAACACTAAGGGGTACCCCTTTGTGTTTTTTTAGACTAAATTTTTGACCGTCTCATATTTCTTCCAAACTCACGATGTTGATTAAGCAGGTCCTGACTTAAACAGGGGTGTGATTATTTTCAGCCTGTCTCATCCCAAAGCTGAGATATGAGGACTTACGTAACTGGGATTTTCTCTCAATAGGTTTATTGGTGTTGAATATATTGGAATTAAATTTATGAACTTGTTACACATCCAATAAAGCAAAATAAAGATGCGGTGTAGAGTATATTGGACTGACTAGGCTTTTCTTATCTCACCCTTCTACTCATGGGTTTACCTAGCTTCACTGGAAGTAGGAATCCCATCATGAAATTTACAGTTACACATTTTATGCAGCACAACATGTCCCTATATCTCAGCTTTGGGATGTGGTAGGGCAAGAATTACCACACCACTCTGTTCGTCAGGACCTCCCTGACACACGGTGTGAGTTTGAAGAAGATCTGAGGAGGTCACTTTTTTCGCCCAAAAAAAACACTAAGGGGTAGCCCTTTGTGTTTTTTTAGACTAAATTTTTGACCGTCTCATATTTCTTCCAAACTCACGATGTTGATTAAGCAGGTCCTGACTTACACAGGAGTGTGGTTATTTTCAGCCTGTCTCATCCCAAAGCTGAGATATGAGGACTTACGTAACTGGGATTTTCTCTCAATAGGTTCATTGGTGTTGAATATATTGGAATTAAATTTATGAACTTGTTATACGTCCAATAAAGCAAAATACAGATGCGGTGTAGAGTATATTGGACTGACTAGGCTTTTCTTATCTCACCCTTCTACTCATGGGTTTACCTAGCTTCACTGGAAGTAGGAATCCCATCATGAAATTTACAGTTATACATTTTATGCAGCACAACATGTCCCTATATCTCAGCTTTGGGATGTGGTAGGGCAAAAATTACCACACCACTCTGTTCGTCAGGACCTCCCTGACACACGGTGTGAGTTTGAAGAAGATCTGAGGAGGTCACTTTTTTCACCCAAAAAAACACTAAGGGGTACCCCTTTGTGTTTTTTTAGACTAAATTTTTGACCGTCTCATATTTCTTCCAAACTCACGATGTTGATTAAGCAGGTCCTGACTTACACAGGGGTGTGGTTATTTTCAGCCTGTCTCATCCCAAAGCTGAGATATGAGGACTTACGTAACTGGGATTTTCTCTCAATAGGTTCATTGGTGTTGAATATATTGGAATTAAATTTATGAACTTGTTATACATCCAATAAAGCAAAATACAGATGCGGTGTAGAGTATATTGGACTGACTAGGCTTTTCTTATCTCACCCTTCTGCTCATGGGTTTACCTAGCTTCACTGGAAGTAGGAATCCCATCATGAAATTTACAGTTATACATTTTATGCAGCACAACATGTCCCTATATCTCAGCTTTGGGATGTGGTAGGGCAAGAATTACACACCACTCTCTTCGTCAGGACCTCCCTGACACACGGTGTAAGTTTGAAGAAGATCTGAGTAGGTCACATTTTTCACCCAAAAAAACACTAAGGGGTACCCCTTTGTGTTTTTTTAGACTAAATTTTTGACCGTCTCATATTTCTTCCAAACTCACGATGTTGATTAAGTAGGTCGTGACTTACACAGGGGTGTGATTATTTTCAGCCTGTCTCATCCCAAAGCTGAGATATGAGGACTTATGTAACTGGGATTTTCTCTCAATAGGTTCATTGGTGTTGAATATATTGGAATTAAATTTATGAACTTGTTATACGTCCAATAAAGCAAAATACAGATGCGGTGTAGAGTATATTGGACTGACTAGGCTTTTCTTATCTCACCCTTCTACTCATGGGTTTACCTAGCTTCACTGGAAGTAGGAATCCCATCATGAAATTTACAGTTATACATTTTATGCAGCACAACATGTCCCTTTATCTCAGCTTTGGGATGTGGTAGGGCAAAAATTACCACACCACTCTGTTCGTCAGGACCTCCCTGACACACGGTGTGAGTTTGAAGAAGATCTGAGGAGGTCACTTTTTTCACCCAAAAAAAACACTAAGGGGTACCCCTTTGTGTTTTTTTAGACTAAATTTTTGACCGTCTCATATTTCTTCCAAACTCACGATGTTGATTAAGTAGGTCCTGACTTACACAGGGGTGTGATTATTTTCAGCCTGTCTCATCCCAAAGCTGAGATATGAGGACTTACGTAACTGGGATTTTCTCTCAATAGGTTCATTGGTGTTGAATATATTGGAATTAAATTTATGAACTTGTTATACATCCAATAAAGCAAAATACAGATGCGGTGTAGAGTATATTGGACTGACTAGGCTTTTCTTATCTCACCCTTCTGCTCATGGGTTTACCTAGCTTCACTGGAAGTAGGAATCCCATCATGAAATTTACAGTTATACATTTTATGCAGCACAACATGTCCCTATATCTCAGCTTTGGGATGTGGTAGGGCAAAAATTACCACACCACTCTGTTCGTCAGGACCTCCCTGACACACGGTGTAAGTTTGAAGAAGATTTGAGGAGGTCACTTTTTTCACCCAAAAAACACTAAGGGGTACCCCTTTGTGTTTTTTTAGACTAAATTTTTGACCGTCTCATATTTCTTCCAAACTCACGATGTTGATTAAGCAGGTCCTGACTTAAACAGGGGTGTGATTATTTTCAGCCTGTCTCATCCCAAAGCTGAGATATGAGGACTTACGTAACTGGGATTTTCTCTCAATAGGTTTATTGGTGTTGAATATATTGGAATTAAATTTATGAACTTGTTACACATCCAATAAAGCAAAATACAGATGCGGTGTAGAGTATATTGGACTGACTAGGCTTTTCTTATCTCACCCTTCTACTCATGGGTTTACCTAGCTTCACTGGAAGTAGGAATCCCATCATGAAATTTACAGTTATACATTTTATGCAGCATAACATTTCCCTATATCTCAGCTTTGGGATGTGGTAGGGCAAGAATTACACACCACTCTCTTCGTCAGGACCTCCCTGACACACGGTGTAAGTTTGAAGAAGATCTGAGGAGGTCACTTTTTTCACCCAAAAAAAACACTAAGGGGTACCCCTTTGTGTTTTTTTAGACTAAATTTTTGACCGTCTCATATTTCTTCCAAACTCACGATGTTGATTAAGTAGGTCCTGACTTACACAGGGGTGTGATTATTTTCAGCCTGTCTCATCCCAAAGCTGAGATATGAGGACTTATGTAACTGGGATTTTCTCTCAATAGGTTCATTGGTGTTGAATATATTGGAATTAAATTTATGAACTTGTTATACGTCCAATAAAGCAAAATACAGATGCGGTGTAGAGTATATTGGACTGACTAGGCTTTTCTTATCTCACCCTTCTACTCATGGGTTTACCTAGCTTCACTGGAAGTAGGAATCCCATCATGAAATTTACAGTTATACATTTTATGCAGCACAACATGTCCCTATATCTCAGCTTTGGGATGTGGTAGGGCAAAAATTACCACACCACTCTCTTCGTCAGGACCTTCCTGACACACGGTAAGAGTTTGAAGAAGATCTGAGGAGGTCACTTTTTTCACCCAAAAAAACACTAAGGGGTACGTACCCCTTTGTGTTTTTTTAGACTAAATTTTTGACCGTCTCATATTTCTTCCAAACTCACGATGTTGATTAAGTAGGTCCTGACTTACACAGGGGTGTGATTATTTTCAGCCTGTCTCATCCCAAAGCTGAGATATGAGGACTTATGTAACTGGGATTTTCTCTCAATAGGTTCATTGGTGTTGAATATATTGGAATTAAATTTATGAACTTGTTATACGTCCAATAAAGCAAAATACAGATGCGGTGTAGAGTATATTGGACTGACTAGGCTTTTCTTATCTCACCCTTCTACTCATGGGTTTACCTAGCTTCACTGGAAGTAGGAATCCCATCATGAAATTTACAGTTATACATTTTATGCAGCACAACATGTCCCTATATCTCAGCTTTGGGATGTGGTAGGGCAAAAATTACCACACCACTCTGTTCGTCAGGACCTCCCTGACACACGGTGTGAGTTTGAAGAAGATCTGAGGAGGTCACATTTTTCACCCAAAAAAACACTAAGGGGTACATACCCCTTTGTGTTTTTTTAGACTAAATTTTTGACCGTCTCATATTTCTTCCAAACTCACGATGTTGATTAAGCAGGTCCTGACTTACACAGGGGTGTGGTTATTTTCAGCCTGTCTCATCCCAAAGCTGAGATATGAGGACTTACATAACTGGGATTTTCTCTCAATAGGTTCATTGGTGTTGAATATATTGGAATTAAATTTATGAACTTGTTATACGTCCAATAAAGCAAAATACAGATGCGGTGTAGAGTATATTGGACTGACTAGGCTTTTCTTATCTCACCCTTCTACTCATGGGTTTACCTAGCTTCACTGGAAGTAGGAATCCCATCATGAAATTTACAGTTATACATTTTATGCAGCACAACATGTCCCTATATCTCAGCTTTGGGATGTGGTAGGGCAAAAATTACCACACCACTCTGTTCGTCAGGACCTCCCTGACACACGGTGTGAGTTTGAAGAAGATCTGAGGAGGTCACTTTTTTCGCCCAAAAAAAACACTAAGCCTTTGTGTTTTTTTAGACTAAATTTTTGACCGTCTCAGATCTCTTCCAAACTCACGATGTTGATTAAGCAGGTCCTGACTTACACAGGGGTGTGATTATTTTCAGCCTATCTCATCCCAAATCTGAGATATGAGGACTTACGTAACTGGGATTTTCTCTCAATAGGTTCATTGGTGTTGAATATATTGGAATTAAATTTATGAACTTGTTACACATCCAATAAAGCAAAATACAGATGTGGTGTAGAGTATATTGGACTGACTAGGCTTTTCTTATCTCACCCTTCTACTCATGGGTTTACCTAGCTTCACTGGAAGTAGGAATCCCATCATGAAATTTACAGTTTTACATTTTATGCAGCACAACATGTCACTATATCTCAGCTTTGGGATGTGGTAGGGCAAAAATTACCACACCACTCTCTTCGTCAGGACCTCCCTGACACACGGTGTGAGTTTGAAGAAGATCTGAGGAGGTCACTTTTTTCACCCAAAAAAAACACTAAGGGGTACCCCTTTGTGTTTTTTTAGACTAAATTTTTGACCGTCTCATATTTCTTCCAAACTCACGATGTTGATTAAGCAGGTCCTGACTTACACAGGGGTGTGGTTATTTTCAGCCTGTCTCATCCCAAAGCTGAGATATAAGGACTTACGTAACTGGGATGTTCTCTCAATAGGTTCATTGGTGTTGAATATATAGGAATTAAATTTATGAACTTGTTATACGTCCAATAAAGCAAAATACAGATGCGGTGTAGAGTATATTGGACTGACTAGGCTTTTCTTATCTCACCCTTCTACTCATGGGTTTACCTAGCTTCACTGGAAGTAGGAATCCCATCATGAAATTTACAGTTATACATTTTATGCAGCACAACATGTCCCTATATCTCAGTTTTGGGATGTGGTAGGGCAAGAATTACCACACCACTCTGTTCGTCAGGACCTCCCTGACACACGGTGTGAGTTTGAAGAAGATCTGAGGAGGTCACTTTTTTCACCCAAAAAAAACACTAAGGGGTACCCCTTTGTGTTTTTTTAGACTAAATTTTTGACCGTCTCATATTTCTTCCAAACTCACGATGTTGATTAAGCAGGTCCTGACTTACACAGGGGTGTGGTTATTTTCAGCCTGTCTCATCCCAAAGCTGAGATATGAGGACTTACATAACTGGGATTTTCTCTCAATAGGTTCATTGGTGTTGAATATATTGGAATTAAATTTATGAACTTGTTACACATCCAATAAAGCAAAATACAGATGCGGTGTAGAGTATATTGGACTGACTAGGCTTTTCTTATCTCACCCTTCTACTCATGGGTTTACCTAGCTTCACTGGAAGTAGGAATCCCATCATGAAATTTACAGTTATACATTTTATGCAGCACAACATGTCCCTTTATCTCAGCTTTCGGATGTGGTAGGGCAAAAATTACCACAACACTGTCTTCGTAAGGACCTCCCTGACACACGGTGTGGGTTTGAAGAAGATCTGAGGAGGTCACATATTTTACCCAAAAAAACACTAAGGGGTACCCCTTTGTGTTTTTTTAGACTAAATTTTTGACCGTCTCATATTTCTTCCAAACTCACGATGTTGATTAAGCAGGTCCTGACTTACACCAAGGTGTGATTATTTTCAGCCTATCTCATCCCAAAGCTGAGATATGAGGACTAACGTAATTGGGATTTTCGCTCAATAGGTTTATTGTTGTTGAATATATTGGAATTAAATTTATGAGCTTGTTATACCTCCAATAAAGCAAAATACAGATGCAATGTAGGATATATTGGACTGACTAGGCTTTTCTGATCGCATCCTTCTACTCATGTGCTTACCTAGCCTCACTGGAAGTAGGAATCCCATCATGAAATTTACAGTTATACATTTTATGCAGCACAACATGTCCCTTTATCTCAGCTTTGGGATGTGGTAGGGCAAAAATTACTACAACACTGTCTTCGTAAGGACCTCCCTGACACACGGTGTGGGTTTGAAGAAGATCTGAGGAGGTCACATATTTTATCCAAAAAAACACTAAGGGGTACCCCTTTGTGTTTTTTTAAGCAAAATTTTTGACCGTCTCAGATTTCTTCCAAACTCACGATGTTTATTGAGCAGGTCTTCACTTACACAGGGGTGTGATTATTTTCAGCCTATCTCATCCCAAAGCTGAGATATGAGGATTAACGTAACTGGGATTTTCTTTCAATAGGTTTATTGGTGTTGAATATATAGGAATTAAATTTATGAGCTTGTTATATGTCCAATAAAGCAAAATACAGATGCAATGTAGGATATATTGGACTGACTAGGCTTTTCTGATCGCATCCTTCTACTCATGTGCTTACCTAGCCTCAGTGGAAGTAGGAATCGCATCATGAAATTTACAGTTATACATTTTATGCAGCACAACATGTCCCTATATCTCAGCTTTGGGATGTGGTAGAGCAAAAATTACCACACCACTGTCTTCGTCAGGACCTCCCTGACACATGGTGTGGGTTTGAAGAAGATCTGAGGAGGTCACATTTTTCACTCAAAAAAAAACTAAGGGGTACCCCTTTGTGTTTTTTTAGACTAAATTTTTGACCGTCTCAGATTTCTTCCAAACTCACGAAGTTGATTAAGCAGGTCCGGACTTACACAGTGGTGTGATTATTTTCAGCTTATATCATCCCAAAGCTGAGATATGAGGATTAACGTAACTGGGATTTTCTTTCAATAGGTTTTTTGGTGTTGAATATATAGGAATTAAATATATGAGCTTGATATATGTCCAATAAAGCAAAATACAGATGCAATGTAGGATATATTGGACTGACTAGGCTTTTCTGATCGCATCCTTCTACTCATGTGCTTACCTAGCCTCACTGGAAGTAGGAATCCCATCATGAAATTTACAGTTATACATTTTATGCAGCACAACATGTCCCTTTATCTCAGCTTTGGGATGTGGTAGGGTAAAAATTACCACAACACTGTCTTCGTAAGGACCTCCCTGACACACGGTGTGGGTTTGAAGAAGATCTGAGGAGGTCACATATTTTACACAAAAAAACACTAAGGGGTACCCCTTTGTGTTTTTTTAAGCAAAATTTTTGACCGTCTCAGATTTCTTCCAAACTCACGATGTTTATTGAGCAGGTCCTCACTTACACAGGGGTGTGATTATTTTCAGCCTATCTCATCCCAAAGCTGAGATATGAGGATTAACGTAACTGGGATTTTCTTTCAATAGGTTTATTGGTGTTGAATATATTGGAATTAAACTTATGAGCTTGTTATACATTCAATAAAGCAAAATACAGATGCAATGTAGGATATATTGGACTGACTAGGTTTTTCTGATCGCACTCTTCTACTCATGTGCTTATCTAGCCTCACTGGAAGTAGGAATCCCATCATGAAATTTACAGTTATACATTTTATGCAGCACAACATGTCCCTTTATCTCAGCTTTCGGATGTGGTAGGGCAAAAATTACCACAACACTGTCTTCGTAAGGACCTCCCTGACACACGGTGTGGGTTTGAAGAAGATCTTAGGAGGTCACATATTTTACCCAAAAAAACACTAAGGGGTACCCCTTTGTGTTTTTTTAGACTAAATTTTTGACCGTCTCATATATCTTCCAAACTCACGATGTTGATTAAGCAGGTCCTGACTTACACCAAGGTGTGATTATTTTCAGCCTATCTCATCCCAAAGC
Source organism: Hoplias malabaricus (assembly GCF_029633855.1). Classification (NCBI taxonomy): domain Eukaryota; kingdom Metazoa; phylum Chordata; class Actinopteri; order Characiformes; family Erythrinidae; genus Hoplias; species Hoplias malabaricus. The sequence continues at coordinate 41,498,409 of NC_089811.1, read as the reverse complement.
TGAGATATGAGGACTAACGTAATTGGGATTTTCGCTCAATAGGTTTATTGTTGTTGAATATATTGGAATTAAATTTATGAGCTTGTTATACCTCCAATAAAGCAAAATACAGATGCAATGTAGGATATATTGGACTGACTAGGCTTTTCTGATCGCATCCTTCTACTCATGTGCTTACCTAGCCTCACTGGAAGTAGGAATCCCATCATGAAATTTACAGTTATACATTTTATGCAGCACAACATGTCCCTTTATCTCAGCTTTGGGATGTGGTAGGGCAAAAATTACCACAACACTGTCTTCGTAAGGACCTCCCTGACACACGGTGTGGGTTTGAAGAAGATCTGAGGAGGTCACATATTTTACCCAAAAAAACACTAAGGGGTACCCCTTTGTGTTTTTTTAAGCAAAATTTTTGACCGTCTCAGATTTCTTCCAAACTCACGATGTTTATTGAGCAGGTCTTCACTTACACAGGGGTGTGATTATTTTCAGCCTATCTCATCCCAAAGCTGAGATATGAGGATTAACGTAACTGGGATTTTCTTTCAATAGGTTTATTGGTGTTGAATATATAGGAATTAAATTTATGAGCTTGTTATATGTCCAATAAAGCAAAATACAGATGCAATGTAGGATATATTGGACTGACTAGGCTTTTCTGATCGCATCCTTCTACTCATGTGCTTACCTAGCCTCAGTGGAAGTAGGAATCGCATCATGAAATTTACAGTTATACATTTTATGCAGCACAACATGTCCCTATATCTCAGCTTTGGGATGTGGTAGAGCAAAAATTACCACACCACTGTCTTCGTCAGGACCTCCCTGACACATGGTGTGGGTTTGAAGAAGATCTGAGGAGGTCACATTTTTCACTCAAAAAAAAACTAAGGGGTACCCCTTTGTGTTTTTTTAGACTAAATTTTTGACCGTCTCAGATTTCTTCCAAACTCACGAAGTTGATTAAGCAGGTCCGGACTTACACAGTGGTGTGATTATTTTCAGCTTATATCATCCCAAAGCTGAGATATGAGGATTAACGTAACTGGGATTTTCTTTCAATAGGTTTTTTGGTGTTGAATATATAGGAATTAAATATATGAGCTTGATATATGTCCAATAAAGCAAAATACAGATGCAATGTAGGATATATTGGACTGACTAGGCTTTTCTGATCGCATCCTTCTACTCATGTGCTTACCTAGCCTCACTGGAAGTAGGAATCCCATCATGAAATTTACAGTTATACATTTTATGCAGCACAACATGTCCCTTTATCTCAGCTTTGGGATGTGGTAGGGTAAAAATTACCACAACACTGTCTTCGTAAGGACCTCCCTGACACACGGTGTGGGTTTGAAGAAGATCTGAGGAGGTCACATATTTTACACAAAAAAACACTAAGGGGTACCCCTTTGTGTTTTTTTAAGCAAAATTTTTGACCGTCTCAGATTTCTTCCAAACTCACGATGTTTATTGAGCAGGTCCTCACTTACACAGGGGTGTGATTATTTTCAGCCTATCTCATCCCAAAGCTGAGATATGAGGATTAACGTAACTGGGATTTTCTTTCAATAGGTTTATTGGTGTTGAATATATTGGAATTAAACTTATGAGCTTGTTATACATCCAATAAAGCAAAATACAGATGCAATGTAGGATATATTGGACTGACTAGGTTTTTCTGATCGCACTCTTCTACTCATGTGCTTATCTAGCCTCACTGGAAGTAGGAATCCCATCATGAAATTTACAGTTATACATTTTATGCAGCACAACATGTCCCTTTATCTCAGCTTTCGGATGTGGTAGGGCAAAAATTACCACAACACTGTCTTCGTAAGGACCTCCCTGACACACGGTGTGGGTTTGAAGAAGATCTTAGGAGGTCACATATTTTACCCAAAAAAACACTAAGGGGTACCCCTTTGTGTTTTTTTAGACTAAATTTTTGACCGTCTCATATTTCTTCCAAACTCACGATGTTGATTAAGCAGGTCCTGACTTACACCAAGGTGTGATTATTTTCAGCCTATCTCATCCCAAAGCTGAGATATGAGGACTAACGTAATTGGGATTTTCGCTCAATAGGTTTATTGTTGTTGAATATATTGGAATTAAATTTATGAGCTTGTTATACCTCCAATAAAGCAAAATACAGATGCAATGTAGGATATATTGGACTGACTAGGCTTTTCTGATCGCATCCTTCTACTCATGTGCTTACCTAGCCTCACTGGAAGTAGGAATCCCATCATGAAATTTACAGTTATACATTTTATGCAGCACAACATGTCCCTTTATCTCAGCTTTGGGATGTGGTAGGGCAAAAATTACCACAACACTGTCTTCGTAAGGACCTCCCTGACACACGGTGTGGGTTTGAAGAAGATCTGAGGAGGTCACATATTTTACCCAAAAAAACACTAAGGGGTACCCCTTTGTGTTTTTTTAAGCAAAATTTTTGACCGTCTCAGATTTCTTCCAAACTCACGATGTTTATTGAGCAGGTCTTCACTTACACAGGGGTGTGATTATTTTCAGCCTATCTCATCCCAAAGCTGAGATATGAGGATTAACGTAACTGGGATTTTCTTTCAATAGGTTTATTGGTGTTGAATATATAGGAATTAAATTTATGAGCTTGTTATATGTCCAATAAAGCAAAATACAGATGCAATGTAGGATATATTGGACTGACTAGGCTTTTCTGATCGCATCCTTCTACTCATGTGCTTACCTAGCCTCAGTGGAAGTAGGAATCGCATCATGAAATTTACAGTTATACATTTTATGCAGCACAACATGTCCCTATATCTCAGCTTTGGGATGTGGTAGAGCAAAAATTACCACACCACTGTCTTCGTCAGGACCTCCCTGACACATGGTGTGGGTTTGAAGAAGATCTGAGGAGGTCACATTTTTCACTCAAAAAAAAACTAAGGGGTACCCCTTTGTGTTTTTTTAGACTAAATTTTTGACCGTCTCAGATTTCTTCCAAACTCACGAAGTTGATTAAGCAGGTCCGGACTTACACAGTGGTGTGATTATTTTCAGCTTATATCATCCCAAAGCTGAGATATGAGGATTAACGTAACTGGGATTTTCTTTCAATAGGTTTTTTGGTGTTGAATATATAGGAATTAAATATATGAGCTTGATATATGTCCAATAAAGCAAAATACAGATGCAATGTAGGATATATTGGACTGACTAGGCTTTTCTGATCGCATCCTTCTACTCATGTGCTTACCTAGCCTCACTGGAAGTAGGAATCCCATCATGAAATTTACAGTTATACATTTTATGCAGCACAACATGTCCCTTTATCTCAGCTTTGGGATGTGGTAGGGTAAAAATTACCACAACACTGTCTTCGTAAGGACCTCCCTGACACACGGTGTGGGTTTGAAGAAGATCTGAGGAGGTCACATATTTTACACAAAAAAACACTAAGGGGTACCCCTTTGTGTTTTTTTAAGCAAAATTTTTGACCGTCTCAGATTTCTTCCAAACTCACGATGTTTATTGAGCAGGTCCTCACTTACACAGGGGTGTGATTATTTTCAGCCTACCTCATCCCAAAGCTGAGATATGAGGATTAACGTAACTGGGATTTTCTTTCAATAGGTTTATTGGTGTTGAATATATTGGAATTAAACTTATGAGCTTGTTATACATCCAATAAAGCAAAATACAGATGCAATGTAGGATATATTGGACTGACTAGGTTTTTCTGATCGCACTCTTCTACTCATGTGCTTATCTAGCCTCACTGGATGTAGGAATCCCATCATGAAATTTACAGTTATACATTTTATGCAGCACAACATGTCCCTTTATCTCAGCTTTCGGATGTGGTAGGGCAAAAATTACCACAACACTGTCTTCGTAAGGACCTCCCTGACACACGGTGTGGGTTTGAAGAAGATCTGAGGAGGTCACATATTTTACCCAAAAAAACACTAAGGGGTACCCCTTTGTGTTTTTTTAAGCTAACTTTTTGACCGTCTCAGATTTCTTCCAAACTCATGATGTTCATTAAGCAGGTCCTGACTTACATAGGGGTATTATTATTTTCAGCCTATCTCATCCCAAAGCTGAGACATGAGGACTAATGTAAATGGGATTTTCTCTCAATAGGTTTATTGGTGTTGAATATATTGGAATTAAATTTATGTACTTGTCCAATAAAGCAAAATACAGATGCAGTGTAGGATATAATGGACTGACTAGGCTTTTCTGATCGCACCCTTCTACTCATGTGTTTACCTAGCTTCACTGGTTTTCACTTCACTTCCACTTGAGGCAGGATCTCACTTCCAACCTGGAGAGAGCACCCCACCCTTTTCCGACTGAGTACCATGGACTCGGACTTGGAGGTGCTGATTCTCATCCCTACCGCTTCACACTCGGCTGCAAACTTGTCCAGCAAGAGCTGGAGGTCCCGGCTCGATGAAGCCAACAAGACTACATTATCTGCAAAAAGCCTCCACCCTCCACCACTTGGCTACACCGAGAAATTCTGTCCATAAAAATTGTGAACCGAACCGGTGACAACGGGCAGCCCTGACGGAGTCCAACTCCGACTGGAAACCAGTCGGACTTACTGCCAGCCATACAAACCAGACTCCTGCTCTGTTTATACAGGGACTGGATGGCTCGTAACAAAGAGCACAGTACCCCATACTCCCTGAGCACCCCCCACAGAATACCCCGAGGGACACGGTCGAATGCCTTCTCCAGATCCATAAAACACATGTAGACTGGTTGAGCAAACTCCCACGCACCCTCCAGGATCCTAGCGAGGGTAAAGAGCTGGAAAACTCTAATACAGTCAGCTAGCTGTTACAGTAGAATACAAAATACATGTTCAAATGCTTTAACTTCTTTTAATTTATTTATTATTTTAACATAATCCATTACGTTACTCAATGTGAGTAAAGTAATCTGAATTCATTTTCTTACTGCTTATTTAAGAAGAATATTCTGTTTTAATAAGCACATTTTACACTGTTTTAAAATGTTAGAAATACAGATTACATTACTCATGTTGTGTATTGGAATGCTTTAAATTTTTTTTTTTTTTAGAACACACATTTTGTATTCTGTGGTGGAATATCAACACTGCACTTAACCTAGAATGTAAAATCTGCCTAGCGACCAGACATATTTTAATGGGCTGTAATTGGGCCAATCATTAAAAAAAAAAAAAAAAAAAAAAAACTTTACTCCCCAATTGTCCTGCCTGTAATCTTCCATTCCCAACCAGGCTTCTCTAAACCATGGGGCCATGACTGTCCAGATAGCTGGATGAACAGAATTTGCTTTGTGAGACCAGGGAAATACCTTAAATATACACTGTGGTGTGTATAACTGGTGAACACATGTTTATTGCAAATTATACTCTATCTCTTCTATGATGTTTTTCAGCATGGGCAGCAATAATTATTTTTAATGGCAGGCCACAGCTTCTGAAACTGTATGAAACACATGTAGAAAATTAATGTATTCATTTATGTCTTTAGATTATATAAGAATAATTTTATTAACTGTTTTTTTTTTGCTTGTATCCCAGCTGGAGAAAAACAGGTGAACAGCACAATTTCACAGGGTTGTTGTCTTGAACTTGTCAGGTAAGTAGACTTGTTCTTGACATTTCTGAGCTTGGATCACAACTGTAGACATGATTAATTGTTTCAGAGGGAGAAAGAGCACTATTTTGTAGTTGAATTCAAAGACAGAAGTGCCACTGTTGTGCCTAGCTGCTGGCTGGAAAGTGACAGGTGTTCATTGCCACTGTCACGCCTTCGTCCTGTCATGTCTGTTGTCCCTGGCCATGTGCTTTTAGCACATGGCTATGTTTTGTTTATGACCTTGTCTCCGCCCTCGTCCCGCCTCTGTCTCCGCCTCCTCGTCCGTGTCATCTGTTAACCAGTCGTCCTCGTTATCTGTCCAGGTGTGTCTCGTTTGTGTCTGTATTTAAGCCCTCTTGTGTCACATCCTGTTTGTCGTACATTTCTCATTTCACATTTATCCTATGTCTAGTCGGTCGTGTTTCCTGGTCTGTCCGTCTGTCTCCAGTTTCTCCGTGTTTGTTTTCTTAGTCGTTGTTTCATGTCGCAGTTTCCTTTCCTATCGTTATTTTGTGAACTCTTTAGTCTGTCAGTCCGGTTTGCCCTGTTTAGTTTCCCTTGTTTAATTTAGCCTGCCTTGTTTCCCTGTATGTTTTCGTTCTTTGTTTTGTTATCTCCCTTTATTAAAAAAACTGTGTTTTAGCGAGTGCGTCCGCCCTCCTTCTATCCGCCCCTCGCTCCTGACAGCCACCCTCTATTGCTTTACCCCAAACCTTTACTCCATTGCACAGTTTGCTTGACTATGAAATGACAAAGCTAACAGAGGGGAGGTTAGATTCAGCTGGACCTAAAACCCTAAATTTTCTTCTTAAATTCTCCATGACCAGAGGAGGAGTAAATACTGGTGATGTATATGAAAGTTGTAGGCAGCTTAGAAACAGCAAGCCTACAAGGCAGATCCAGATTTAGCTAATTTTGAACTTCTGAACAGGTGAGCATGTCCTTTCTTTCAGGGAAAAAAAACTACATACAAACATAAAGCTGCCTATGTATAAATTCTAAGTGTAAACTGCAGAATTTGTGTGATTTAAATAAATTACGAAGTAAGTTGTATTTCAAAAGCCTCATTTTCAGCTATTTAATGTGAAACTTTAGAAATCAAGCTTGCGAATATTAGCCTTTCACTAGGGTAGGTAGATGTTTTAGTGACAGGATGTACACCTGGAGTACTCTGTGTTTTTATCCAACACACAGTTCTCCATAGTAGTAAAGTGTGGAGTTTCAAAATGTTTTTTCAAAAACTAATGCTATATTCATCTTTGCAAAGTTGCTTATCTAAGATGGAACAGAGAATTCAAGTAGGATGCTGGTGAATAATGCCAATAAGACTCAAACTGACCCATTTTAGGTGGAACAAAATTTTTGAATATGAAAATTGTTAACAAGAAGCAAAGATCTGTGTCCTAAAATGACATGTATTCTGGAAGGTATCAAATAAATAAGGAAGATGACAAATATAGGGATTACAGTGGACACTCATTCACATTTTAGCCTTTTGCTAGCATGGGTATAGGTTTTAGTGAAATAATGTAGTAATAGCTTTCTTTAAAATGGCAACCTGGTTAAACATTGCGTCTGTATGAATTAACTTGAACAAAAGTTGAACAAATTTTACATAATATAGTTTATTTTAATTAAAGCAAATGGGTTTGTTCAATGTATAAAAGCTGGGACTTTTATACAGGCAGATACTGTGTCGTAAATCTGATAAATGCTTGGTTTGTGTGTGTTAGTATGACAAATGAACATGATTACAAATGCTTCGTAAATCGGAAACCAACAGTATGAACAAAATTCCTTAACATGAAAGTTTTTTTGATTTTTTAATTAATTTAGAGAACATTTTTGTAGTTTTAATAAAAATAAAGAGTAATCTAAAAGTAAGTAATTAAAACTGGACAAGTTCATTTAATTAAAGGATTAAAAAACAAAAAAAGGGAAGAATCAAACTAAAGACACTCATGGTTTAAAAAAAAGTTTGTTTTTTTTTGTTGTTTTTTTAAATCCCCAGTTCATCCTTATCTTATCAGGAAAAGGGTACAATTTGTCACAGGCCTCTCTTCTGCTAATGTTTTTGACCCTCTCTGGATTGTCTGCATTGTGTTCATGAGAAAACAGATGTCTTCCCCGCCTTAGTTAGCCATGGTCTATTGATCATGAGCCTACGTCTATGGTTGAGACCATGTGACACACCAGGGTTCACGTGCATGCGTAAACCCTAAAGTCAACGTGGTTCATTCAGTTCCTGTGGCTCTTCAACAGATAATGACTCTTTAATAATAAAGATAAAAATAATGAATTAGCCTTTAATTACCAGCCTTTAATTCAGGTGGAAGTTCATGTTTTTAACAAAATGCTTTTTTCTTTTTTGCCTCAAGGCCATTCTGTGTCCCATACTCCCTTTTCCTTCACTTATGAATTTTGTCTTAGTTTTTCACATTCCTTTTGGTTGTGATTATCTCTTTACTGATACATGGGTTTTTTCACTGACCTGTAAAGAGGATTCCAGTTTTGTCAGTTTTATAGGTACATAGTATATATTTTAAACCTTTTAGCTTTAGACCCCAAAGCCCTCTCCTGGAAGTCTGTCCTCTTTGCTCAGTGTTCCACCTCAGTGTTTTGTTTGTTTTTTGAGACTATATTAAAAACTGTGTCATCTCTGCAAATGTTTACCCTTTAACATCTTCACTCCATGCGCTGACACATGTAGCATTTCATATTTTTATATATTCATACACAAACATATATAGCTTTTAGTATATACTTTACTGTAGATATGCACAGGTAATATTAGAAAATATCTCTCCTGGAGATGAACTTAAATCTGACACGTTATTGTGCACTTAAGTGCACAATGTCTATTCTTGAGCTCAAAAAAAGTGACACAGGTCTAACCCTAAACTTAACTGTAAATTTAAACCCAGTAAAAGGCACCAAACACGTGCTGCTCTTTGTACAAGACACACACACACACTGTCATAAACACACACAGACAGTCAGATACTAACACACAGTCAGTCACACACAGAAACAAACACACTCAGACACAGACACACACACAGTCAGACACAGGTCCACACACAGATAGAGACAGTCAGACAGACACACACACACACACACACAGTCAGACATAGCTAGATACAGACACACAAACATAGTCAGACACATACATATACACACACACACACTGTCAGACATAGCTAGGTGCAGACACACAAACAGATACATTTAGACACAAACACAGACACAGATGCACACACTCAGACACAGACACACAGGCATGCACAAACACACACAGATACAGTCAGACAGAAACAAACAGACATAGATACATACACACAGAGTCAGGCACTCATACACACAGATACAAACGCACAGAAACACACACAGATACAGTCAGACACAGAGACACATACACCCACACACAGAGACACAGTCAGACACACACTGATACAAACACACAGACACAGTCAGAAAGACACATACACACACACAGTCAGATACACACAAAAACACACACAGATACAGTCAGACACACACAAACACAGATACAAATGCACAGATACACACACACACACACACAGCCAGACAGATACACAAAGATACAGTCAGACACAGACAAACACACACACAGTCAAACACACAGTCAGATGCTCATATACACACGCACACACAAACGCAGAGAAACACCTATACACACACAGTCAAACACTCATACACACAAAAAGGCACAGATACAGATACACACACATTCAGACACAGGTACACACAGATACAGATACACAGTCAGACACACACAGATAAAGTCAGACACACAAACACACACAGACAGACAGACACACACAGTCAGACAGACACACACAGTCAAACATACACAAACACACACACGCAGTCAGACACACACAGATACAAACGCACCGACACACAGATACAGTCAGACACACACAGTCAAGCACACAGTCAGACACACAGTAAAACATACACATACACTCAGACACACAGATACAAACGCACAGACACACAGATACAGATACACACACACACACACAGTCAGATGCTCATACACATGCACACACAAACGCACAGAAACACCTATACACAGTCAGACAGTCAGACACATACACACACAGATACAGATACACAGTCAGACACAGATACACACACACTCAGACACAAACATACACAGACACGCACAGTCAGAGATAGCTAGATACAGACACAGTCAGACTCACACAGATACAGTCAGACAGACACACATACATATACACACAAACACACAGTCAGACAGATACACAGAGATACAAATACACAGTCAGACAGATACACACACAGATAGTCAGACAGACACAGTCAGACTCATACACACAGATACAAATGCACGGACACACACAGACTGACACACAAACACACAGTCAGAAACTCATTTATACACACACAAACGCACAGACACACAGTCAGACATACACACAGCAATACAGTCAGACACACCCCTATACACAGTCAAACACACAGTCAGACACTCATACACACAGATACAAACGCGCACACAGATACAGATACAGTTAGACACAAACACACAGATACACACATACACACAGTCAGACAGACACACCCCTATACACAGTCAAACACACACACACATACAGTCAGACAAACACACATACACAGTCAGACACAAACACACAGATACAGGCAGACAGTCAGACACAAAAACACAGATACAGGCAGACAGTCAGACACAAAAACACATATACACACAGTCAGACAGACACACAGTCAGACACACACAGATACAGTCAGACACACAGTCAGACATAGCTAGATACAGATACAGACAGCCACACAGATACATACACAGATACAGTCAGACAGATATACAGTCAGACTCATACACACAGATACAAATGCACAGAAACACACACATTCAGACACACAGATACAGTCAGACACACGCACAGTCAGACATTGCTAGATACAGACACACACAGATACAAATACACAGTCAGACAGACACACAAACACACAGATACAGTCAGACAGACACACAAACAATCAGACACACACAGAGATATACAGTCAGACACACACACAAACACAGATACAGTGAGACAGTCACACACAAACACACATAGATACAGTCAGACACTCATACACACACCTATACACAGTCAGACACAGATACACACACAGTCAGACATATACACACAGATACAAATACACAGTCAGACACTCATACACACACAGATACAAACGCACACACACAGATACACAGTCAGACAGGTACACACGCAGACACACAGATACAGTCAGAAACACAGTCAGACAAACACACAGTCAGACATATACGCACAGATACAGATACACAGTCAGACAAACACACAGAAACAGTCAGACACACACACACAGAGTCAGACACTCATACACACACACACACAGATACAGATACAGTCAGACAAACACACAGTCAGACACATACACACAGATACAGAAACAGTCAGACAGGTACACACACAGACACACAGATACAGTCAGAAACACAGTCAGACATACACACACAGATACAGATACACAGTCAGACACATACACAGTCAGACACTCATACACATATACACACACACACACACACACACAGTCAGACATATACACACAGATACAAATACACAGTCAGACACTCATACACACACAGATACAAACGCACACACACAGATACACAGTCAGACATATACACACACAGATACAGATACACAGTCAGACAAACACACAGTCAGACACATACACACAGATACACAGTCAGACAAACACACAGAAACAGTCAGACACACACACACAGAGTCAGACACTCATACACACACACACACAGATACAGACAGACAAACACACAGTCAGACACATACACACAGATACAGATACACAGTCAGACAAACACACAGAAACAGTCAGACACACACACACAGAGTCAGACACTCATACACACAGATACAAATGCAGTCAAACACACAGTCAGACAGACACACAGTCAGACACATACACACACAGATACAGATACACAATCAGACAGAAACACACAAACAGTCAGACAGACACGCAGTCAGACACTCATACACACAGATACAAACGCGCACACACAGAGATACAGATACAGTTAGACAGAAACACACAGATACAGTCAGAGACACACATATACACACAGTCAGACAGACACAGACACACCCCTATTCACAGAGTCAAAACACAGTCAGACACACCCACACAGATACACAGTCAGACACACACACACAAACAGTCAGACAGACACACACAGATACAAATGCACACACACACACAGATACAGTCAGACATAGCTAGATACAGACAGACAGCCACACAGATACATACACAAACAGAGTCAGACACAGATACACAGTGAGACACACACAGTCAGACACAGACAGTCAGACTCATACACACAGATACAAATGCACAGACACACACACACACTCATTCAGACACACACACAGTCAGACATTGCTAGATACAGACACACACAGATACAGTCAGACACCCAAACATTCACAGATTCAGACACAGTCAGAAAAAAAAACATACATACACACAGTCAGACACAGATACACACACAAAGTCAGACACAGAAACACGCACATATACAGTAAGACAGACACACAGACACATACACACACAGATACAAATACACAGTCAGACAGACACACAAACAAACACAGATACAGTGAGACAGTCACACACACAGATACAGTCAGACAAACACATAGTCAGAAACACAGACACATATACACAGTCAGACACACAGATACAGATACACAGTCAGACACTCATACACACAGATACAAATGTACACAGATACAGTCAGAAACACACAGTCAGACAGACACACATACAGAAACAGTCAGACACACATACACACACAGATACAAATAGTCAGACAGCTAGATACAGACAGTCAGACACATACACACACCTATACACAGTCAAACAGTCAGACACTCTTACACACAGATACAGTCAGAAACACACAAATATATATATATATATATATATATATATATATATATATATATATATATATATATATATATACAAACACAGACAGACACTGACACACAGTCAGACACTCATACACATACAAACGCACACTCACACAGATACACAGTCAGACACAAACACGTACACTCAGACAAACATATACACAGATAGAGATACACAGTCAGACACTCATACACACACAGATACAAATACAGTCAGACACGCACAGTCAGACACACATAGTCAGACAGAGACACATACATACACACAAACACAGTCAGACATTCATATACACACAGATACAAACGCACAGACACACAGATACAGTCAGTCACAGAGACAGATACGCACAGGCACACACACACACACATACAGTCAGACACACACAGTCAAACAGACACAGATACACAGACAGTCAGACATACACACAGATACAGTAAGACATTCATATACACACAGATACAAACGCACAGACACAGATACAGTCAGTCACAGAGACAGATACACACACGCACAGGCACACACTCAGACAGACACAGAAAAACAGTCAGACACACACAGTCAGATACTCATACACACAGATACAGTCAGACAGACACACACGCACAGACATACACATACACAGATACAGATAAACACAAACACAGTCAGATACTCATACACACAGATACAAACACACACAGATACAGTCAGACAGAGACACACACGCACAGACACACACCTGCTTAGCATACTTTTGGGAACGTATGACTAAACACCCCAACTTTGGGAACACCTATTTCCTTTTGGTTTAGACATAAAATAAGTTGTGATTAGCGTTACAGAAGCTGAGGTTATTGTCAAAATCAGTTCAGATCTTTGTTAAATCCTTGTTTAAGCATGCCTGAAAAATTACCTTTCCTTTGGGAACAATTATTATTTAGGTCCAGTTTGGGAACAACCTTATACACACACACACAAATTCCAGGATAAGTGCATTTACAGGACATTCACATACAATTGGGAACCGTATACAATAAACCCCTTATTTTTTGTAGTTTTATCTTAAAAAAGGTCTCTTTATAATTATAATATATTCAAGTCATCAAAAATGTGTCATCTATATGTACTTATATGTCGTGTGAAGATACAATCATATGCATATTCACTAATTTCAAACTATAATAGCATGTAAAGGGTTTGGAAATGGAAGTCAATCATCACACATTGTGAATTACAGCACAAAATATGTCATTTTTTCACTTTGTGTGTAGTGTGTTCAAACATTAGGCTCTAAAATTCCACTTTGAACATATCAATGCAATATCCATAGTGGGTAGAATTTTTGAAACAACCCCAATTCAAATGAAGTTGGGATATTGTGTAAAACACAAATAAAAGTAGAATACATTGATTTGCAAATCCTTTTCAACCTTTATTCAATTGAATACACTACAAAGATGAGATATTTAATGTTCAAACAGATAAACTTCATTTTTTTTTTTTTTTTTACAAATATTGACTCATTTTGTATTTGAGGCCTGCACCATGTTCTAAAAGAGTTGGGACAGGGGCAACAAAAAACTGGGAAAGTTGAGGAATGTTTAAACATTCCACAGGTGAACAGGTTCATTGGAAGCAGGTGAGTGCCATGATTGTGTATAAAGGGAGCATCCCCAAAGGGCTCAGTCGTTCACAAGCAAGGATAAGGTGAGGTTCATGACTTTGTGAACAACTGCGTGAGCAAATCGTCCAACAGTTTAAGAACAATATTTCTCAACGTACAATTAGAAGGGGTTTAGGAATTTTGTCATCTACAGTCCATAATATCAAAAGATTCAGACTCAGGAGAAATCTCTGCAGTAAGCGGAAAGGTCGAAAACCAACATTGAATGCCGATGACCTTCGCTCCCTCAGACAGCACTGCATTTAAAACTGACATCATTCTGTATTACATATTACCACATGGGCTCAGGAAACTTCAGAAATCCATTGTCAGGGAAAACAGAGTATCGTTCCATCTACAAGTGCAAGTTAAAACTCTACCATGCAAAGTGAAAGCCATATACCAACAACACCCAGAAATGCTGCCAGCTTCTCTGGGCCGAGCACATCTGAGATGGACTGACACAAAGTGGAAAAGTGTCCTGTGGTCTGACAATTCCTGAGTCCACATTTCAAATTGTTTTTGGAAATCCTGAACATCGTTACTCCAGCCAAAGAGGAAAAGGACTGTCCGGATTGTTATCAGCGCAAAGTTCAAAAGCCAGCATTTCTGATGGTAGGGGGTGTGTATTAGTGCCCATGGCATGGGTAACTTGCACATGTGCGAAGGCACCAAATAATCAAATAACTAAAAGCTACTGGGCAGTTACACTACTGATGATACCAAATGGGAACCTACACACTCCTGGTAGATCGAGTCAGAATGAGAACTTACATACTCCAAGTAAAAATAAGTAACTAAAAGCTACTGGGCAGTTACACTACTGATGGATACCAAATGAGAACCTACACACTCCTGATAGATTGAGTCAGAATGAGAACTTACACACTCCAAGTAAAAATAAGCAACTAAAAGCTACTGGGCAGTTACACTACTGATGGATACCAAATGAGAACCTACACACTCCTGATAGATCGAGTCAGAATGAGAACTTACACACTCCAAGTAAAAATAAGCAACTAAAAGCTACTGGGCAGTTACACTACTGATGGATACCAAATGAGAACCTACACACTCCTGATAGATCGAGTCAGAATGAGAACTTACACACTCCAAGTAAAAATAAGCAACTAAAAGCTACTGGGCAGTTACACTACTGATGGATACCAAATGAGAACCTACACACTCCTGGTAGATCGAATCAGAATGAGAACTTACACACTCCAAGTAAAAATAAGCAACTAAAAGCTACTGGGCAGTTACACTACTGATGGATACCAAATGAGAACCTACACACTCCTGATAGATCGAGTCAGAATGAGAACTTACACACTCCAAGTAAAAATAAGTAACTAAAAGCTACTGGGCAGTTACACTACAGATGATACCAAATGAGAACCTACACACTCCTGGTAGATCGAGTCAGAATGAGAACTTACACACTCCAAGTAAAAATAAGCAACTAAAAGCTACTGGGCAGTTACACTACAGATGACACAGAATGAGAACCTACACACTCCCGATAGATTGATTCAGAATGAGAACTTACACACTCCAAGTAAAATTAAGTAACTAAAAGCTACTGGGCAGTTACACTACAGATGATACAGAATGAAAACCTACACACTCCCGATAGATTGATTCAGAATGAGAACTTACACACTCCAAGTAAAATTAAGTAATTAAAAGCTACTGGGCAGTTACACTATCGATGATTCCAAATGAGAACCTACACACTCCTGATAGATCGAGTCAGAATGAGAACTTACACACTCCAAGTAAAAATAAGCAACTAAAAGCTACTGGGCAGTTACACTACTGATGGATACCAAATGAGAACCTACACACTCCTGATAGATCGAGTCAGAATGAGAACTTACACACTCCAAGTAAAAATAAGCAACTAAAAGCTACTGGGCAGTTACACTACTGATGGATACCAAATGAGAACCTACACACTCCTGGTAGATCGAATCAGAATGAGAACTTACACACTCCAAGTAAAAATAAGCAACTAAAAGCTACTGGGCAGTTACACTACTGATGGATACCAAATGAGAACCTACACACTCCTGATAGATCGAGTCAGAATGAGAACTTACACACTCCAAGTAAAAATAAGTAACTAAAAGCTACTGGGCAGTTACACTACAGATGATACCAAATGAGAACCTACACACTCCTGGTAGATCGAGTCAGAATGAGAACTTACACACTCCAAGTAAAAATAAGCAACTAAAAGCTACTGGGCAGTTACACTACAGATGACACAGAATGAGAACCTACACACTCTCGATAGATTGATTCAGAATGAGAACTTACACACTCCAAGTAAAATTAAGTAACTAAAAGCTACTGGGCAGTTACACTACAGATGATACAGAATGAAAACCTACACACTCCCGATAGATTGATTCAGAATGAGAACTTACACACTCCAAGTAAAATTAAGTAATTAAAAGCTACTGGGCAGTTACACTATCGATGATTCCAAATGGGAACCTGCACACTCCTGGTAGATCGAGTCAGAATGAGAACTTACACACTCTGTGTGCATTCAAATAAGTAAATGCTAGTGGAACATTATATTACAGACAATTCAGAATGACAACTTACACATTTCAAGCAGGACATATCATTAACTGAATGAGAACTTACACGTAACCAAGTACCTCACTGCTACTGGGCAGTTACAGTGCAGTTAATTCTGAATGAGTACCAGCAGGTTATTCCAATTCTTTGCATTTTAAATTAAATTCTTTTAGTTTTTTACACCTCACTTGGCATTCATGTAGTTTTATATACCAATGTACTTAGTCATTTAATTGGTTATTTGTCAAGCTCTACAATGTCATTTAGACTAGTCCTATATGACCATTGATTTACATGGAATTAAATATATTCTTATATATAAAAACATTTGTACTAGTAATAAATACATTTGTATGCATCATCGGTTGCATTCATACTAGTAGAAATTCTAATTATAGATATCTACATTTTTAAATTTGGTTAGTGGAAATCGAGGTCCTTATATCCATATCCAAAACACTAATTTAATATATTTATAATTTAGTTATGACTATACATATCTGTAATGCATGTTATCATCTAAACATAAAAAAATATATACTTTTAGCAATAGCTAAACTATTTAATGATGTGCACATCATTATAAACACACACACACATATATATATATATATATATAGGAATAGAGCAATATATTTTTGTAAAATTGGGTACTGCATATTAATTGTTACTCTGGAATCAGAAATCTCTCGATTATTTCAGTTTTAATATATGCAAGTCATCTAAAGTTTTTACCAAGAATCTTGATGTACTAGACTACTACTACCTGATGTGTAAGTTGCATATTGAGATCTGTCAAAGTTAAATTATCTAAAATGGTAGGGAAACTTGAGTCAGTCTCTTACTGTGAATGAAATTATGGCCAGAAACAATCCAAAATGCATCCCCTCCCCCATGCCAATTGTGTTTAACCAATCAATATTAAGAACTACAATTTAATTTTGATAATTTGAAAATCCACAATGGGCAAAATGACTGATCTAAAGTAAAATTTGCACTGAATGATGGAAGAAAAAGCAACCAACATAAAGTGAAATATTTATTGTCTTTAAACCATATGCACTAACCAGAACTACTTGCAAACAGCATAGTTAATCAAAACATACCACACTTTAAAAATCAAGATTAAAAATGCATTAATTGATAGGCATCACTAAAACTAAACTATGAAGTTTTTCCACATATCGTTGCTGTCCAATTAAAAACATGCATCTCAAAATAGCAACTTTGAAACTTCTGTAGTGGAGTTCAATGTTTAAAAAAAAAAAAAAAAAATTAGAGTATTTTTATTGGTCCATTCTTCATGAAATGTGCACAGTGTGAAGGACAGCTACTGAGTTTAAATGTAGTAAACTAAACCGCCACAACAATGGAGTTTGTAAGTTAACTCATGCGCACCGATGAATTCCATGAGGGGGTAGGAAGGCAGCACCTGAGCCTTGCATGCTACAAAGTAATAAACGGAGGATATCATGCACGAGAGAGGGAGAAAGAATGGTGACAGTCACAAATGGGACAAAGATGGTGTACAAGTCCTTAAACTTGTCTGGTTCAGCTGGCTCTTATTCAGGAAGTAAAAGTCATTGGTGTACTTGACTTGTACGAGAGGCACACTGAAGAAACAAATTTAACAAAATATCAACTGACACCCCTGCACAATAACGGACTGAAATGTGATGCAGTAGCCACTGAAACTGTTTGATGGAAACACTTGTGAAAAGACAATTTATGTCATGCTACCTCCATGCCTTATTTGCCCTCACTTGCTTCCAGAACCCCAAGCAGTTTTGTATTTACTGTACAAATAGCTTGCACACATGCAATGACCAGGGGGTAGGGGAATAAAAACAAAACAAAACAACATGACAAAGTATCAGTGTCCACCTACAGCTAAACATTAATAAACTAAGTGACAGTAAAACATTAGATAGTTGATGTACAGACACTTACAAATCTGTAGATAAAAGCATTCAAGGATAAAATACATTTAATTATTCAAAAGTGGTACCGAAAACATCTTTTCCATCAGGAATTCAATATTTAAAAATATAACCATAATGAATTTAAAAGTTAAAGTAATTTAGATTTTGGTATGAAATGCAGCATTCTAGGAAAATTCAGTCACAAAAATGTGAGCTCCCTCACAGAAAACGATTACATTACATTAATTCACAAGCTGCCTGATGTCTGATTTACTTTAGTATTTTTTAGACGTGTTTGGCCTAAAACTTTGTCTATGCAGATAACTAACCTCCTGCTGATGAAAACATTCACCACCATCAATATAAGCTCAGAAGACGTGGTTTCACTGTTTTGGATATAACATATCTATAAATAAAATGGCTGTTTGTTTGTTGTCGACAAGGCATCCCGTTTCTTTTCGTCACTAAAGTCTATGTATTAAAAAAGGTTTCTGTAGTACAAATCATCTCACATCAAAACTCTTAATATTTGGTATTTAAAACAGTCATCAGCTAACAACACAATCAGCTGAGCCAAACATTTATATTTAAAAAAGAAATTAAAATGAATTAAGCATCAAAGCAATATTAAGGCAGATAGTTTGTGGTACTGGGGAAAAGACTCAGTTTAACATGAACTGGTTTGTCTTCTCAGAGAGGTTATTCTGTTTTTTATGTAGTATTTTAATCCTGTCCAAGTTCTGTTTCCTAGCGCCTGTGGCTCTGCTTCAAGACAGCGGACACATTCCTTCTTACCAGGAATCCTGCACATGTTAATGTACTTCATCATGTGCTTTTCTACGGCATTTACTTCATCTCGTTCCCACTTTCTTTTGGTCACCACGTCACATCCTGTAGATGACAAAACAACTGTAAGCATCCAGTTATATTTTAGTCATCTATATCTCTAGACTTTCACTGACAATACCCCTTAAACATTCCTCAAACAAAAGCAAAAACCCCATTTAAAATACATGAACATGTATAAAACTAATACATAATGGTACACCA
Source organism: Hoplias malabaricus (assembly GCF_029633855.1). NCBI lineage: Eukaryota > Metazoa > Chordata > Actinopteri > Characiformes > Erythrinidae > Hoplias > Hoplias malabaricus. The sequence goes on along the minus strand of NC_089811.1, from coordinate 41,478,523 downwards.
AGTAACAATATTGGCAACCACTGTTAGACATTACAACTACAAGTTGTTTATCCTATTAAATGACACTGATCTTTGTAAAGTGAACACTAATCATGAATGTAAATATATATGGCTGCTCAGCGCGTGCATGTCATGAATCTGTCCGTGCTATAAAAAGGGGTGTAAACAAAAGAAAAATCTGGCCTTATTTCAAGCCTCCTGACAGAAACAGTGTACGTAGACTAGCAGATGCCTTTTTTTCTAGAGTTAATTTAAACAAAAAACAGATGAATGACACATACTACTTTCACCTTGTTAGTGGGTTTGAGCTGAATATTAACGTGTAGTAGTGGTGCACAATATGGACAAGAAACGCAATGTGCAATAATGTTCTTGAGCTTCGTGATATCAATGCGAAACTCAATATTAAGAATAAAAATAAAAAATAAGTGTCATAATCTGAATATAAACTTTTTACTGTGTAATGAATTCAGAATAATTACATTTTGCTGTTTCTTTTTCAACAAGAGACTTCTCCTTAAATAATATAATAATAATATATTATTATATTATATATATTATATATATATAATATATATAACTGACTCAATATATATATATATATTAATAATAATAATAATAATAGTGCATGCAGTTTTGTGCAATGCAAAGCTGTATTTCCTGAGCAACTAATAAAAATACCAATACATATGTAGGTGAACAATAAATATAGAAGTATCTATAAGTAAAAAAAAAAAATATTCGTATTAACACAAAGTTACAATAGCTGGAGCTCAGCATCACAAAACCAACATAAACACCAAAACATCTAGTATTTTTTTTAATGTTAGGTCTACACTGTAAAACAGTTTGCCCATACAACCTAAAAGATTACTTCAAGTGACAACAATGAACAGGGTTTATTTAGCTCAAATAAATATGAATGAATAAATATGAAAATGCGTTGAATGAACCATTATTGGATCCAAAGTATTTACTGGAGTTGAATAAACCCAGTTGAATAGCTTGTTACCAAATTAAATAATTTTGAATAAAAAAGTTTAAGTGTTAAATTAAATTAAAATTTTATTGAAATCCTCCTAAACAAATCATCACTTGCAAATAAGCTGAGATAATATGATTTTGTAACATTAGTTCTCTCAATTTCTATCTAATGTATTTCATGTTTAGTTACAGTGACAAACTTTCATTCAAACAATCATATTTGTAAGGATAAGAAAACCAGTATATTGGCCTTGATTTGATAAATGTCCCCCCCCACCCTGCTTCCTTTTGTTTGCACAGATTTGTGTGGAGGCTGTGTTTATACTCTGACGGGGTCATAAATAGGCGAAATGCAGTCCAGTTACAGACCCATACACTATTCAAATATTAAAAGCTGTTTAATTTTAAACAGTGTTTTAAGTGGTGTGACTAGTCATTACAGTTTAGGTTTAGCGCTCTAGGAAACTTGGATTAATCACAAGTTTCTGCATATCACACAGGTGGCTTCTAAGCATATCAGATCTGTGCATTATGATGAGCACTGTGACTCCAGTGAGTGACACAGGGCAGGGCTCTAGACACTGCTGTCCTGGGACCAGTAAAAATAGCCCAAGGGACATGGCAAATACTATTTTGGGACATTCGGTGTGAAGTAAAAGCAGAAACTTTAAGGGAATGGATTCCTGGTTGAAATATTCTCATAACAATGAAAATGGATTCTGTTTATGGATAAAGTCCCACCCTCCAGCAATAAGAGCCAATCAGATTCCTGGTTGTGGAAAAGTAGTAAACGTCTTGAAATGAGAAAATTACATTTTAGAGTATTTATTAGAGGTGGGACTTTGACGCGTTAATTTTGATTAATTAATTATGGGGAAAATAACGAAATAAAAAATTTAACGCATTTTAATCGTACAGTGCACCATGGAAAGTTTCTCAGTGCATAAGTTCCAGGCATACAAATTATAACAACATACAATGTGATGAACATTATGGAGATGATGGAAGAGACTGCACTTTATGCACAAAGGAGTTTGCTTATTACAGGAGCACTTCCACCGTTCGTTACCACCTCAACGCAAAACATATTGGGGCTAGTACGCAGGTCAGTAATGTTAACAGTACAGTGATCCCTCGTCTTTCGTGGGGGAAAAAAACTAATTTCCGCGAAGTAGAGGAAAGATATTTATTTATGTATTTAACGAGTATTTGGACTTTTAAACCCCTCCTTGTTACTGTTAACAACCCACCCTTTGCATTAAACAGTCGTTCTATAATGTTTTTCAGCTGGAACTACATGTGATATCCCACCAGTTTCTTTAATAGAGTCATTCCTAAGCTGTGATTTAGCGTTAGTAAATTTCACTCGGATGTGGACATGAACAACACATGTACTGTACGTAAGAAATACTTGTAAATGATATATTTTGTCACCTACAGCCCCAGTCTAATACATGGAAATAATAAAAAAGCCCCCTTGAAAAAACCTGCGAAGTAGCGAATCCGCGAAAGATGAACCACGAAGTAGCGAGGGATTACTGTAACGCAAACTGTGTCGCCAATCAAAATGTCACGTCAGACAAACTGACCAATTCACTGGTAGTAGACTGGTGGGAAAATAAACAAGATTTTGAATTGAAGCTTATGTTTGTTGATTCATTCACCAACCAAACTTAAATCAATATTTCTCATGCTAAATATTGAAATGTGATTAAAATGTAATTAATTTTGATTAATTACAAAGCTTCTAATTAATTTGATTAACTTTTTTAATCAAGTCCCACCCCTAGTATTTATTATTTATAAACCTTGTTGAAATATGTAATTGAAAATGTAATTTGATTCTACACTCAGCTCAACTACATAAAATGATGCTATAACTGCAGTTATTTTAATGTACAGGACATGGCACTGATCATAATACTACATATATAGTAGTACATTAGTACATTATGTTCTGGACCTTGGCTTGGGAAAATTCTGGACCTTTTTAATAACCTTTAAAATTAATTAGCCCTGATATGTGTGCTCTGACTTGCATCTATCCTTGAATAAAATGTATCTGAAAAAGATTTAAATAAAGTCTGAAATGTTACACATAACTAGTTGGGATGACAGTACTCTGTTGACAACTGATATTCTAAAACTGCCTTCTGTAAAGTCCACCACAAGATACATACATCATGCAGCAACCAAAAATTTGTTTATCTGAGAAAAAGGTACTAGCCTAGACTTTTCAGCCAATTTAACAGGTGCCAGGTGTGCCAAGATTAAAACTTCTCATGCAATTTATGTGGGTGAATTATTTTAACATTGATATTATCACATCTCCTTGGCAGTGCCCTGCTACCTGATGCTACCCAAAAATGCTGAGCTGTACATTGTGTACAGTAGCCTTAATTTAAAAATTCTTTATCCACTCAACTTTCTGCCCATACAATCATCTTACCTTTGTGCAAAATATCAGGTAACGGTGAATGAGAAGGATGAGAGCTCTCTAATGGAAAATTGTCAGTTCCATCTGGCTGGAGGTCTCCTACAGGAGGCTGATCTTCGTCAGATGATGAGTCATCACTTGCTTCAATCATTTTTTCTATTCAGAAGAAAATTATATAGCATTATAAACAAAATGGTCCTAATAATAATACAGTGCTTAATCAAAATTTGTATTAGAAATTTACCATCTGGATGAATTTCAATATCATCTAGTTTTTTCCCCTTGAAATCTGACAGTGATCCTCTCTCCATTGCTAGCAATACTTTGCTCAGCTTTGCCAATTGAAGAGTTCCCTCGGGTAAACGATAGTATTCTCTGTGGACACGTATATCGTGGCCAAGGAAGTTGGCTAGTTGATCCGTTTCATTTTCCTCAAGATTGAGTACTTTAGTCATAGTAGCGATATGTTTTCTGAGCTTAGTGGATGACAGTGCCTCTGGATGCTTTGCACCACACTCCAGTGCAAATTTATGGATACAATCTCGTCCTCTGTATGGTGTTGTTCCACCTGGTCGTGCAAACAAGTAAGGATTTTCTTTTGACACACCACACCTTTCACGTGTGTCAAGGAGAAGCTCAAGAGCTTGTACCATCTTAGGTTTCAAGAGAACTGGTACCTTCCTGTCCCGTTTACCTTTTATTTCAATCCGGGTAAAGTGCTGGCAAAGTTTCTTTTCGAATTCAGACATGCAGATGGCAAGGTCTTCATGAAGCTTTGTTTTAGGCCTTGATGTGAAGGCTGTAATTGGCATCTTTGAAACCTCCCCTTCTCTTCTCCGATTAACCCCCTGGAGTCTGAGGGGTTTTCAGACACTCTGGTGTAGTCTGACATGCCTTGATTGTTTTACAAATTGTACGCATCTGAAATTATTTTTTCTCAAAGTGTTACACATGCATTTTTCAGAACTATCTCTGCAACAACAATGTTGAATCAGTAAGAGTGTCATACATCTATATTTTGATTAAATTTACTCTAAACTTAGACTTTCCAAAAACCTGTTTTCAGAAGTGCTGATATACTGTGAAAAAACACCTTCTAAACATTTCTCACCGGGACCTTTGAGGTCAAAACTTTGTGAACACGGGTCTTGGCAACACACTGCTGATTCTACTTTTCATAAATTGTATGTAATTTTATACTTAGGACATAACAAATGTGAGGTGACACTCTGTTTTTCTCAGTCACTGGCTCCTACATTGCATATGTATGAAGATAGGTGCGAAAACCGAGGTGCGAGGTCCCCACCCCACTGCCTAATGAATGGCCCATTAGCTGTCACCGCCACAGCTGTCAAAAGAGAAGAGACCAGAGGAAGATAGTCACAGTTTATCACAGTTTATTGCAAAAAAAAAGAACTAAACAAGCAATAAAAATAAAAAAATAAATAACTGGCAAAATAAATGTAAAGATAGTGATAATATACTAAATATAGTCATACTGATAGATAGATACATATCCTTGTGTGTGTATATATGTATGAATCAGTTCAACAAAAGATGCCAGTCTCTAAAACAGTTTCTGTCTGGCTGCATGCAAAGGTAGACATCACACTGTTCACACTTCCATGGAGTTTTTGTTTGCTTTTCCCTGTGCTTCCTGCAGTATGCACAGGTCTTTCGGCCAGCAGTAGCTTGTGTACGTTCCAGGATATTGACCGGTACCTGTCCCTTGACATCACTGTTGATGGGAAATGGATGGAGAAGATATTGCTTTTACGCCAGAAGTCAGAGATGTGCTTCAAATTGACCATGGACATGTAGATTATGAGTCCAATGTACTTGTAAAATTCAGCAACGTCAACGTCCAGCCATCTGTATTTTGCACCTCTTGCAATATTCTTTGCAGCTTGCTTGTTTGTGTTCCGGCAGAGGACTTCCACAGCATCCTTTGGAAAGAACAACTTGAAGAGGGATAGGGGTGTGTAGCAGTCCCCTTTCCTCAGTTGAACACCAGGCTCCCTTGCAGGAAGAAAGCGCAGTGGTGGTGGACAGACATCCTCAACTACTTCATTTTCCCATGATGGTGGCTGTACACTGAAAAACAATAAATGTGAAATGTGAGTAGTTGCCCTGTGAGCAGTAACAAAGATTTACATATTGGTATAAATTCCAGCAGCTCCTACAAATATTTACTAATATTTCAAATACAGTATTTACACATGACCTATGTATAGCAAAATGCTAAACTTACAGTGCAGATGTGGAAGGACCATGTGTTTCCGCCCTACATGTTTGTGGTTGCAGACTGGGCCGACGGCGTTGTCTTTTGCATGGAGGTGGAATATTTTCCACATTTCTGAAAAATAATAAGAAATGTGAGCAATTGTGTTCTGAGCAGTTACAAATATTACATAGCAATATACATATATACATGCCAACAGTCACTACAAATACTTACTAATATTTCAAATACAGTATTTACCGATGACCTATGTATAGCAAAATGCTAAACTTACAGTGCAGATGTGGAAGGACCATGTGCTCCTGCCCTACATGTTGGTGGTTGCAGACTGGGCCGACGGGGTTGTCTTTTGCCTGGAGGTGGAGTATTTTCCACATTTCTGAAAAATAATAAGAAATGTGAGTAGTTGCCCTGTGAGCAGTAACAAAGATTTACATATCAGTATAAATTCCAGCAGCTCCTACAAATATTTACTAATATTTCAAATACAGTATTTACACATGACCTATGTATAGCAAAATGCTAAACTTACAGTGCAGATGTGGAAGGACCATGTGCTCCTCCCCTACATGTTGGTGGTTGCAGACTGGGCCGACGGCGTTTTCTTTTGCCTGGAGATGGAGTATTTTCCACATTTCTGAAAGAAAAATAATAATAAATGTGAGCAACTCTCTTTTGAGCAGTTACAAAGATGATCTATACATGCCAACAGTCACTACAACTAATTACTTGTATTTCAAATAAAGTACTTACATATGACCTATGTATAGCATAGTAATTGTCTTCTGAGCAGTTACAAAGATTTACATATCAGTACATAGCATAACAAGCTACATAGGATGATACTATCACATTCACGCAGGCCATTTACACATTACATTACCACACTAGGCTAAACATATACAGCCATTTACACATTATAGCATGACAATAAGCCACACTTATGGTACTGGAGCCTTGCATACTAATGTACAACATGCCATTCACACTCAGATTAGCAACAGGCTACATTTGAATGTGCCGTTTACACAACAGCAGCATTCAGTGTATTTACATAAGCATGAACGAACTCGTTTTTACATAATTATACATCTTACATGTTTTTTTTACATTCATTTATGCTTTCATATACAAAGTAATACTTATTTAATTCATTCTTTATTTTAATTTACCCGGAATTCGCGGAGTGCACATTGTAAACATGAATGAACGCGTTCTTACATAATTATATATCTTACATGTGTTTTACATTCATTTATGCTTTCATATACAAAGTAATACTTATTTCATTTATTCTTTATTTAAATTTACCCGGAATTCGCGGAGTATACACAGTAAGCGCGAAGCGTGGGTTTGTTTCATTTGAAAGGAAATATTTCACTTACCCTTCACAAAAATCCTCCTTGGGATCAATCCGCTTCTCAAAATAAAGTCTTTCTTCGTCACTGTCCTCCCCGCTTTCGTCAGATGAGCTGAAATCCTCTTCACTCTCCGAAGCAAAGCTCTCCTGGATGTGTAGAAGTGCCTCCGCAGCTGTTAACCGTGAGTGCGCCATGACGAAGCTCCACGAAAACAATTCCCCTACATGTGCTCTGTTTTTATAACAAGCAAATGGGCGTTTTCATGCAAATTATCAGTCAATAATCCTCCACTAGCCGCTGCCGAATTACCATAGTGTTAACATATGAATGGCAGAACGCGTCTATGGGCGGAACAAAAAAGCTTGTGCCTCAAAAATGTGCCGGTTGTTGTTTACGCTTCTCTCACAAGAATATAAATATATATATCGTTTCATCCTATGTATAGTTGGAAAGTAGACCCTTCAAGGTTTCCGAGGTATGTTGTATTTTTTTTCTAGGATAAAATCTCGCAGAGTTATATACGTGTTTATGTGGAATTTCAATTTTATCCCGCCGGCGGCATAACCTCAGAGGGTTAAAAAGCACAATTTGGCTAAGAGTTATCTTGCAGAGATCACTGTAGTTGTCTTTTGATGGACAGACACTTAGCACATTTTGCATCTCCACTTGCTTCTTCTCCAGATACATACACAACAGTCTTCTTTGTGAAAGGCAAGAACTGAGGCATGTTCAGTTGTGCTTCCTTTAGAGTTATTCTAGCACTTGATGAGATGTACTCTTTCCATCTTGCTTCATGTACAAGTCTGTAATTCTTCGCACATTCTGCCAGACTGTGGTTGCCCTCCATTAAGGCATTGCTCTCTACAATGCTACATATGTTCTTAAGGGAATATCCCAGTTTAAGGGCTAGTGACGGAATTTGATAGGAGTTACTTTCCTCATTGTAACCAGCTACAGATTTCACAGCTGATACAACATGCAAAAAGTTTGATGGTACAAAAAAGTCTTCCATTGTGTTAAGCGGTGTTGTTTTTTTTGCTTCATGAAGAAGTCTGGCAACCTCTCGCATCTTTTGTCTTATGTTGTCATGTTTGTTTATATCTGATCCCATTCTACGATACAAGTGTTCACCTAACTGTAGGATGCATTTTTGCTTGTTTACTATTTCTGTGAGTTCATCATAAGTCATGCGCTGAAGAACTTTCTTAAATCCCGTGCTGATCTCTAGCCCTACAGGTGTTGAAAATGCACATAGAGAGCGAACACGTTTTCGTCCTTCTTGTGATTCATCATTAGGTTTGCACAAACAGATCTTCACGTGCTTCCACAGGGTTCTTTTTGAATAAAGACCCTGGCAATGAATGCAGTGTATGAAATCTTTTGCCATTTTTGACTTTGATGGACGATAACAAGCAATCATCTGACCAGATCCTTTTCGAATAACATCCACATTATGGGCGTAATTGCCACGTTTTCTTAAATTGTTGAATCGTCGTTTTCTCTCTCTGGAATTTTTGGGAAAATGTGCTGCTTTTGCCACTTCAATTTCATTACAATGTACAGTTTCAAGATGTCTAGCAATTTTAATAAAAGAATTTCCACAAAATAAACAGTACTGCCGCTTGTATTTTGTGTGATGCATCTGCTGTGATGAGGGTACAGTGACTGGATTTTCTGTTTCCTCTCTCCTTTCAACAGCACCAGTTGACTCTTCTGCTTTTTTCTTCAGATTTGGGAATCTTTCTGGTAGCAAGCCATTTTTCAGAGTCTTAACAGATTCACTACCATCATCAGATTCATCAGTGGTGCTTCCACTTGTATCAGGAACATAATCGGCATCACTGTAGTTGCTGTAATCGCTATCAGAATCAGGATCTGGTACACTTGTGGCCTGAAATAACAAAATCACATCACTGATTTACAAAATGCTTGTGTTGAAAAGTTTCATTCAAAACAACACACAAAATACAGTTCAATTTACATTTACAGCACTTAGCAGATGCTTATATCCAGAGCAAATTACAGACGTTCCACTGTTGTGATCAGCAGCCATAACAGGTTTGGGTCAAATTATTTTCTGTATTTGAACATTGTACACTACTGCTGGACATTTCAGAATCACAGGTTATTAATCATTAGTTTGAAACCAAACAAATTAATTTATACATCTGTACAAAAGTTAGGGTTTTCAAAAGTTAGCTTGATCTGGCATTAGATTTAGACAGCAAAGTAAGACTGTAGGGATTAACATGTTTTCCTAGATTTAGCTAATGCATTTGGCTCAGTGCCACAAACTTGTTGAAAGCTTTTGAATTCTTCCAGGTGTTAGATAAGGTTACTAGGCTGGTTAAAGCATATTTTGAGAATATTCAGTTTCATCTTTGAAGGAGTTTTCAGAAAGAGCTGAAAGGTCTAGTCAGTGGTTGTGGATAAAGAGAGCACAGATTACTTGGGGAAATGCACTGTGGAGGTGCTATTGGAATTGTTGGTGATGGAGCATGCAAAATTCACATGGAACTGGTGGCACTGAGCATGCATTAACGGTGCCAGTGGGGCTAGGTACTTGTGTATCTTGTGTATGATTATAATAATTTAAGTTGAACACTTAAAAAAAAGAGATTGGTTTTAATAATTTTCCAGCCACTGTTATCAGGTTATTCACAATCTTTCTCAAGTCACTGGCCTCAAGATTTTATCATCACTTGAAATACAATACTCTATGTAAATTTATTAAGGAGGCACCAATGTCATTATTCTCCTTCCTATACCTGAATAAGTATGTGTTGATACCAAATACTGGTACCAGCATTAACTATAATTTTAATGCTCAAATGTTCCCTGTAAGTTTTAATGTTATTTCTCTTTGTAAATATTTAATAAGTAAATGCATAAGAGTATTTAAAATACTTTGTTCTAGCACTTAGTTGGTTCAAAAATTAGTTTTACTATTGCTTGCTATTTACTATTTACTATTGCCACACTATTAATGTGTTCCATGTTAAGTAAAGTTTTATCTATTCGTGTGCATGTATACATTACCCAACAGTTCCTGTGCCTGTAAAAAATTGCTTCATAGAGACAGTATCACAATAGAGTACTGATGCAAATTGCCATTATCAGCACAGATAGACATGGCACCTATGAAATCAATGTAATTATAATGTTCTACTATATCCAGTCATTTTAGAATTCATTGTTCTGTTCATTATTCTACAAAAATGTAATTGTTAGTTTATCTGAAACATTAACTTAAGACTAGCACTAGACTCATTTTAGTGAAACCACTCATTCAAAACTTTTGAATGGTAAATCTGAACACTGGAAGGGTAATGTATGTGCATGTACACCAGAACAAATCATTTCATTCTTACTCAGTTGCTTTTTTTTTTTTTTTTTTGCAAAACCCCAAATATAAAAAAAAAAAAACTAGCCCCCACCCATCTGATATTTGCTTTCAGGTTAATCCTAAAACAGAACCTTTGTTTAAAGTTTAAATTGAGATTATTAAATTAAGTCAAATCATACCAGTCTTTTTCTGAGTAATTTTGGTGCTGGTGCTCCACATTCTGAGTCTTCTGCATTAGATGAACACAGCTATAAATGTAAAAAAAGTGCATAATCAGGCATGATAAATGTAAAATATATCACTAATTAATACTTAATCGTTTTACTTATGTTTGTCAGGAAAACAAAAAAAGGTACAATGACAGGGACACATCTGAAACAATGACTAGTGATATTCAAGTATGCCTGTTGATTAGCAATTTGAGATAATCACAATGAATTTTAAATAATTGCAGTTATTTCATAATTTGATTTTACAAACCATACACCAACAAGGTTCTGGTTGAGGCAAATAAATGTAAATGTAGACATCAAGGGGCTTATTAAAACAATAACATTTCCAACTTATAAACTGTTAACCTGTAGCTAATTCTAAAATCTTTAGCATATCTGCTGGCAGAATTAGTTTATGTACTTTTTCATAAGAAATGTGTATATGTAGGTTTGTTAAACTACATTTGTTTATGCATGTGTATATCTAGGAAGCAAATTGGCTAAGCAGCCAATTTGGCAACATTAAGCTTGTACTTCAATGGCTTACAAGCCTCTGCCTATGAGAATGGAGCAGCTTCTAGTTCAAAAACTTCTACAAGCAACTAAATTCCACCAAGATGTTTGAATTTATTACAGCACCAACACGCAACTGTATGAGGCTGATGTCTGTTTTTAATTCAGTTGCCAGTATTTACATGGAGCTGTAGGCAAAGTTGGAAATGAAAAGTTGACTTTGTGGTCTTTGAGGAAATAAAGCTGTATTTTTCTCAAGTCTATCACCAGTGGACACCCACAGAACTAAGTTAACTAAACAAACCTAAACATAACTTTAATGTTGAGGAGTCACAGTGCTGAATGTTGTTGATCCATTAATCCATTTTATAATAGAGAATCAATCATATCAACAATCATCATGGAGCACCTAGGTCAATTTCAACTTTTAAAAGCTGTACGTCTCAATTCTTGTGAGCTTTCATTAGTGTATTATGTTAAAGCATGTCTGGAGAAAACTGTATATTACTGCCTCTATACCAGCTAATCTTAAAATTCAGTTAAAAAAAAAAAAAACTCTCCGGAACATCAATTCCAACATGTTGTGTTTTCTGTTTGTACATATCTCATGAAATATCTAAACTAGCAAAATACAGGTTCCTTGTCCCCTCCCTGTCTCCTCCATTCTGTTTTTCCTACCCTCCATCTGCACGCCAATTGTAGTCACTTGGGGTAGTAGTGAGCCTGAGACTACTACTAATTTATATGAATAATAGTAGAAATCTCGCTATAGTAAAGACTCGCTAAAACAGAAAGATAAGAAACATGAACATTTTATGCCATCAACTGTCCTCAATTCCAGTCATTACTAACTCCCAGGATCCCCCAGTATCTACAATGCTTACACCTACTCATTTAGTATTTAAGCAGTGTTTCTCCCTGCATAGGATTTCCTCAATATTCCTTGTGACTTACTAAAAGTTCTTTGGTCTGTGCATGCTGACTTTTCACTATGTTTTAAATCATTCTAGGCTTCTGTTTTTCCTGTGCTTAAACTGTTGCCCTTGTTTTTGAGTTTAAACATTGTTGCCTTGATTTCCTGCCTACATTTACAATAATGCCTCTACATCATTTTACAGGCCTTTTTAAAAGGAACACCAGGTAGTATTTTTACCTTTAAATGTCACCATCATTAATGCACCACTTGGCTGTAATAGGGACAATAGGGTCTCTGTTGTTGTTTCTCTGAGTTCAGCACTGCAAACTGCATTGTGTATATTTAGGAAGCGCGTAGAAAACCATGACTACCACCCCATCAATACTTATGTGTTTATCAAATTCCTACTTCAACGCAGGCCTTTTCTCTACATGTTCCAACATTTATTTTAGTTCAGTTTTACTGTACATGATTCCCACATAGATGATGAGACTGAAGCAGAAAATGGACAATATTACTACCTTGTTATTTTTGAACGATGACATTCCACCTGAAAATATTCCAGTACTTAATGCATCACTGCTGGATGTTTGGTTGGCCAAAGGTACACAATCAATTGCAGGAGGTGCCTTGCCTGCCAACTAAACAAAAGCAAAGCTGAAATATGGTGCCTAAATTTTAACATCAAATCAGCATAAGTACTGTTACATAACATGAAAATAGAAAACAATTAAACAGAGACAAAAACAAACCTTCTCAGAAACCAAAAATATAAATATGTTCATATTTGAGAAAAATTACTAGAAGGATGTGATAATTGAGAATACACTAGGTTTAATAGTAGTTCTATCAATAATTACATTTACAGTACTACAGTATCACTGATTTTTTAAACTAGTAACTTCTAATTAACATTAATTTAATAACATCAATTAATATGTATTAAAAAAAAGTGATTATGATTCTGTCCAGTTCAAGATTCTCACCTTTTTTTCCACTATAGAGAGCTGTTGTAGAAGAAAAGCACGATGTCTTTCAAGATCCAAATGCTGCTCTTCTGTGTCGGTACCTTTACAGTTGTTGGATAGACTAAATTCCAACTGAAATTAAAAGACAGATACAATATGGACATAAAATTGCATTAAGTAAATAACTTAATGTTTATAAGTATTTAATAATTAAATTTATCATAGCTTGTATACTGCTAGTAATTATACAAAGTCTTAAATAATACAAGAAACTGCACCTTACTCCACATAGAAATTGTTGCAATGGAAACCAAGTGTATTCAACACTGAGTATGTCATCTAAATTTTCATGTTGTTGCTTTGTCACAATACCCAAGTCTAGATTATTGTTTCTCAACACCTGAAATTACCTTTACTGTGCTTAGTGCAGAGACAATAGTAATAACATAACAAGAGGTTTCATTTATATAGTGTCTTTCTCACACTCAAGGTCACTTTACAACATTATGAAGAGAAGCCCTGGTCCGTTTCTTTAATAGTTGCTTCCAATTTGGCCACTCTGGCACAACCTACATGGTCTGTGAGCTTTAAAAATACAAACTAAGCTATATTAACATTTTATACATGTGCTCTGGCCTCTAAAATGAGAACCTGTACACTCCAGATGAACCGGAACCAAGTAGCTCAAAACACCTGGGCAGTTACACTCCAGATGAACCAGAATGAGAACCTGTACACTCCAGATGATCTGGAACCAAGTAGCTCAAAACAGCTGGGCAGTTACACTCCACATGAACCAGAATGAGAATAATAATAAAAATATTAATAAAAAAAAAAAATAATAATAATAATAATAATAGTGCATGCAGTTTTGTGCAATGCAAAGCTGTATTTCCTGAGCAACTAATAAAAATACCAATACATATGTAGGTGAACAATAAATATAGAAGTATCTATAAGTAAAAAAAAAAAATATTCGTATTAACACAAAGTTACAATAGCTGGAGCTCAGCATCACAAAACCAACATAAACACCAAAACATCTAGTATTTTTTTTAATGTTAGGTCTACACTGTAAAACAGTTTGCCCATACAACCTAAAAGATTACTTCAAGTGACAACAATGAACAGGGTTTATTTAGCTCAAATAAATATGAATGAATAAATATGAAAATGCGTTGAATGAACCATTATTGGATCCAAAGTATTTACTGGAGTTGAATAAACCCAGTTGAATAGCTTGTTACCAAATTAAATAATTTTGAATAAAAAAGTTTAAGTGTTAAATTAAATTAAAATTTTATTGAAATCCTCCTAAACAAATCATCACTTGCAAATAAGCTGAGATAATATGATTTTGTAACATTAGTTCTCTCAATTTCTATCTAATGTATTTCATGTTTAGTTACAGTGACAAACTTTCATTCAAACAATCATATTTGTAAGGATAAGAAAACCAGTATATTGGCCTTGATTTGATAAATGTCCCCCCCCACCCTGCTTCCTTTTGTTTGCACAGATTTGTGTGGAGGCTGTGTTTATACTCTGACGGGGTCATAAATAGGCGAAATGCAGTCCAGTTACAGACCCATACACTATTCAAATATTAAAAGCTGTTTAATTTTAAACAGTGTTTTAAGTGGTGTGACTAGTCATTACAGTTTAGGTTTAGCGCTCTAGGAAACTTGGATTAATCACAAGTTTCTGCATATCACACAGGTGGCTTCTAAGCATATCAGATCTGTGCATTATGATGAGCACTGTGACTCCAGTGAGTGACACAGGGCAGGGCTCTAGACACTGCTGTCCTGGGACCAGTAAAAATAGCCCAAGGGACATGGCAAATACTATTTTGGGACATTCGGTGTGAAGTAAAAGCAGAAACTTTAAGGGAATGGATTCCTGGTTGAAATATTCTCATAACAATGAAAATGGATTCTGTTTATGGATAAAGTCCCACCCTCCAGCAATAAGAGCCAATCAGATTCCTGGTTGTGGAAAAGTAGTAAACGTCTTGAAATGAGAAAATTACATTTTAGAGTATTTATTAGAGGTGGGACTTTGACGCGTTAATTTTGATTAATTAATTATGGGGAAAATAACGAAATAAAAAATTTAACGCATTTTAATCGTACAGTGCACCATGGAAAGTTTCTCAGTGCATAAGTTCCAGGCATACAAATTATAACAACATACAATGTGATGAACATTATGGAGATGATGGAAGAGACTGCACTTTATGCACAAAGGAGTTTGCTTATTACAGGAGCACTTCCACCGTTCGTTACCACCTCAACGCAAAACATATTGGGGCTAGTACGCAGGTCAGTAATGTTAACAGTACAGTGATCCCTCGTCTTTCGTGGGGGAAAAAAACTAATTTCCGCGAAGTAGAGGAAAGATATTTATTTATGTATTTAACGAGTATTTGGACTTTTAAACCCCTCCTTGTTACTGTTAACAACCCACCCTTTGCATTAAACAGTCGTTCTATAATGTTTTTCAGCTGGAACTACATGTGATATCCCACCAGTTTCTTTAATAGAGTCATTCCTAAGCTGTGATTTAGCGTTAGTAAATTTCACTCGGATGTGGACATGAACAACACATGTACTGTACGTAAGAAATACTTGTAAATGATATATTTTGTCACCTACAGCCCCAGTCTAATACATGGAAATAATAAAAAAGCCCCCTTGAAAAAACCTGCGAAGTAGCGAATCCGCGAAAGATGAACCACGAAGTAGCGAGGGATTACTGTAACGCAAACTGTGTCGCCAATCAAAATGTCACGTCAGACAAACTGACCAATTCACTGGTAGTAGACTGGTGGGAAAATAAACAAGATTTTGAATTGAAGCTTATGTTTGTTGATTCATTCACCAACCAAACTTAAATCAATATTTCTCATGCTAAATATTGAAATGTGATTAAAATGTAATTAATTTTGATTAATTACAAAGCTTCTAATTAATTTGATTAACTTTTTTAATCAAGTCCCACCCCTAGTATTTATTATTTATAAACCTTGTTGAAATATGTAATTGAAAATGTAATTTGATTCTACACTCAGCTCAACTACATAAAATGATGCTATAACTGCAGTTATTTTAATGTACAGGACATGGCACTGATCATAATACTACATATATAGTAGTACATTAGTACATTATGTTCTGGACCTTGGCTTGGGAAAATTCTGGACCTTTTTAATAACCTTTAAAATTAATTAGCCCTGATATGTGTGCTCTGACTTGCATCTATCCTTGAATAAAATGTATCTGAAAAAGATTTAAATAAAGTCTGAAATGTTACACATAACTAGTTGGGATGACAGTACTCTGTTGACAACTGATATTCTAAAACTGCCTTCTGTAAAGTCCACCACAAGATACATACATCATGCAGCAACCAAAAATTTGTTTATCTGAGAAAAAGGTACTAGCCTAGACTTTTCAGCCAATTTAACAGGTGCCAGGTGTGCCAAGATTAAAACTTCTCATGCAATTTATGTGGGTGAATTATTTTAACATTGATATTATCACATCTCCTTGGCAGTGCCCTGCTACCTGATGCTACCCAAAAATGCTGAGCTGTACATTGTGTACAGTAGCCTTAATTTAAAAATTCTTTATCCACTCAACTTTCTGCCCATACAATCATCTTACCTTTGTGCAAAATATCAGGTAACGGTGAATGAGAAGGATGAGAGCTCTCTAATGGAAAATTGTCAGTTCCATCTGGCTGGAGGTCTCCTACAGGAGGCTGATCTTCGTCAGATGATGAGTCATCACTTGCTTCAATCATTTTTTCTATTCAGAAGAAAATTATATAGCATTATAAACAAAATGGTCCTAATAATAATACAGTGCTTAATCAAAATTTGTATTAGAAATTTACCATCTGGATGAATTTCAATATCATCTAGTTTTTTCCCCTTGAAATCTGACAGTGATCCTCTCTCCATTGCTAGCAATACTTTGCTCAGCTTTGCCAATTGAAGAGTTCCCTCGGGTAAACGATAGTATTCTCTGTGGACACGTATATCGTGGCCAAGGAAGTTGGCTAGTTGATCCGTTTCATTTTCCTCAAGATTGAGTACTTTAGTCATAGTAGCGATATGTTTTCTGAGCTTAGTGGATGACAGTGCCTCTGGATGCTTTGCACCACACTCCAGTGCAAATTTATGGATACAATCTCGTCCTCTGTATGGTGTTGTTCCACCTGGTCGTGCAAACAAGTAAGGATTTTCTTTTGACACACCACACCTTTCACGTGTGTCAAGGAGAAGCTCAAGAGCTTGTACCATCTTAGGTTTCAAGAGAACTGGTACCTTCCTGTCCCGTTTACCTTTTATTTCAATCCGGGTAAAGTGCTGGCAAAGTTTCTTTTCGAATTCAGACATGCAGATGGCAAGGTCTTCATGAAGCTTTGTTTTAGGCCTTGATGTGAAGGCTGTAATTGGCATCTTTGAAACCTCCCCTTCTCTTCTCCGATTAACCCCCTGGAGTCTGAGGGGTTTTCAGACACTCTGGTGTAGTCTGACATGCCTTGATTGTTTTACAAATTGTACGCATCTGAAATTATTTTTTCTCAAAGTGTTACACATGCATTTTTCAGAACTATCTCTGCAACAACAATGTTGAATCAGTAAGAGTGTCATACATCTATATTTTGATTAAATTTACTCTAAACTTAGACTTTCCAAAAACCTGTTTTCAGAAGTGCTGATATACTGTGAAAAAACACCTTCTAAACATTTCTCACCGGGACCTTTGAGGTCAAAACTTTGTGAACACGGGTCTTGGCAACACACTGCTGATTCTACTTTTCATAAATTGTATGTAATTTTATACTTAGGACATAACAAATGTGAGGTGACACTCTGTTTTTCTCAGTCACTGGCTCCTACATTGCATATGTATGAAGATAGGTGCGAAAACCGAGGTGCGAGGTCCCCACCCCACTGCCTAATGAATGGCCCATTAGCTGTCACCGCCACAGCTGTCAAAAGAGAAGAGACCAGAGGAAGATAGTCACAGTTTATCACAGTTTATTGCAAAAAAAAAGAACTAAACAAGCAATAAAAATAAAAAAATAAATAACTGGCAAAATAAATGTAAAGATAGTGATAATATACTAAATATAGTCATACTGATAGATAGATACATATCCTTGTGTGTGTATATATGTATGAATCAGTTCAACAAAAGATGCCAGTCTCTAAAACAGTTTCTGTCTGGCTGCATGCAAAGGTAGACATCACACTGTTCACACTTCCATGGAGTTTTTGTTTGCTTTTCCCTGTGCTTCCTGCAGTATGCACAGGTCTTTCGGCCAGCAGTAGCTTGTGTACGTTCCAGGATATTGACCGGTACCTGTCCCTTGACATCACTGTTGATGGGAAATGGATGGAGAAGATATTGCTTTTACGCCAGAAGTCAGAGATGTGCTTCAAATTGACCATGGACATGTAGATTATGAGTCCAATGTACTTGTAAAATTCAGCAACGTCAACGTCCAGCCATCTGTATTTTGCACCTCTTGCAATATTCTTTGCAGCTTGCTTGTTTGTGTTCCGGCAGAGGACTTCCACAGCATCCTTTGGAAAGAACAACTTGAAGAGGGATAGGGGTGTGTAGCAGTCCCCTTTCCTCAGTTGAACACCAGGCTCCCTTGCAGGAAGAAAGCGCAGTGGTGGTGGACAGACATCCTCAACTACTTCATTTTCCCATGATGGTGGCTGTACACTGAAAAACAATAAATGTGAAATGTGAGTAGTTGCCCTGTGAGCAGTAACAAAGATTTACATATTGGTATAAATTCCAGCAGCTCCTACAAATATTTACTAATATTTCAAATACAGTATTTACACATGACCTATGTATAGCAAAATGCTAAACTTACAGTGCAGATGTGGAAGGACCATGTGTTTCCGCCCTACATGTTTGTGGTTGCAGACTGGGCCGACGGCGTTGTCTTTTGCATGGAGGTGGAATATTTTCCACATTTCTGAAAAATAATAAGAAATGTGAGCAATTGTGTTCTGAGCAGTTACAAATATTACATAGCAATATACATATATACATGCCAACAGTCACTACAAATACTTACTAATATTTCAAATACAGTATTTACCGATGACCTATGTATAGCAAAATGCTAAACTTACAGTGCAGATGTGGAAGGACCATGTGCTCCTGCCCTACATGTTGGTGGTTGCAGACTGGGCCGACGGGGTTGTCTTTTGCCTGGAGGTGGAGTATTTTCCACATTTCTGAAAAATAATAAGAAATGTGAGTAGTTGCCCTGTGAGCAGTAACAAAGATTTACATATCAGTATAAATTCCAGCAGCTCCTACAAATATTTACTAATATTTCAAATACAGTATTTACACATGACCTATGTATAGCAAAATGCTAAACTTACAGTGCAGATGTGGAAGGACCATGTGCTCCTCCCCTACATGTTGGTGGTTGCAGACTGGGCCGACGGCGTTTTCTTTTGCCTGGAGATGGAGTATTTTCCACATTTCTGAAAGAAAAATAATAATAAATGTGAGCAACTCTCTTTTGAGCAGTTACAAAGATGATCTATACATGCCAACAGTCACTACAACTAATTACTTGTATTTCAAATAAAGTACTTACATATGACCTATGTATAGCATAGTAATTGTCTTCTGAGCAGTTACAAAGATTTACATATCAGTACATAGCATAACAAGCTACATAGGATGATACTATCACATTCACGCAGGCCATTTACACATTACATTACCACACTAGGCTAAACATATACAGCCATTTACACATTATAGCATGACAATAAGCCACACTTATGGTACTGGAGCCTTGCATACTAATGTACAACATGCCATTCACACTCAGATTAGCAACAGGCTACATTTGAATGTGCCGTTTACACAACAGCAGCATTCAGTGTATTTACATAAGCATGAACGAACTCGTTTTTACATAATTATACATCTTACATGTTTTTTTTACATTCATTTATGCTTTCATATACAAAGTAATACTTATTTAATTCATTCTTTATTTTAATTTACCCGGAATTCGCGGAGTGCACATTGTAAACATGAATGAACGCGTTCTTACATAATTATATATCTTACATGTGTTTTACATTCATTTATGCTTTCATATACAAAGTAATACTTATTTCATTTATTCTTTATTTAAATTTACCCGGAATTCGCGGAGTATACACAGTAAGCGCGAAGCGTGGGTTTGTTTCATTTGAAAGGAAATATTTCACTTACCCTTCACAAAAATCCTCCTTGGGATCAATCCGCTTCTCAAAATAAAGTCTTTCTTCGTCACTGTCCTCCCCGCTTTCGTCAGATGAGCTGAAATCCTCTTCACTCTCCGAAGCAAAGCTCTCCTGGATGTGTAGAAGTGCCTCCGCAGCTGTTAACCGTGAGTGCGCCATGACGAAGCTCCACGAAAACAATTCCCCTACATGTGCTCTGTTTTTATAACAAGCAAATGGGCGTTTTCATGCAAATTATCAGTCAATAATCCTCCACTAGCCGCTGCCGAATTACCATAGTGTTAACATATGAATGGCAGAACGCGTCTATGGGCGGAACAAAAAAGCTTGTGCCTCAAAAATGTGCCGGTTGTTGTTTACGCTTCTCTCACAAGAATATAAATATATATATCGTTTCATCCTATGTATAGTTGGAAAGTAGACCCTTCAAGGTTTCCGAGGTATGTTGTATTTTTTTTCTAGGATAAAATCTCGCAGAGTTATATACGTGTTTATGTGGAATTTCAATTTTATCCCGCCGGCGGCATAACCTCAGAGGGTTAAAAAGCACAATTTGGCTAAGAGTTATCTTGCAGAGATCACTGTAGTTGTCTTTTGATGGACAGACACTTAGCACATTTTGCATCTCCACTTGCTTCTTCTCCAGATACATACACAACAGTCTTCTTTGTGAAAGGCAAGAACTGAGGCATGTTCAGTTGTGCTTCCTTTAGAGTTATTCTAGCACTTGATGAGATGTACTCTTTCCATCTTGCTTCATGTACAAGTCTGTAATTCTTCGCACATTCTGCCAGACTGTGGTTGCCCTCCATTAAGGCATTGCTCTCTACAATGCTACATATGTTCTTAAGGGAATATCCCAGTTTAAGGGCTAGTGACGGAATTTGATAGGAGTTACTTTCCTTATTGTAACCAGCTACAGATTTCACAGCTGATACAACATGCAAAAAGTTTGATGGTACAAAAAAGTCTTCCATTGTGTTAAGCGGTGTTGTTTTTTTTGCTTCATGAAGAAGTCTGGCAACCTCTCGCATCTTTTGTCTTATGTTGTCATGTTTGTTTATATCTGATCCCATTCTACGATACAAGTGTTCACCTAACTGTAGGATGCATTTTTGCTTGTTTACTATTTCTGTGAGTTCATCATAAGTCATGCGCTGAAGAACTTTCTTAAATCCCGTGCTGATCTCTAGCCCTACAGGTGTTGAAAATGCACATAGAGAGCGAACACGTTTTCGTCCTTCTTGTGATTCATCATTAGGTTTGCACAAACAGATCTTCACGTGCTTCCACAGGGTTCTTTTTGAATAAAGACCCTGGCAATGAATGCAGTGTATGAAATCTTTTGCCATTTTTGACTTTGATGGACGATAACAAGCAATCATCTGACCAGATCCTTTTCGAATAACATCCACATTATGGGCGTAATTGCCACGTTTTCTTAAATTGTTGAATCGTCGTTTTCTCTCTCTGGAATTTTTGGGAAAATGTGCTGCTTTTGCCACTTCAATTTCATTACAATGTACAGTTTCAAGATGTCTAGCAATTTTAATAAAAGAATTTCCACAAAATAAACAGTACTGCCGCTTGTATTTTGTGTGATGCATCTGCTGTGATGAGGGTACAGTGACTGGATTTTCTGTTTCCTCTCTCCTTTCAACAGCACCAGTTGACTCTTCTGCTTTTTTCTTCAGATTTGGGAATCTTTCTGGTAGCAAGCCATTTTTCAGAGTCTTAACAGATTCACTACCATCATCAGATTCATCAGTGGTGCTTCCACTTGTATCAGGAACATAATCGGCATCACTGTAGTTGCTGTAATCGCTATCAGAATCAGGATCTGGTACACTTGTGGCCTGAAATAACAAAATCACATCACTGATTTACAAAATGCTTGTGTTGAAAAGTTTCATTCAAAACAACACACAAAATACAGTTCAATTTACATTTACAGCACTTAGCAGATGCTTATATCCAGAGCAAATTACAGACGTTCCACTGTTGTGATCAGCAGCCATAACAGGTTTGGGTCAAATTATTTTCTGTATTTGAACATTGTACACTACTGCTGGACATTTCAGAATCACAGGTTATTAATCATTAGTTTGAAACCAAACAAATTAATTTATACATCTGTACAAAAGTTAGGGTTTTCAAAAGTTAGCTTGATCTGGCATTAGATTTAGACAGCAAAGTAAGACTGTAGGGATTAACATGTTTTCCTAGATTTAGCTAATGCATTTGGCTCAGTGCCACAAACTTGTTGAAAGCTTTTGAATTCTTCCAGGTGTTAGATAAGGTTACTAGGCTGGTTAAAGCATATTTTGAGAATATTCAGTTTCATCTTTGAAGGAGTTTTCAGAAAGAGCTGAAAGGTCTAGTCAGTGGTTGTGGATAAAGAGAGCACAGATTACTTGGGGAAATGCACTGTGGAGGTGCTATTGGAATTGTTGGTGATGGAGCATGCAAAATTCACATGGAACTGGTGGCACTGAGCATGCATTAACGGTGCCAGTGGGGCTAGGTACTTGTGTATCTTGTGTATGATTATAATAATTTAAGTTGAACACTTAAAAAAAAGAGATTGGTTTTAATAATTTTCCAGCCACTGTTATCAGGTTATTCACAATCTTTCTCAAGTCACTGGCCTCAAGATTTTATCATCACTTGAAATACAATACTCTATGTAAATTTATTAAGGAGGCACCAATGTCATTATTCTCCTTCCTATACCTGAATAAGTATGTGTTGATACCAAATACTGGTACCAGCATTAACTATAATTTTAATGCTCAAATGTTCCCTGTAAGTTTTAATGTTATTTCTCTTTGTAAATATTTAATAAGTAAATGCATAAGAGTATTTAAAATACTTTGTTCTAGCACTTAGTTGGTTCAAAAATTAGTTTTACTATTGCTTGCTATTTACTATTTACTATTGCCACACTATTAATGTGTTCCATGTTAAGTAAAGTTTTATCTATTCGTGTGCATGTATACATTACCCAACAGTTCCTGTGCCTGTAAAAAATTGCTTCATAGAGACAGTATCACAATAGAGTACTGATGCAAATTGCCATTATCAGCACAGATAGACATGGCACCTATGAAATCAATGTAATTATAATGTTCTACTATATCCAGTCATTTTAGAATTCATTGTTCTGTTCATTATTCTACAAAAATGTAATTGTTAGTTTATCTGAAACATTAACTTAAGACTAGCACTAGACTCATTTTAGTGAAACCACTCATTCAAAACTTTTGAATGGTAAATCTGAACACTGGAAGGGTAATGTATGTGCATGTACACCAGAACAAATCATTTCATTCTTACTCAGTTGCTTTTTTTTTTTTTTTTTTGCAAAACCCCAAATATAAAAAAAAAAAAACTAGCCCCCACCCATCTGATATTTGCTTTCAGGTTAATCCTAAAACAGAACCTTTGTTTAAAGTTTAAATTGAGATTATTAAATTAAGTCAAATCATACCAGTCTTTTTCTGAGTAATTTTGGTGCTGGTGCTCCACATTCTGAGTCTTCTGCATTAGATGAACACAGCTATAAATGTAAAAAAAGTGCATAATCAGGCATGATAAATGTAAAATATATCACTAATTAATACTTAATCGTTTTACTTATGTTTGTCAGGAAAACAAAAAAAGGTACAATGACAGGGACACATCTGAAACAATGACTAGTGATATTCAAGTATGCCTGTTGATTAGCAATTTGAGATAATCACAATGAATTTTAAATAATTGCAGTTATTTCATAATTTGATTTTACAAACCATACACCAACAAGGTTCTGGTTGAGGCAAATAAATGTAAATGTAGACATCAAGGGGCTTATTAAAACAATAACATTTCCAACTTATAAACTGTTAACCTGTAGCTAATTCTAAAATCTTTAGCATATCTGCTGGCAGAATTAGTTTATGTACTTTTTCATAAGAAATGTGTATATGTAGGTTTGTTAAACTACATTTGTTTATGCATGTGTATATCTAGGAAGCAAATTGGCTAAGCAGCCAATTTGGCAACATTAAGCTTGTACTTCAATGGCTTACAAGCCTCTGCCTATGAGAATGGAGCAGCTTCTAGTTCAAAAACTTCTACAAGCAACTAAATTCCACCAAGATGTTTGAATTTATTACAGCACCAACACGCAACTGTATGAGGCTGATGTCTGTTTTTAATTCAGTTGCCAGTATTTACATGGAGCTGTAGGCAAAGTTGGAAATGAAAAGTTGACTTTGTGGTCTTTGAGGAAATAAAGCTGTATTTTTCTCAAGTCTATCACCAGTGGACACCCACAGAACTAAGTTAACTAAACAAACCTAAACATAACTTTAATGTTGAGGAGTCACAGTGCTGAATGTTGTTGATCCATTAATCCATTTTATAATAGAGAATCAATCATATCAACAATCATCATGGAGCACCTAGGTCAATTTCAACTTTTAAAAGCTGTACGTCTCAATTCTTGTGAGCTTTCATTAGTGTATTATGTTAAAGCATGTCTGGAGAAAACTGTATATTACTGCCTCTATACCAGCTAATCTTAAAATTCAGTTAAAAAAAAAAAAAACTCTCCGGAACATCAATTCCAACATGTTGTGTTTTCTGTTTGTACATATCTCATGAAATATCTAAACTAGCAAAATACAGGTTCCTTGTCCCCTCCCTGTCTCCTCCATTCTGTTTTTCCTACCCTCCATCTGCACGCCAATTGTAGTCACTTGGGGTAGTAGTGAGCCTGAGACTACTACTAATTTATATGAATAATAGTAGAAATCTCGCTATAGTAAAGACTCGCTAAAACAGAAAGATAAGAAACATGAACATTTTATGCCATCAACTGTCCTCAATTCCAGTCATTACTAACTCCCAGGATCCCCCAGTATCTACAATGCTTACACCTACTCATTTAGTATTTAAGCAGTGTTTCTCCCTGCATAGGATTTCCTCAATATTCCTTGTGACTTACTAAAAGTTCTTTGGTCTGTGCATGCTGACTTTTCACTATGTTTTAAATCATTCTAGGCTTCTGTTTTTCCTGTGCTTAAACTGTTGCCCTTGTTTTTGAGTTTAAACATTGTTGCCTTGATTTCCTGCCTACATTTACAATAATGCCTCTACATCATTTTACAGGCCTTTTTAAAAGGAACACCAGGTAGTATTTTTACCTTTAAATGTCACCATCATTAATGCACCACTTGGCTGTAATAGGGACAATAGGGTCTCTGTTGTTGTTTCTCTGAGTTCAGCACTGCAAACTGCATTGTGTATATTTAGGAAGCGCGTAGAAAACCATGACTACCACCCCATCAATACTTATGTGTTTATCAAATTCCTACTTCAACGCAGGCCTTTTCTCTACATGTTCCAACATTTATTTTAGTTCAGTTTTACTGTACATGATTCCCACATAGATGATGAGACTGAAGCAGAAAATGGACAATATTACTACCTTGTTATTTTTGAACGATGACATTCCACCTGAAAATATTCCAGTACTTAATGCATCACTGCTGGATGTTTGGTTGGCCAAAGGTACACAATCAATTGCAGGAGGTGCCTTGCCTGCCAACTAAACAAAAGCAAAGCTGAAATATGGTGCCTAAATTTTAACATCAAATCAGCATAAGTACTGTTACATAACATGAAAATAGAAAACAATTAAACAGAGACAAAAACAAACCTTCTCAGAAACCAAAAATATAAATATGTTCATATTTGAGAAAAATTACTAGAAGGATGTGATAATTGAGAATACACTAGGTTTAATAGTAGTTCTATCAATAATTACATTTACAGTACTACAGTATCACTGATTTTTTAAACTAGTAACTTCTAATTAACATTAATTTAATAACATCAATTAATATGTATTAAAAAAAAGTGATTATGATTCTGTCCAGTTCAAGATTCTCACCTTTTTTTCCACTATAGAGAGCTGTTGTAGAAGAAAAGCACGATGTCTTTCAAGATCCAAATGCTGCTCTTCTGTGTCGGTACCTTTACAGTTGTTGGATAGACTAAATTCCAACTGAAATTAAAAGACAGATACAATATGGACATAAAATTGCATTAAGTAAATAACTTAATGTTTATAAGTATTTAATAATTAAATTTATCATAGCTTGTATACTGCTAGTAATTATACAAAGTCTTAAATAATACAAGAAACTGCACCTTACTCCACATAGAAATTGTTGCAATGGAAACCAAGTGTATTCAACACTGAGTATGTCATCTAAATTTTCATGTTGTTGCTTTGTCACAATACCCAAGTCTAGATTATTGTTTCTCAACACCTGAAATTACCTTTACTGTGCTTAGTGCAGAGACAATAGTAATAACATAACAAGAGGTTTCATTTATATAGTGTCTTTCTCACACTCAAGGTCACTTTACAACATTATGAAGAGAAGCCCTGGTCCGTTTCTTTAATAGTTGCTTCCAATTTGGCCACTCTGGCACAACCTACATGGTCTGTGAGCTTTAAAAATACAAACTAAGCTATATTAACATTTTATACATGTGCTCTGGCCTCTAAAATGAGAACCTGTACACTCCAGATGAACCGGAACCAAGTAGCTCAAAACACCTGGGCAGTTACACTCCAGATGAACCAGAATGAGAACCTGTACACTCCAGATGATCTGGAACCAAGTAGCTCAAAACAGCTGGGCAGTTACACTCCACATGAACCAGAATGAGAACCCGTACACTCCAGATGAACCAGAATGAGAACCCGTACACTCCACATGAACCAGAATGAGAACCCGTACACTCCACATGAACCAGAATGAGAACCCGTACACTCCAAGCATAAACTAAGAACACCAAGCCTTCTTTTACACATTCTGTCCATTTACTGCATGTAAAATTAACAGGTTCTGGAATGTGATTTCCAGTAAAATAATGAGTCATTAATCTAAACCAAGATAAATATGTTAAGAATTAGTTCTGCTTACCTGTCTGTAATCTGGCAAACTCTCGGGGCCCTCATGGGGAATCCTGCTGTGCTCCTCAGATGGGGACAGAACAGCATTCTTTCAAAATAAAAGAACTGATTTCTGTATTTTGTAAAGTTCAAAACTAAAATATCTGTTTCTCCACAACATACTTCACTACATTTGGCAGAAACATGTTCTACTACATCTTTTCAACACCAGCATCACTTAACCACTTCTAAAACGTCATGGACAGTCTCGCAAAATATTACTGCTTTACGTAACACTAATAACAACCTGCAACAAATCAAAACCGATAACAATGAAAACGCTGATAAAGTACATTTTCCAAAACTTAGGACTAAAGGAAAATAAATAAATAAATAAATAAATAGGCCAATATTCTAAAGTTACTGATATAAATTAGCCTACCTCACAAATTGCTTTTGGAGGATATAGTTAGTTTTGTTGCCATGAACTGTATAACGTTGATTAAAAACCAAGTTTATTCCACACTGAGTCTAACATAGTATGTCATCTAAATTTTCATGTTGTTACTTTGTCACAATACCCAAGTCTAGATTATTGTTTCTCAACACCTGAAATTACCTTTACTGTGCTTAGTGCAGAGACAATAGTAATAACATAACAAGAGGTTTCATTTATATAGTGTCTTTCTCACACTCAAGGTCACGTTACAACATTATGAAGAGAAGCCCTGGTCCGTTTCTTTAATAGTTGCTTCCAATTTGGCCACTCTGGTACAACCTACATGGTCTGTGAGCTTTAAAAATACAAACTAAGCTATATTAACATTTTATACATGTGCTCTGGCCTCTAAAATGAGAACCTGTACACTCCAGATGAACCGGAACCAAGTAGCTCAAAACACCTGGGCAGTTACACTCCAGATGAACCAGAATGAGAACCTGTACACTCCAAATGAACCAGAATGAGAACCTGTACACTCCAAATGAACCGGAACCAAGTAGCTCAAAACACCTGGGCAGTTACACTCCAGATGAACCAGAATGAGAACCTGTACACTCCAGATGATCTGGAACCAAGTAGCTCAAAACACCTGGGCAGTTACACTCCAGATGAACCAGAATGAGAACCTGTACACTCCAAATGAACCAGAATGAGAACCTGTACACTCCAGATGAACCGGAACCAAGTAGCTCAAAACACCTGGGCAGTTACACTCCAGATGAACCAGAATGAGAACCCGTACACTCCACATGAACCAGAATGAGAACCCGTACACTCCACATGAACCAGAATGAGAACCCGTACACTCCAAGCATAAACTAAGAACACCAAGCCTTCTTTTACACATTCTGTCCATTTACTGCATGTAAAATTAACAGGTTCTGGAATGTGATTTCCAGTAAAATAATGAGTCATTAATCTAAACCAAGATAAATATGTTAAGAATTAGTTCTGCTTACCTGTCTGTAATCTGGCAAACTCTCGGGGCCCTCATGGGGAATCCTGCTGTGCTCCTCAGATGGGGACAGAACAGCATTCTTTCAAAATAAAAGAACAAATATTTTAGTTTTGAACTTTACAAAATACAGAAATCAGTTTCTCCACAACATTTGGCAGAAACATGTTCTACTACATCTTTTCAACACCCGCATCACTTAACCACTTCTAAAACGTCATGGACAGTCTCGCAAAATATTATTGCTTTACATAACACTAATAACAACCTGCAACAAATCAAAACCGATAACAATGAAAACGCTGATAAAGTACATTTTCCAAAACTTAGGACTAAAAGAAAATAAATAAATAAATAGGCCAATATTCTAAAGTTACTGATATACATTAGCCTACCTCACAAATTGCTTTTGGAGGATATAGTTAGTTTTGTTGCCATGAACTGTATAACGTTGATTAAAATCCAAGTTTATTCCACACTGAGTCTAACATAGTATGTCATCTAAATTTTCATGTTGTTGCTTTGTCACAATACCCAAGTCTAGATTATTGTTTCTCAACACCTGAAATTACCTTTACTGTGCTTAGTGCAGAGACAATAGTAATAACATAACAAGAGGTTTCATTTATATAGTGTCTTTCTCACACTCAAGGTCACGTTACAACATTATGAAGAGAAGCCCTGGTCCGTTTCTTTAATAGTTGCTTCCAATTTGGCCACTCTGGTTCAACCTACATGGTCTGTGAGCTTTAAAAATACAAACTAAGCTATATTAACATTTTATACATGTGCTCTGGCCTCTAAAATGAGAACCTGTACACTCCAGATGAACCGGAACCAAGTAGCACAAAACACCTGGGCAGTTACACTCCAGATGAACCAGAATGAGAACCTGTACACTCCACATGAACCAGAATGAGAACCCGTACACTCCAAGCATAAACTAAGAACACCAAGCCTTCTTTTACACATTCTGTCCATTTACTGCATGTAAAATTAACAGGTTCTGGAATGTGATTTCCAGTAAAATAATGAGTCATTAATCTAAACCAAGATAAATATGTTAAGAATTAGTTCTGCTTACCTGTCTGTAATCTGGCAAACTCTCGGGGCCCTCATGGGGAATCCTGCTGTGCTCCTCAGATGGGGACAGAACAGCATTCTTTCAAAATAAAAGAACAGATATTTTAGTTTTGAACTTTACAAAATACAGAAATCAGTTTCTCCACAACATACTTCACTACATTTGGCAGAAACATGTTCTACTACATCTTTTCAACACCAGCATCACTTAACCACTTCTAAAACGTCATGGACAGTCTCGCAAAATATTACTGCTTTACGTAACACTAATAACAACCTGCAACAAATCAAAACCGATAACAATGAAAACGCTGATAAAGTACATTTTCCAAAACTTAGGACTAAAAGAAAATAAATAAATAAATAAATAGGCCAATATTCTAAAGTTACTGATATAAATTAGCCTACCTCACAAATTGCTTTTGGAGGATATAGTTAGTTTTGTTGCCATGAACTGTATAACGTTGATTAAAATCCAAGTTTATTCCACACTGAGTCTAACATAGTATGTCATCTAAATTTTCATGTTGTTGCTTTGTCACAATACCCAAGTCTAGATTATTGTTTCTCAACACCTGAAATTACCTTTACTGTGCTTAGTGCAGAGACAATAGTAATAACATAACAAGAGGTTTCATTTATATAGTGTCTTTCTCACACTCAAGGTCACTTTACAACATTATGAAGAGAAGCCCTGGTCCGTTTCTTTAATAGTTGCTTCCAATTTGGCCACTCTGGTACAACCTACATGGTCTGTGAGCTTTAAAAATACAAACTAAGCTATATTAACATTTTATACATGTGCTCTGGCCTCTAAAATGAGAACCTGTAAACTCCAGATGAACCGGAACCAAGTAGCTCAAAACACCTGGGCAGTTACACTCCAGATGAACCAGAATGAGAACCTGTACACTCCAAATGAACCAGAATGAGAACCTGTACACTCCAAATGAACCGGAACCAAGTAGCTCAAAACACCTGGGCAGTTACACTCCAGATGAACCAGAATGAGAACCTGTACACTCCAAATGAACCAGAATGAGAACCTGTACACTCCAGATGAACCGGAACCAAGTAGCTCAAAACACCTGGGCAGTTACACTCCAGATGAACCAGAATGAGAACCTGTACACTCCAGATGATCTGGAACCAAGTAGCTCAAAACACCTGGGCAGTTACACTCCAGATGAACCAGAATGAGAACCTGTACACTCCAGATGATCTGGAACCAAGTAGCTCAAAACACCTGGGCAGTTACACTCCAGATGAACCAGAATGAGAACCTGTACACTCCAGATGATCTGGAACCAAGTAGCTCAAAACACCTGGGCAGTTACACTCCAGATGAACCAGAATGAGAACCTCTACACTCCAAATGAACCAGAATGAGAACCTGTACACTCCAGATGAACCGGAACCAAGTAGCTCAAAACACCTGGGCAGTTACACTCCAGATGAACCAGAATGAGAACCCGTACACTCCAGATGAACCAGAATGAGAACCCGTACACTCCACATGAACCAGAATGAGAACCCGTACACTCCAAGCATAAACTAAGAACACCAGGCCTTCTTTTACACATTCTGTCCATTTACTGCATGTAAAATTAACAGGTTCTGGAATGTGATTTCCAGTAAAATAATGAGTCATTAATCTAAACCAAGATAAATATGTTAAGAATTAGTTCTGCTTACCTGTCTGTAATCTGGCAAACTCTCGGGGCCCTCATGGGGAATCCTGCTGTGCTCCTCAGATGGGGACAGAACAGCATTCTTTCAAAATAAAAGAACAAATATTTTAGTTTTGAACTTTACAAAATACAGAAATCAGTTTCTCCACAACATACTTCACTACATTTGGCAGAAACATGTTCTACTACATCTTTTCAACACCCGCATCACTTAACCACTTCTAAAACGTCATGGACAGTCTCGCAAAATATTACTGCTTTACGTAACACTAATAACAACCTGCAACAAATCAAAACCGATAACAATGAAAACGCTGATAAAGTACATTTTCCAAAACTTAGGACTAAAAGAAAATAAATAAATAAATAAATAAATAAATAAATAAATAAATAAATAAATAGGCCAATATTCTAAAGTTACTGATATAAATTAGCCTACCTCACAAATTGCTTTTGGAGGATATAGTTAGTTTTGTTGCCATGAACTGTATAACGTTGATTAAAAACCAAGTTTATTCCACACTGAGTCTAACATAGTATGTCATCTAAATTTTCATGTTGTTGCTTTGTCACAATACCCAAGTCTAGATTATTGTTTCTCAACACCTGAAATTACCTTTACTGTGCTTAGTGCAGAGACAATAGTAATAACATAACAAGAGGTTTCATTTATATAGTGTCTTTCTCACACTCAAGGTCACGTTACAACATTATGAAGAGAAGCCCTGGTCCGTTTCTTTAATAGTTGCTTCCAATTTGGCCACTCTGGTACAACCTACATGGTCTGTGAGCTTTAAAAATACAAACTAAGCTATATTAACATTTTATACATGTGCTCTGGCCTCTAAAATGAGAACCTGTACACTCCAGATGAACCGGAACCAAGTAGCTCAAAACACCTGGGCAGTTACACTCCAGATGAACCAGAATGAGAACCTGTACACTCCAAATGAACCAGAATGAGAACCTGTACACTCCAAATGAACCGGAACCAAGTAGCTCAAAACACCTGGGCAGTTACACTCCAGATGAACCAGAATGAGAACCTGTACACTCCAGATGATCTGGAACCAAGTAGCTCAAAACACCTGGGCAGTTACACTCCAGATGAACCAGAATGAGAACCTCTACACTCCAAATGAACCAGAATGAGAACCTGTACACTCCAGATGAACCGGAACCAAGTAGCTCAAAACACCTGGGCAGTTACACTCCAGATGAACCAGAATGAGAACCCGTACACTCCACATGAACCAGAATGAGAACCCGTACACTCCACATGAACCAGAATGAGAACCCGTACACTCCAAGCATAAACTAAGAACACCAAGCCTTCTTTTACACATTCTGTCCATTTACTGCATGTAAAATTAACAGGTTCTGGAATGTGATTTCCAGTAAAATAATGAGTCATTAATCTAAACCAAGATAAATATGTTAAGAATTAGTTCTGCTTACCTGTCTGTAATCTGGCAAACTCTCGGGGCCCTCATGGGGAATCCTGCTGTGCTCCTCAGATGGGGACGGAACAGCATTCTTTCAAAATAAAAGAACAAATATTTTAGTTTTGAACTTTACAAAATACAGAAATCAGTTTCTCCATAATTAAATGTGTTTACAAATTATGATGCAAGTAACGTCTAATTAATTTACATTACAAAATACTTTATTATGTGGTGCAAATAGCCCACTTTGATAAATCATTTAGTCATTTTGTATTAATAATCAATTATGTAAAAGAAAAACAAATGGCACCTTTGCTCTCCATGGCCATTCTGAGTCCCCATAGTTATAACTGATCTCCTCTCCAGCCTCTATGCTTGTCAGTGCAAATAAACATAGGTGTGGTCCACCTTCCACTTCTAAGACTTTAATTTTGCAATTTGGTTTTTTTCACTCATCATTGACAAGTCTGCCTAATGAGCCATCTTCACCTGAAGCATCAATGCTGTTTCATGTAGAACATAAAAAAAGGTCAAATTTAGTTACAATTTGCCATTTTTGCTTACAATAAATGTGGTAACTTGTTTTTTTTTTGCCTTAACACCCATATGCAACTACAACCCTGAACAGCCCAATTTTTAAAATGAATAAGTGTAGTCCTCTTTGCAGTTCTACTCTAGATCACTGAAGTGTTGTGTCACGTTGTAGATGGTGTTAGGCCCATATTCGGAGGAACATTACTGCACCATCCTTTTTTCTCCAGGACTTTGTGTACATTTGTGTTTGAATCCATGTTCCTGGCCAGGATTTTAAGATGTTAGGCCTGTATGGCACTATACTTGCAACTGCTAAATTACCTTACGGCCAGGTATTGTTTCATACTGGCAAGACTTTTTAATAAATCCTGACCTGGAACTTGAATTCATGGTCTTGATTTGAATTCCTCTGCTGTAATTGCAGAGAAATACAGCAGATTCAACTACAACACTGGCCATGTGTTTGCTTGCATTATTTTGCTCGTTTATTTTTGCCTTTTAAAACTACTATCTTACTCAGTGCACAATAACAATAGCTTATATGGGGCAATATTCATGCTCTTTAACTACCATGTAATTAAGAGGCACACGTTATATTGCAGAGAAAAATCTTCATAGGGAAAAACGTCTGCTTTTTAAGATTGTATTACCGAATATGATAAATACAATTTTCAGATGCTTTTAGAGTATATTTTAACGAATACATGTGAAAAAGAGCATAGTGCTGGATACAGAATGATGTTTGTGGTCAGTACAGACTCTCTGGCAACTGGTATATTACTGTCTAATTACTTTTTTGCTTTATAAAACAATTGATAAAACAAGATATTCAAAAGAGCCTACTTACCACCACTTTTTTCCTTTCCACTGAAAATCAAAAAGGAAAGCCTTTTTGACATCATTGTATTTTCTCTCTTTCTCCAGAGTCTCCTCCTGAGTAAGCAGTTCACCTCTGTACTCAAGAAGAAAATCTCCTTTGTCAAAATTGTGTATAGCAAAAATTCCTCTCCCTTTGGGAAAATAAATAAATACATTACATATTTGTATTCCAATAACTGGTCAGTGTGCCAATGATTAATAAGCAATAATGCATGAATAATACAGGAGCTGATAAACCATGCAGCAACAGACTACAGTATGCAAATGTAAATAAATGTAAGAAGTACAAAAAGTGGCTAAGGGCTGGACATCCAAATGTAAAATGGACAAAAATCTCACCAGCAATATAAACAGCAACATCATATTTAAAAGGCGACGCAGTTGAACTGTGACTATATTTTTACTTATTCCCTGACGTACCCTCTTAAAATATTTTTTATAAAATATATTGTATATTGGGGCGGCACGGTGGCTCAACAGGTAGGTGTCGCAGTCACACAGTTCCAGGGACCTGGAGGTTGTGGGTTCGATTCCCGCTCTGGGTGACTGTCTCTGAGGAGTGTGGTGTGTTCTCCCTGTGTCAGTGTGGGTTTCCTCCGTGTGCTTCGGTTTCCTCCCACAGTCCAAAAACACACGTTGGTAGGTGGATTGGCGACTCAAAAGTGTCCGTAGGTGTGAGTGAATGTGTGTGTGTCTGTGTCGCCCTGTGAAGGACTGGTGCCCCCTCCAGGGTGTATTCCCACCTTGCGCCCAATGATTCCAGGTAGACTCTGGACCCACCGTGACCCTGATCTGGGTAAGCGGTTACAGATAATGAATGAATGAATGAATATTTTATATTGATTTTACGTGGGCTTAAATAGTACAGAAAGCAGTCAACCAAGCTAACTTTGACCAAGAATAACTTAATATTTTTGTATGTGGCAGAATACATATTAATGCTTAGTCCACATATTTAAATCCCCTGTATGATTTTGTAAATATACGTTTTATTTAGCAAGGAACACATCGTCTTTTTCACCATTAGTCGCTATGGAACAAGTTAATCCCAGTATATTCCATTTAAGCACACTGATTTCAGTGTGGAAATCCAATTATGAAATTGAATTTATAATTTTCACAACTGGACTCATTTCACTGCACTCCTCTGAAACACTGACATCAATTCTTTATATATATTTACCTTACTGACATAATTTATAACCATAGGCACAAACTTCATAATCTACATATTATTGATAACTATTAGCATCAGCTAATCCTCACCATTTGTTTTTACTAAGAGAAACGACAAGGAAAAAACAAAACTACAGGAAATAGAGACCCTCTACACAAACAATAAAATATGTTAAGTATAAATAACTGCATGTAATAAAATTACAATAATACTTTATGAGATGTTGTGTTAAATATCTTATCAAGTTTGTGTTAAATTTCTGATGTTGATAGTTATTAGTTCAGGTGATGGAAGACAGCAAACTAACATTAATAAAAGGGAGAGGGTGCACATTAAAAAAATGTATTTTAAAATTCTTAAAATGTTAAAGAATGTTGCTGTTTATATTTATTTTGAAACAATAACTTTGTATTTTGTCAATATATCGACAAGTGCTATTTGGAAAAAAAAAACAGCTTAAAATGGTGCCCCAGTACAAAATTAGCCCATGCCAGACTAGAGATATTTCATAAAACACGTTTATATCCTAAAAATATACAGAACATAATGCATGCAAATACTTGCTGACCAACAATTTAAAAAAATGTAAGCCAGAATAAATACATATACTTACAGCACAACTGTAAGACAATGCTTACCCTAATATAAGCTTGACAAATATTTTCTTCAGTGTTTGGTCATACCTTTGTAATCATTAATGTATCGTTGCTCAAGCCCTTTCTTGTCTTTTTTTAATAAGATGTGATGTGAAGCCTCCTTAGTTGGACAAACACGCCTTCTGTGCATTTTTCCACCCACAAAAAAAACCTGCTGTGGAGGAATAAAACTATATTAAACACTTAAATTATATGCACCTCAAAATTCTATTATCAATCTACAATTTGTAAGCACCTACACCATTTTAATAAAGTCATATTAAGCAATCTCATGCATTTATGTTGGCAAACTACAATAACGCAACACAATACATGACTAATATTAATATATTATAATATAATAATATATAATAATTTAATATAATATCTGAGATAAAGCTCAGTTAGAAAAAAATAATTTGTAGAAACACATTTATTGATTTCCTTAGGGAAAATGCGTCTCTGCATTTAACCCATCCGTGGAAATGAACACAAACTAGTGAGCAATTCTTCTCAAAAACAACCGGAGCAGGGGCCCGAGGAGCGGTGTTAGCGGTGTATCTATAAAAGACGACAGCCAGTTCGCTATCAGACATGTTTACTTATCATATATATATATATTAATTTTTTTTTTTTTTTTTTTTTTTTGCCGAATAGTAGGCTAACATGGGTAAATTAGAAACAAGCCAAAACATCGGCCTCATCTCCCTACAGGCTACTGAAGTCAAGCCAGCCCTCACTTGGAAAAGCTTGGTCAAGCCAGCCCCCACTTAGTTTTGGTGGAACTTCGTATTCTGAACATTACGGTAAGAGCGTGCAGAGGACCAAATTTCAAAATAAAGGCCCTTTAAATTGTCCCATTTCTGTAAATTTATTTCGAAATTTAAATAATTATTACAAAGAAACCATTAGTTTGCACAGAACAATTTCACTTCATAATCATAGTACCACACCTGACTATGTCACTCACTTAATATGACGTCATTCTGATGTGTCATTTCAAAATAAAGGCCCTTTGAATTGTACCATTTCTGTAAATTTATTTCCAACTTTAAATAATTATTAAAAAGAAACCATTAGTTTGCACATAACAATTTCACTTCATAATCATAGTACCACACCTAACTATGTCACTCACTTAATATGACGTCATTCTGATGTGTCATTTCAAAATAAAGGCCCTTTGAATTGTCCCATTTCTGTAAAAAATTTTTCCAAATTCAGATTATTATTAAAAGTGAACCATTAGTTTGCACAGAACAATTTCACTTCGTAATCATAGTACAACACCTGATTATGTCACTCACTGAATATGACGTCATTCTGATGTGTCATTTCAAAATAAAGGCCCTTTGAATTGTACCATTTCTGTAAATTTAATTTCAAAATTACATAATTATTAAAAGGAAACCTTTAGTTTGCACAGAACAATTTCACTTCATAATCATAGTACCACACCTCATTATGTCACTCACTTAATATGACGTCATTATGATGTGTCATTTCAAAATAAAGGCCCTTTGAATTGTCCCATTTCTGTAAAAATTTTTTCCAAATTCAGATTATTATTAAAAGTGAACCATTAGTTTGCACAGAACAATTTCACTTCATAATCATAGTACCACACCTGATTATGTCACTCACTTAATATGACGTCATTCTGATGTGTCATTTCAAAGTAAAGACCCTTTGAATTGTACCATTTCTGTAAATTTAATTTTAAAATTATATAATTATTAAAATGAAACCTTTAGTTTGCACAGAACAATTTCACTTCATAATCATAGTACCACACCTCATTATGTCACTCACTTAATATGACGTCATTCTGATGTGTCATTTCAAAATAAAGGCCCTTTGAATTGTACCATTTCTGTAAATTTATTTCCAACTTTAAATAATTATTAAAAAGAAACAATTAGTTTGCACATAACAATTTCACTTCATAATCATAGTACCACACCTGACTATGTCACTCACTTAATATGACGTCATTCTGATGTGTCATTTCAAAATAAAGGACCTTTGAATTGTCCCATTTCTGTAAATTTAATTTTAAAATTACATAATTATTAAAAGGAAACCTTTAGTTTGCACAGAACAATTTCACTTCATAATCATAGTACCACACCTCATTATGTCACTCACTTAATATGACGTCATTCTGATGTGTCATTTCAAAATAAAGGACCTTTGAATTGTCACATTTCTGTAAATCTATTTCCAAATTTATATAATTATTAAAAAGAAACCATTAGTTTGCACAGAACAATTTCACTTCATAATCATAGTACCACAGCTGATTATGTCACTCACTTAATATGGCGTCATTCTGATGTGTCATTTCAAAATAAAGGACCTTTGAATTGTCACATTTCTGTAAATTTTTTTTCCAAATTCAGATTATTATTAAAAGTGAACCTTTAGTTTGCACAGAACAATTTCACTTCATAATCATAGTACCACACCTGATTATGTCACTCACTTAATATGACGTCATTCTGATGTGTCATTTCAAAATAAAGGCCGTTTGAATTGACCCATTTCTGTAAAATTTTTTTCCAAATTCAGATTATCATTAAAAGTGAACCATTAGTTTGCACAGAACAATTTCACTTCATAATCAAAGTACAACACCTGATTATGTCACTCACTGAATATGACGTCATTCTGATGTGTCATTTCAAAATAAAGGCTCTTTGAATTGTCCCATTTCTGTAATTTTTTTTTCCAAATTCAAATTATTATTAAAAGTGAACCATTAGTTTGCACAGAACAATTTCACTTCATAATCATAGTACCACACCTCATTATGTCACTCACTTAATATGACGTCATTCTGATGTGTCATTTCAAAATAAAGGCCCTTTGAATTGTCCCATTTCTGTAAAAAATTTTTCCAAATTCAGATTATTATTAAAAGTGAACCAATAGTTTGCACAGAACAATTTCACTTCATAATCATAGTACCACACCTGATTATGTCACTCACTTAATATGACGTCATTCTGATGTGTCATTTCAAAATAAAGGCTCTTTGAATTGTCCCATTTCTGTAAATTTATTTCCAAATTTATATAATTATTAAAAAGAAACCATTAGTTTGCACAGAACAATTTCACTTCATAATCATAGTAACACACCTCATTATGTCACTCACTTAATATGACGTCATTCTGATGTGTCATTTCAAAATAAAGGCCCTTTGAATTGTCCCATTTCTGTAAATTTAATTTTAAAATTACATAATTATTAAAAGGAAACCTTTAGTTTGCACAGAACAATTTCACTTCATAATCATAGTACCACACCTCATTATGTCACTCACTTAATATGGCGTCATTCTGATGTGTCATTTCAAAATAAAGGCCCTTTGAATTATACCATTTCTGTAAATTTATTTCCAACTTTAAATAATTATTAAAAAGAAACCATTAGTTTGCACATAACAATTTCACTTCATAATCATAGTACCACACCTGACTATGTCACTCACTTAATATGACGTCATTCTGATGTGTCATTTCAAAATAAAGGCCCTTTGAATTGTCCCATTTCTGTAAATTTAATTTTAAAATTACATAATTATTAAAAGGAAACCTTTAGTTTGCAC
Source organism: Hoplias malabaricus (assembly GCF_029633855.1). Classification (NCBI taxonomy): domain Eukaryota; kingdom Metazoa; phylum Chordata; class Actinopteri; order Characiformes; family Erythrinidae; genus Hoplias; species Hoplias malabaricus. Next base: position 41,438,784 of record NC_089811.1, on the reverse strand, counting down.
AGAACAATTTCACTTCATAATCATAGTACCACACCTCATTATGTCACTCACTTAATATGACGTCATTCTGATGTGTCATTTCAAAATAAAGGACCTTTGAATTGTCACATTTCTGTAAATCTATTTCCAAATTTATATAATTATTAAAAAGAAACCATTAGTTTGCACAGAACAATTTCACTTCATAATCATAGTACCACAGCTGATTATGTCACTCACTTAATATGGCGTCATTCTGATGTGTCATTTCAAAATAAAGGACCTTTGAATTGTCACATTTCTGTAAATTTTTTTTCCAAATTCAGATTATTATTAAAAGTGAACCTTTAGTTTGCACAGAACAATTTCACTTCATAATCATAGTACCACACCTGATTATGTCACTCACTTAATATGACGTCATTCTGATGTGTCATTTCAAAATAAAGGCCCTTTGAATTGTCCCATTTCTGTAAAAAAAATTTCCAAATTTAGATCATTATTAAAAGGAAACCTTTAGTTTGCACAGAACAATTTCACTTCATAATCATAGTACCACACCTGATTATGTCACTCACTTAATATGAAGTCATTCTGATGTGTCATTTCAAAATAAAGGCTCTTTGAATTGTCCCATTTCTGTAAATTTAATTTCAAAATTACATAATTTTTAAAAGGAAACCTTTAGTTTGCACAGAACAATTTCACTTCATAATCATAGTACAACACCTGATTATGTCACTCACTTAATATGACGTCATTCTGATGTGTCATTTCAAAATAAAGGCCCTTTGAATTGTCCCATTCCTGAAATTTTTTTTCCAAATTCAGATTATTAAAAGTGAACCATTAGTTTGCACAGAACAATTTCACTTCATAATCATAGTACCACACCTGATTATGTCACTCACTTAATATGACGTCATTCTGATGTGTCATTTCAAAGTAAAGACCCTTTGAATTGTACCATTTCTGTAAATTTAATTTCAAAATTACATAATTATTAAAAGGAAACCTTTAGTTTGCACAGAACAATTTCACTTCATAATCATAGTACCACACCTCATTATGTCACTCACTTAATATGACGTCATTCTGATGTGTCATTTCAAAATAAAGGCCCTTTGAATTGTACCATTTCTGTAAATTTATTTCCAACTTTAAATAATTATTAAAAAGAAACCATTAGTTTGCACATAACAATTTCACTTCATAATCATAGAACCACACCTGACTATGTCACTCACTTAATATGACGTCATTCTGATGTGTCATTTCAAAATAAAGGCCCTTTGAATTGTACCATTTCTGTAAATTTAATTTCAAAATTACATAATTATTAAAAGGAAACCTTTAGTTTGCACAGAACAATTTCACTTCATAATCATAGTACCACACCTGATTATGTCACTCACTTAATATGACGTCATTCTGATGTGTCATTTCAAAATAAAGGCCCTTTGAATTGTCCCATTTCTGTAAATTTTTTTTCCAAATTTAGATCATTATTAAAAGGAAACCTTTAGTTTGCACAGAACAATTTCACTTCATAATCATACTACCACACCTGATTATGTCACTCACTTAATATGACGTCATTCTGATGTGTCATTTCAAAATAAAGGACCTTTGAATTGTCACATTTCTGTAAATTTTTTTTCCAAATTCAGATTATTATTAAAAGTGAACCTTTAGTTTGCACAGAACAATTTCACTTCATAATCATGGTACCACACCTGATTATGTCACTCACTTAATATGACGTCATTCTGATGTGTCATTTCAAAATAAAGGCCCTTTGAATTGACCCATTTCTGTAAAATTTTTTCCCAAATTCAGATTATCATTAAAAGTGAACCATTAGTTTGCACAGAACAATTTCACTTCATAATCAAAGTACAACACCTGATTATGTCACTCACTGAATATGACGTCATTCTGATGTGTCATTTCAAAATAAAGGCTCTTTGAATTGTCCCATTTCTGTAATTTTTTTTTCCAAATTCAAATTATTATTAAAAGTGAACCATTAGTTTGCACAGAACAATTTCACTTCGTAATCATAGTACCACACCTCATTATGTCACTCACTTAATATGACGTCATTCTGATGTGTCATTTCAAAATAAAGGCCCTTTGAACTGTACCATTTCTGTAAATTTAATTTCAAAATTACATAATTTTTAAAAGGAAACCTTTAGTTTGCACAGAACAATTTCACTTCATAATCATAGTACCACACCTGATTATGTCACTCACTTAATATGACGTCATTCTGATGTGTCATTTCAAAATAAAGGCCCTTTGAATTGTCCCATTTCTGTAAAAAAATTTTCCAAATTCAGATTATTATTAAAAGTGAACCATTAGTTTGCACAGAACAATTTCACTTCATAATCATAGTACCACACCTGATTATGTCACTCACTTAATATGACGTCATTCTGATGTGTCATTTCAAAGTAAAGACCCTTTGAATTGTCCCATTTCTGTAAAATTTTTTTCTAATTTTAGATCATTATTAAAAGGAAACCTTTAGTTTGCACAGAACAATTTCACTTCATAATCATACTACCACACCTGATTATGTCACTCACTTAATATGAAGTCATTCTGATGTGTCATTTCAACATAAAGGCTCTTTGAATTGTCCCATTTCTGTAAATTTAATTTCAAAATTACATAATTTTTAAAAGGAAACCTTTAGTTTGCACAGAACAATTTCACTTCATAATCATAGTACCACACCTGATTATTAAAAAAAAATTCCAAATTCAGATTATTATTAAAAGTGAACCTTTAGTTTGCACAGAACAATTTCACTTCATAATCATAGTACCACACCTGATTATGTCACTCACTTAATATGACGTCATTCTGATGTGTCATTTCAAAATAAAGGCTCTTTGAATTGCCCCATTTCTGTAAATTTATTTCCAAATTTATATAATTATTAAAAAGAAACCATTAGTTTGCACAGAACAATTTCACTTCATAATCATATTACAACACCTGATTATGTCACTCACTTATTATGACGTCATTCTGATGTGTCATTTCAAAATAAAGGACCTTTGAATTGTCACATTTCTGTAAATCTATTTCCAAATTTATATAATTATTAAAAAGAAACCATTAGTTTGCACAGAACAATTTCACTTCATAATCATAGTACCACAGCTGATTATGTCACTCACTTAATATGAAGTCATTCTGATGTGTCATTTCAAAATAAAGGACCTTTGAATTGTCACATTTCTGTAAATTTTTTTCCAAATTCAGATTATTATTAAAAGTGAACCTTTAGTTTGCACAGAACAATTTCACTTCATAATCATAGTACCACACCTGATTATGTCACTCACTTAATATGACGTCATTCTGATGTGTCATTTCAAAATAAAGGACCTTTGAATTGTCCCATTTCTGTAAATTTAATTTTAAAATTACATAATTATTAAAAGGAAACCTTTAGTTTGCACAGAACAATTTCACTTCATAATCATAGTACCACACCTGATTATGTCACTCACTTAATATGACGTCATTCTGATGTGTCATTTCAAAATAAAGGCCCTTTGAATTGTCCCATTTCTGTAAAAAAAAATTCCAAATTTAGATCATTATTAAAAGGAAACCTTTAGTTTGCACAGAACAATTTCACTTCATAATCATAGTACCACACCTGATTATGTCACTCACTTAATATGACGTCATTCTGATGTGTCATTTCAAAATAAAGGCCCTTTGAATTGTACCATTTCTGTAAATTTAATTTCAAAATTACATAATTATTAAAAGGAAACCATTAGTTTGCACAGAACAATTTCACTTCATAATCATAGTACCACACCTCATTATGTCAATCACTTAATATGACGTCATTCTGATGTGTCATTTCAAAATAAAGGCCCTTTGAACTGTCCCATTTCTGTAAAAAATTTTCCAAATTCAGATTATTATTAAAAGTGAACCATTAGTTTGCACAGAACAATTTCACTTCATAATCATAGTACCACACCTGATTATGTCACTCACTTAATATGACGTCATTCTGATGTGTCATTTCAAAATAAAGGCTCGTTGAATTGTCCCATTTCTGTAAATTTAATTTCAAAATTACATAATTATTAAAAGGAAACCTTTAGTTTGCACAGAACAATTTCACTTCATAATCATAGTACCACACCTGATTATGTCACTCACTTAATATGACGTCATTCTGATGTGTCATTTCAAAATAAAGGCCCTTTGAATTGTCCCATTTCTGTAAAATTTTTTTCCAAATTCAGATTATTATTAAAAGTGAACCATTAGTTTGCACAGAACAATTTCACTTCATAATCATAGTACAACACCTGATTATGTCACTCACTTAATATGACGTCATTCTGATGTGTCATTTCAAAATAAAGGCTCTTTGAATTGTCCCATTTCTGTAATTTTTTTTTCCAAATTCAAATTATTATTAAAAGTGAACCATTAGTTTGCACAGAACAATTTCACTTCATAATCATAGTACCACACCTCATTATGTCACTCACTTAATATGACGTCATTCTGATGTGTCATTTCAAAATAAAGGCCCTTTGAATTGTCCCATTTCTGTAAAAAATTTTTCCAAATTCAGATTATTATTAAAAGTGAACCATTAGTTTGCACAGAACAATTTCACTTCGTAATCATAGTACAACACCTGATTATGTCACTCACTGAATATGACGTCATTCTGATGTGTCATTTCAAAATAAAGGCCCTTTGAATTGTACCATTTCTGTAAATTTAATTTCAAAATTACATAATTATTAAAAGGAAACCTTTAGTTTGCACAGAACAATTTCACTTCATAATCATAGTACCACACCTGATTATGTCACTCACTTAATATGACGTCATTCTGATGTGTCATTTCAAAATAAAGGCCCTTTGAATTGTACCATTTCTGTAAATTTATTTCCAACTTTAAATAATTATTAAAAAGAAACCATTAGTTTGCACAGAACAATTTCACTTCATAATCATAGTACCACACCTGACTATGTCACTCACTTAATATGACGTCATTCTGATGTGTCATTTCAAAATAAAGGCCCTTTGAATTGTCACATTTCTGTAAATTTTTTTCCAACTTTAAATAATTATTAAAAAGAAACCATTAGTTTGCACAGAACAATTTCACTTCATAATCATAGTACCACACCTGATTATGTCACTCACTGAATATGACGTCATTCTGATGTGTCATTTCAAAATAAAGGCCCTTTGAATTGTCCCATTTCTGTAAATTTATTTCCAAATTTATATAATTATTAAAAAGAAACCATTAGTTTGCACAGAACAATTTCACTTCATAATCATAGTACCACACCTGATTATGTCACTCACTTAATATGACGTCATTCTGATGTGTCATTTCAAAATAAAGACCCTTTGAATTGTACCATTTCTGTAAATTTATTTCCAAATTTATATAATTATTAAAAAGAACAGAACAATTTCACTTCATAATCATAGTACCACACCTGATTATGTCACTCACTTAATATGACGTCATTCTGGTGTGTCATTTCAAAATAAAGGCCATTTGAATTGTCCCATTTCTGTAAAAAAAATTTTCAAATTCAGATTATTATTAAAAGTGAACCATTAGTTTGCTCAGAACAATTTCACTTCATAATCATAGTACAACACCTGATTATGTCACTCACTTAATATGACGTCATTCTGATGTGTCATTTCAAAGTAAAGAACCTTTGAATTGTCCCATTTCTGTAAAAATTTTTTCCAAATTTAGATCATTATTTAAAGGAAACCTTTACTTTGCACAGAACAATTTCACTTCATAATCATAGTACCACACCTGATTATGTCACTCACTTAATATGACGTCATTCTGATGTGTCATTTCAAAATAAAGGACCTTTGAATTGTCACATTTCTGTAAATCTATTTCCAAATTTATATAATTATTAAAAAGAAACCATTAGTTTGCACAGAACAATTTCACTTCATAATCATAGTACCACAGCTGATTATGTCACTCACTTAATATGAAGTCATTCTGATGTGTCATTTCAAAATAAAGGACCTTTGAATTGTCACATTTCTGTAAATTTTTTTTCCAAATTCAGATTATTATTAAAAGTGAACCTTTAGTTTGCACAGAACAATTTCACTTCATAATCATAGTACCACAGCTGATTATGTCACTCACTTAATATGACGTCATTCTGATGTGTCATTTCAAAATAAAGGCCCTTTGAATTGTCCCATTTCTGTAAAAATTTTTTCCAAATTCAGATTATTATTAAAAGTGAACCATTAGTTTGCACAGAACAATTTCACTTCATAATCATAGTACAACACCTGATTATGTCACTCACTTAATATGACGTCATTCTGATGTGTCATTTCAAAATAAAGGCCCTTTGAATTGTCCCATTTCTGTAAAAAAATTTTCCAAATTCAGATTATTATTAAAAGTGAACCATTAGTTTGCACAGAACAATTTCACTTCATAATCATAGTACCACACCTGATTATGTCACTCACTTAATATGACGTCATTCTGGTGTGTCATTTCAAAATAAAGGCCCTTTGAATTGTCACATTTCTGTAAAATTTTTTTCCAAATTCAGATTATTATTAAAAGTGAACCATTAGTTTGCACAGAACAATTTCACTTCATAATCATAGTACCACACCTGATTATGTCACTCACTTAATATGACGTCATTCCGATGTGTCATTTCAAAATAAAGGCCCTTTGAATTGTCCCATTTCTGTAAAAAAAAATTTCAAATTCAGATTATTATTAAAAGTGAACCATTAGTTTGCTCAGAACAATTTCACTTCATAATCATAGTACAACACCTGATTATGTCACTCACTTAATATGACGTCATTCTGATGTGTCATTTCAAAGTAAAGAACCTTTGAATTGTCCCATTTCTGTAAAAATTTTTTCCAAATTTAGATCATTATTAAAAGGAAACCTTTACTTTGCACAGAACAATTTCACTTCATAATCATAGTACCACACCTGATTATGTCACTCACTTAATATGACGTCATTCTGATGTGTCATTTCAAATTAAAGGCCCTTTGAATTGTCCCATTTCTGTAAAAAAAATTCCAAATTTAGATCATTATTAAAAGGAAACCTTTAGTTTGCACAGAACAATTTCACTTCGTAATCATAGTACAACACCTGATTATGTCACTCACTGAATATGACGTCATTCTGATGTGTCATTTCAAAATAAAGGCTCTTTGAATTGTCCCATTTCTGTAAATTTAATTTCAAAATTACATAATTATTAAAAGGAAACCTTTAGTTTGCACAGAACAATTTCACTTCGTAATCATAGTACAACACCTGATTATGTCACTCACTGAATATGACGTCATTCTGATGTGTCATTTCAAAATAAAGGCCCTTTGAATTGTACCATTTCTGTAAATTTAATTTCAAAATTACATAATTATTAAAAGGAAACCTTTAGTTTGCACAGAACAATTTCACTTCATAATCATAGTACCACACCTGATTATGTCACTCACTTAATATGACGTCATTCTGATGTGTCATTTCAAAATAAAGGCCCTTTGAATTGTACCATTTCTGTAAATTTATTTCCAACTTTAAATAATTATTAAAAAGAAACCATTAGTTTGCACAGAACAATTTCACTTCATAATCATAGTACCACACCTGACTATGTCACTCACTTAATATGACGTCATTCTGATGTGTCATTTCAAAATAAAGGCCCTTTGAATTGTCACATTTCTGTAAATTTTTTTCCAACTTTAAATAATTATTAAAAAGAAACCATTAGTTTGCACAGAACAATTTCACTTCATAATCATAGTACCACACCTGATTATGTCACTCACTGAATATGACGTCATTCTGATGTGTCATTTCAAAATAAAGGCCCTTTGAATTGTCCCATTTCTGTAAATTTATTTCCAAATTTATATAATTATTAAAAAGAAACCATTAGTTTGCACAGAACAATTTCACTTCATAATCATAGTACCACACCTGATTATGTCACTCACTTAATATGACGTCATTCTGATGTGTCATTTCAAAATAAAGACCCTTTGAATTGTACCATTTCTGTAAATTTATTTCCAAATTTATATAATTATTAAAAAGAACAGAACAATTTCACTTCATAATCATAGTACCACACCTGATTATGTCACTCACTTAATATGACGTCATTCTGGTGTGTCATTTCAAAATAAAGGCCATTTGAATTGTCCCATTTCTGTAAAAAAAATTTTCAAGTTCTGATTATTATTAAAAGTGAACCATTAGTTTGCTCAGAACAATTTCACTTCATAATCATAGTACAACACCTGATTATGTCACTCACTTAATATGACGTCATTCTGATGTGTCATTTCAAAGTAAAGAACCTTTGAATTGTCCCATTTCTGTAAAAAATTTTTCCAAATTTAGATCATTATTTAAAGGAAACCTTTACTTTGCACAGAACAATTTCACTTCATAATCATAGTACCACACCTGATTATGTCACTCACTTAATATGACGTCATTCTGATGTGTCATTTCAAAATAAAGGACCTTTGAATTGTCACATTTCTGTAAATCTATTTCCAAATTTATATAATTATTAAAAAGAAACCATTAGTTTGCACAGAACAATTTCACTTCATAATCATAGTACCACAGCTGATTATGTCACTCACTTAATATGAAGTCATTCTGATGTGTCATTTCAAAATAAAGGACCTTTGAATTGTCACATTTCTGTAAATTTTTTTTCCAAATTCAGATTATTATTAAAAGTGAACCTTTAGTTTGCACAGAACAATTTCACTTCATAATCATAGTACCACAGCTGATTATGTCACTCACTTAATATGACGTCATTCTGATGTGTCATTTCAAAATAAAGGCCCTTTGAATTGTCCCATTTCTGTAAAAATTTTTTCCAAATTCAGATTATTATTAAAAGTGAACCATTAGTTTGCACAGAACAATTTCACTTCATAATCATAGTACAACACCTGATTATGTCACTCACTTAATATGACGTCATTCTGATGTGTCATTTCAAAATAAAGGCCCTTTGAATTGTCCCATTTCTGTAAAAAAATTTTCCAAATTCAGATTATTATTAAAAGTGAACCATTAGTTTGCACAGAACAATTTCACTTCATAATCATAGTACCACACCTGATTATGTCACTCACTTAATATGACGTCATTCTGGTGTGTCATTTCAAAATAAAGGCCCTTTGAATTGTCACATTTCTGTAAAATTTTTTTCCAAATTCAGATTATTATTAAAAGTGAACCATTAGTTTGCACAGAACAATTTCACTTCATAATCATAGTACCACACCTGATTATGTCACTCACTTAATATGACGTCATTCCGATGTGTCATTTCAAAATAAAGGCCCTTTGAATTGTCCCATTTCTGTAAAAAAAAAATTCAAATTCAGATTATTATTAAAAGTGAACCATTAGTTTGCTCAGAACAATTTCACTTCATAATCATAGTACAACACCTGATTATGTCACTCACTTAATATGACGTCATTCTGATGTGTCATTTCAAAGTAAAGAACCTTTGAATTGTCCCATTTCTGTAAAAATTTTTTCCAAATTTAGATCATTATTAAAAGGAAACCTTTACTTTGCACAGAACAATTTCACTTCATAATCATAGTACCACACCTGATTATGTCACTCACTTAATATGACGTCATTCTGATGTGTCATTTCAAATTAAAGGCCCTTTGAATTGTCCCATTTCTGTAAAAAAAATTCCAAATTTAGATCATTATTAAAAGGAAACCTTTAGTTTGCACAGAACAATTTCACTTCATAATCATAGTACCACACCTGATTATGTCACTCACTTAATATGACGTCATTCTGATGTGTCATTTCAAAATAAAGGCTCTTTGAATTGTCCCATTTCTGTAAATTTAATTTCAAAATTACATAATTATTAAAAGGAAACCTTTAGTTTGCACAGAACAATTTCACTTCATAATCATAGTACCACACCTGATTATGTCACTCACTTAATATGACGTCATTCTGATGTGTCATTTCAAAATAAAGACCCTTTGAATTGTCCCATTTCTGTAAAAAAATTTTCCAAATTCAGATTATTATTAAAAGTGAACCATTAGTTTGCACAGAACAATTTCACTTCATAATCATAGTACCACACCTGATTATGTCACTCACTTAATATGACGTCATTCTGATGTGTCATTTCAAAATAAAGGCTCTTTGAATTGTCCCATTTCTGTAAATTTATTTCCAAATTTATATAATTATTAAAAAGAACAGAACAATTTCACTTCATAATCATAGTACCACACCTGATTATGTCACTCACTTAATATGAAGTCATTCTGATGTGTCATTTCAAAATAAAGGACCTTTGAATTGTACCATTTCTGTAAATTTATTTCCAAATTTATATAATTATTAACAAGAGACCATTAGTTTGCACAGAACAATTTCACTTCATAATCATAGTACCACACCTGATTATGTCACTCACTTAATATGAAGTCATTCTGATGTGTCATTTCAAAATAAAGACCCTTTGAATTGTCCCATTTCTGTAAAAAATTTTTCCAAATTCAGATTATTATTAAAAGTAAACCATTAGTTTGCACAGAACAATTTCACTTCATAATCATAGTACAACACCTGATTATGTCACTCACTTATTATGACGTCATTCTGATGTGTCATTTCAAAATAAAGGACCTTTGAATTGTCACATTTCTGTAAATCTATTTCCAAATTTATATAATTATTAAAAAGAAACCATTAGTTTGCACAGAACAATTTCACTTCATAATCATAGTACCACAGCTGATTATGTCACTCACTTAATATGAAGTCATTCTGATGTGTCATTTCAAAATAAAGGACCTTTGAATTGTCACATTTCTGTAAATTTTTTTTCCAAATTCAGATTATTATTAAAAGTGAACCTTTAGTTTGCACAGAACAATTTCACTTCATAATTATAGTACCACAGCTGATTATGTCACTCACTTAATATGACGTCATTCTGATGTGTCATTTCAAAATAAAGGCCCTTTGAATTGTCCCATTTCTGTAAAAAATTTTTCCAAATTCAGATTATTATTAAAAGTGAACCATTAGTTTGCACAGAACAATTTCACTTCATAATCATAGTACAACACCTGATTATGTCACTCACTGAATATGACGTCATTCTGATGTGTCATTTCAAAATAAAGGCCCTTTGAATTGTACCATTTCTGTATATTTAGTTTCAAAATTACATAATTATTAAAAGGAAACCTTTAGTTTGCACAGAACAATTTCACTTCATAATCATAGTACCACACCTGATTATGTCACTCACTGAATATGACGTCATTCTGATGTGTCATTTCAAAATAAAGGCCCTTTGAATTGTCCCATTTCTGTAAAATTTTTTTCCAAATTTAGATCATTATTAAAAGGAAACCTTTAGTTTGCACAGAACAATTTCACTTCATAATCATACTACCACACCTGATTATGTCACTCACTTAATATGAAGTCATTCTGATGTGTCATTTCAAAATAAAGGCTCTTTGAATTGTCACATTTCTGTAAATTTATTTCCAAATTTATATAATTATTAAAAAGAAACCATTAGTTTGCACAGAACAATTTCACTTCATAATCATAGTACCACACCTGATTATGTCACTCACTTAATATGACGTCATTCTGATGTGTCATTTCAAAATAAAGACCCTTTGAATTGTCCCATTTCTGTAAAAAATTTTCCAAATTCAGATTATTATTAAAAGTGAACCATTAGTTTGCACAGAACAATTTCACTTCATAATTATAGTACAACACCTGATTATGTCACTCACTTAATATGACGTCATTCTGATGTGTCATTTCAAAATAAAGACCCTTTGAATTGTCCCATTTCTGTAAAATTTTTTTCCAAATTCAGATTATTATTAAAAGTAAACCATTAGTTTGCACAGAACAATTTCACTTCATAATCATAGTACAACACCTGATTATGTCACTCACTTATTTTGACGTCATTCTGATGTGTCATTTCAAAATAAAGGACCTCTGAATTGTCACATTTCTGTAAATCTATTTCCAAATTTATATAATTATTAAAAAGAAACCATTAGTTTGCACAGAACAATTTCACTTCATAATCATAGTACCACAGCTGATTATGTCACTCACTTAATATGAAGTCATTCTGATGTGTCATTTCAAAATAAAGGCTCTTTGAATTGTCACATTTCTGTAAATTTATTTCCAAATTTATATAATTATTAAAAAGAAACCATTAGTTTGCACAGAACAATTTCACTTCATAATCATAGTACCACACCTGATTATGTCACTCACTTAATATGACGTCATTCTGATGTGTCATTTCAAAATAAAGGCCCTTTGAATTGTCACATTTCTGTAAAACATTTTTCCAAATTCAGATTATTATTAAAAGTGAACCATTAGTTTGCACAGAACAATTTCACTTCAAAATTATAGTACAACACCTGATTATGTCACTCACTTAATATGACGTCATTCTGATGTGTCATTTCAAAATAAAGGCCCTTTGAATTGTCCCATTTCTGTAAAAAAAATTCCAAATTCAGATTATTATTAAAAGTAAACCATTAGTTTGCACAGAACAATTTCACTTCATAATCATAGTACCACACCTGATTATGTCACTCACTTAATATGACGTCATTCTGATGTGTCATTTCAAAATAAAGACCCTTTGAATTGTACCATTTCTGTAAATTTATTTCCAAATTTATATAATTATTAAAAAGAACAGAACAATTTCACTTCATAATCATAGTACCACACCTGATTATGTCACTCACTTAATATGAAGTCATTCTGATGTGTCATTTCAAAATAAAGGACCTTTGAATTGTACCATTTCTGTAAATTTATTTCCAAATTTATATAATTATTAACAAGAGACCATTAGTTTGCACAGAACAATTTCACTTCATAATCATAGTACAACACCTGATTATGTCACTCACTTAATATGACGTCATTCTGATGTGTCATTTCAAAGTAAAGACCCTTTGAATTGTCCCATTTCTGTAAAAAATTTTTCCAAATTGAGATCATTATTAAAAGGAAACCTTTACTTTGCACAGAACAATTTCACTTCATAATCATAGTACCACACCTGATTATGTCACTCACTTAATATGACGTCATTCTGATGTGTCATTTCAAAATAAAGGCCCTTTGAATTGTCCCATTTCTGTAAAAAAAATTTTCAAATTCAGATTATTATTAAAAGTGAACCATTAGTTTGCTCAGAACAATTTAACTTCATAATCATAGTACAACACCTGATTATGTCACTCACTTAATATGACGTCATTCTGATGTGTCATTTCAAAGTAAAGAACCTTTGAATTGTCCCATTTCTGTAAAAAATTTTTCCAAATTTAGATCATTATTAAAAGGAAACCTTTACTTTGCACAGAACAATTTCACTTCATAATCATAGTACCACACCTGATTATGTCACTCACTTAATATGACGTCATTCTGATGTGTCATTTCAAAATAAAGGCCCTTTGAATTGTCCCATTTCTGTAAATTTAATTTTAAAATTACATAATTATTAAAAGGAAACCTTTAGTTTGCACAGAACAATTTCACTTCATAATCATAGTACCACACCTGATTATGTCACTCACTTAATATGACGTCATTCTGATGTGTCATTTCAAAATAAAGGCCCTTTGAATTGTACCATTTCTGTAAATTTAGTTTCAACTTTAAATAATTATTAAAATGAAACCTTTAGTTTGCACAGAACAATTTCACTTCATAATCATAGTACCACACCTGATTATGTCACTCACTTAATATGACGTCATTCTGATGTGTCATTTCAAAATAAAGGCCCTTTGAATTGTACCATTTCTGTAAATTTATTTCCAACCTTAAATAATTATTAAAAAGAAACCATTAGTTTGCACATAACAATTTCACTTCATAATCATAGTACCACACCTGACTATGTCACTCACTTAATATGACGTCATTCTGATGTGTCATTTCAAAATAAAGGCCCTTTGAATTGTCCCATTTCTGTAAATTTAATTTTAAAATTACATAATTATTAAAAGGAAACCTTTAGTTTGCACAGAACAATTTCACTTCATAATCATAGTACAACACCTGATTATGTCACTCACTTAATATGACGTCATTCTGATGTGTCATTTCAAAATAAAAGCCCTTTGAATTGTACCATTTCTGTAAATTTAGTTTCAAAATTACATAATTATTAAAAGGAAACCTTTAGTTTGCACAGAACAATTTCACTTCATAATCATAGTACCACACCTGATTATGTCACTCACTTAATATGACGTCATTCTGATGTGTCATTTCAAAATAAAGGCCCTTTGAATTGTACCATTTCTGTAAATTTAATTTCAAAATTACATAATTATTAAAAGGAAACCTTTAGTTTGCACAGAACAATTTCACTTCATAATCATAGTACCACACCTCATTATGTCACTCACTTAATATGACGTCATTCTGATGTGTCATTTCAAAATAAAGGCCCTTTGAATTGTACCATTTCTGTAAATTTAATTTCAAAATTACATAATTATTAAAAGGAAACCTTTAGTTTGCACAGAACAATTTCACTTCATAATCATAGTACCACACCTGATTATGTCACTCACTGAATATGACGTCATTCTGATGTGTCATTTCAAAATAAAGGCCCTTTGAATTGTCCCATTTCTGTAAAATTTTTTTCCAAATTTAGATCATTATTAAAAGGAAACCTTTAGTTTGCACAGAACAATTTCAGTTCATAATCATACTACCACACCTGATTATGTCACTCACTTAATATGAAGTCATTCTGATGTGTCATTTCAAAATAAAGGCTCTTTGAATTGTCCCATTTCTGTAAATTTATTTCCAAATTTATATAATTATTAAAAAGAAACCATTAGTTTGCACAGAACAATTTCACTTCATAATCATAGTACCACACCTGATTATGTCACTCACTTAATATGACGTCATTCTGATGTGTCATTTCAAAATAAAGACCCTTTGAATTGTCCCATTTCTGTAAAAATTTTTTCCAAATTCAGATTATTATTAAAAGTGAACCATTAGTTTGCACAGAACAATTTCACTTCATAATTATAGTACAACACCTGATTATGTCACTCACTTAATATGACGTCATTCTGATGTGTCATTTCAAAATAAAGACCCTTTGAATTGTCCCATTTCTGTAAAATTTTTTTCCAAATTCAGATTATTATTAAAAGTAAACCATTAGTTTGCACAGAACAATTTCACTTCATAATCATAGTACAACACCTGATTATGTCACTCACTTATTTTGACGTCATTCTGATGTGTCATTTCAAAATAAAGGACCTCTGAATTGTCACATTTCTGTAAATCTATTTCCAAATTTATATAATTATTAAAAAGAAACCATTAGTTTGCACAGAACAATTTCACTTCATAATCATAGTACCACAGCTGATTATGTCACTCACTTAATATGAAGTCATTCTGATGTGTCATTTCAAAATAAAGGCTCTTTGAATTGTCACATTTCTGTAAATTTATTTCCAAATTTATATAATTATTAAAAAGAAACCATTAGTTTGCACAGAACAATTTCACTTCATAATCATAGTACCACACCTGATTATGTCACTCACTTAATATGACGTCATTCTGATGTGTCATTTCAAAATAAAGGCCCTTTGAATTGTCACATTTCTGTAAAACATTTTTCCAAATTCAGATTATTATTAAAAGTGAACCATTAGTTTGCACAGAACAATTTCACTTCAAAATTATAGTACAACACCTGATTATGTCACTCACTTAATATGACGTCATTCTGATGTGTCATTTCAAAATAAAGGCCCTTTGAATTGTCCCATTTCTGTAAAAAAAAATTCCAAATTCAGATTATTATTAAAAGTAAACCATTAGTTTGCACAGAACAATTTCACTTCATAATCATAGTACCACACCTGATTATGTCACTCACTTAATATGACGTCATTCTGATGTGTCATTTCAAAATAAAGACCCTTTGAATTGTACCATTTCTGTAAATTTATTTCCAAATTTATATAATTATTAAAAAGAACAGAACAATTTCACTTCATAATCATAGTACCACACCTGATTATGTCACTCACTTAATATGAAGTCATTCTGATGTGTCATTTCAAAATAAAGGACCTTTGAATTGTACCATTTCTGTAAATTTATTTCCAAATTTATATAATTATTAACAAGAGACCATTAGTTTGCACAGAACAATTTCACTTCATAATCATAGTACCACACCTGATTATGTCACTCACTTAATATGACGTCATTCTGGTGTGTCATTTCAAAATAAAGGCCCTTTGAATTGTCACATTTCTGTAAAATTTTTTTCCAAATTCAGATTATTATTAAAAGTGAACCATTAGTTTGCACAGAACAATTTCACTTCATAATCATAGTACCACACCTGATTATGTCACTCACTTAATATGACGTCATTCCGATGTGTCATTTCAAAATAAAGGCCCTTTGAATTGTCCCATTTCTGTAAAAAAATTTTTCAAATTCAGATTATTATTAAAAGTGAACCATTAGTTTGCACAGAACAATTTCACTTCATAATCATAGTACAACATCTGATTATGTCACTCACTTAATATGACGTCATTCTGATGTGTCATTTCAAAGTAAAGACCCTTTGAATTGTCCCATTTCTGTAAAAATTTTTTCCAAATTGAGATCATTATTAAAAGGAAACCTTTACTTTGCACAGAACAATTTCACTTCATAATCATAGTACCACACCTGATTATGTCACTCACTTAATATGACGTCATTCTGATGTGTCATTTCAAAATAAAGGCCCTTTGAATTGTCCCATTTCTGTAAAAAAATTTTTCAAATTCAGATTATTATTAAAAGTGAACCATTAGTTTGCTCAGAACAATTTCACTTCATAATCATAGTACAACACCTGATTATGTCACTCACTTAATATGACGTCATTCTGATGTGTCATTTCAAAGTAAAGAACCTTTGAATTGTCCCATTTCTGTAAAAAATTTTTCCAAATTTAGATCATTATTAAAAGGAAACCTTTACTTTGCACAGAACAATTTCACTTCATAATCATAGTACCACACCTGATTATGTCACTCACTTAATATGACGTCATTCTGATGTGTCATTTCAAAATAAAGGCCCTTTGAATTGTCCCATTTCTGTAAATTTAATTTTAAAATTACATAATTATTAAAAGGAAACCTTTAGTTTGCACAGAACAATTTCACTTCATAATCATAGTACCACACCTGATTATGTCACTCACTTAATATGACGTCATTCTGATGTGTCATTTCAAAATAAAGGCCCTTTGAATTGTACCATTTCTGTAAATTTAGTTTCAACTTTAAATAATTATTAAAAGGAAACCTTTAGTTTGCACAGAACAATTTCACTTCATAATCATAGTACCACACCTGATTATGTCACTCACTTAATATGACGTCATTCTGATGTGTCATTTCAAAATAAAGGCCCTTTGAATTGTACCATTTCTGTAAATTTATTTCCAACCTTAAATAATTATTAAAAAGAAACCATTAGTTTGCACATAACAATTTCACTTCATAATCATAGTACCACACCTGACTATGTCACTCACTTAATATGACGTCATTCTGATGTGTCATTTCAAAATAAAGGCCCTTTGAATTGTCCCATTTCTGTAAATTTAATTTTAAAATTACATAATTATTAAAAGGAAACCTTTAGTTTGCACAGAACAATTTCACTTCATAATCATAGTACCACACCTGATTATGTCACTCACTTAATATGACGTCATTCTGATGTGTCATTTCAAAATAAAGGCCCTTTGAATTGTACCATTTCTGTAAATTTAATTTCAAAATTACATAATTATTAAAAGGAAACCTTTAGTTTGCACAGAACAATTTCACTTCATAATCATAGTACCACACCTCATTATGTCACTCACTTAATATGACGTCATTCTGATGTGTCATTTCAAAATAAAGGCCCTTTGAATTGTACCATTTCTGTAAATTTAATTTCAAAATTACATAATTATTAAAAGGAAACCTTTAGTTTGCACAGAACAATTTCACTTCATAATCATAGTACCACACCTGATTATGTCACTCACTTAATATGACGTCATTCTGATGTGTCATTTCAAAATAAAGGCCCTTTGAATTGTCCCATTTCTGTAAAATTTTTTTCCAAATTCAGATTATTATTAAAAGTGAACCATTAGTTTGCACAGAACAATTTCACTTCATAATCATAGTACAAAACCTGATTATGTCACTCACTTAATATGAAGTCATTCTGATGTGTCATTTCAAAATAAAGGACCTTTGAATTGTCCCATTTCTGTAAATTTACTTCCAAATTTAGATCATTATTAAGAAGAAACCATTAGTTTGCACAGAACAATTTCACTTCATAATCATAGTACCACACCTGATTATGTCACTCACTTAATATGACGTCATTCTGATGTGTCTTTTCAAAATAAAGGCTCTTTGAAATTTCCCATTTCTGTAAATGTATTTCCAAATTTAAATAATTATTAAAAAGAAACCTTTAGTTTGCACAGACGTATTTCACTTCATAATCATAGTACCACATCTGATTATGTCACTCACTGAATATCAAGTCATTCTGATGTGTCATTTCAAAATAAAGGCCCTTTGAATTGTCCCATTTCTGTAAATTTATTTCTAAATTTACATAATTATTAAAAAGAAACCTTTAGTTTGCACAGAACATTTTCACTTCATAATCATAGTACAACACCTGATTATGTCACTCACTGAATATCAAGTCATTCTGATGTGTCATTTCAAAATAAAGGCCCTTTGTGTTCTCCTATCTCTAAATTTAATTCCAAATTTAGATGAATATTAAAAGTGAACCATTAGTTTGAACCATTAGTGGGCGCAAGGCGGGAATACACCCTGGAAGGGACGCCAGTCCTTCAAAGGGCAACACAGACACACATTCACTCACACCTACGGACACTTTCGAGTCGCCAATCCACCTGCAATGTGTGTTTTTGGACTGTGGGAGGAAACCGGAGCACCCGGAGGAAACCCACGCGGACACGGGGAGAACACACCAACTCCTCACAGACAGTCACCCGGAGCTGGAATCGAACCCACAACCTCCAGGCCCCTGGAGCTGTGTGACTGCAACACTACCTGCTGCGCCACCGTGCCGCCCTATAATGAAAGTACACCCCCTAAATATATGTTATATTAATATAAAGTCATTCTTGTGTGCCATTTCAGATTAGGACCACTGTAATCAATCAGATTTTAATTACATTCACTGTAGATGTTGAGATTGTTAATAAAAGGTTCACTGTCACGCCCTTGTCCTGTCATGCCCATTTTCCTCGCCATGTGCTCTCTCAGCACATGGCTCTGTCTGTTGCTGCCCATGTCCCGCCTTTGTTCCGCCTCCTTGTCAGCTGTCCTCATTATCTGTCTCAGGTGTGTCTCGTTTGTATTTGTTTAAATGTCATTTTTTTTGCTGTTTCCCAGTCAAGTCATGTCATTTCGTTTTATGTTGTTAACTTCCTAGTCAAGACGTTTCGTTTAGTTTCCCAGTCGTGTTGTTTCTTCCTTTTTCATAGTCATGTGGTGTTGTTTCTCTCCCACTTCAAGTCAGGTTGTTTTTGTTTCCTAGTCGTTTCATTTTGATTCCAAAGTCATGTCGGTTTGTGTAATTCTCATTTGTAGTCATGTCATTTAGTTTTTCTCCCCAAGCCTTGTCATTTCTTTCCTCTAAGTATCGTTGTTTTGCCTCCAGTGTATCCGTGTCTTGTTTCTTAGTTTGGTCTGTCTCTGTCATTTTCCTCATTTCATATGTCTAGTTGTTTCTGTAGTTGCCAATCTTTATTTTGTTGTATCTTTTGTTTCATTTAAATTACTGAGTTTTAGCAAGTGTGTCCGCCTCCGTCAGTCTGCCCCACTAATCATGACAGAATGATCAATCACTATAAGGACGCAGCTAACACAGACAATCCTTTTGCGAGGTGTGCTATTTGCCGGACGCCATTCCGTATAGGCCCCAGAGATCCTGTGGGGTATGTTTTAAAGGCGGCTTCGGAATGGAGTAGCCGGCTCCAGCTCATGCACGACGCGGTTCCTCAGCGCCTTCAAGAGTAGTTGACTCATGTACCGAGTGATTATTCCAGTGTGAATCGAAGGAACTGGCGTTAGAAGCGTGCTGGAGTCACCCCCCTCGCTGGTGGATTACCCCCTCAGGTCTGGGGAAATTTTTTTGTGGGGGGGGTTAAGGGTGGGGGCTGTTAGCCTCCGACTTCAGGACAAGGGAAGTGAGGCTAACAGGGGCGCACCTCTGGGGGATCCATGGTTAAAGAAATCCCTCAAGAGTTCACCCATCAGACCCCCTAAACCCTTAACAGTACAGAACGTCTTTGCAGGGCACCCTGCCTCCGTGGACATCGTTGCAGGGCCCCCTGCCTCCGTGGCCTCGTTGCAGGGCCCCCTGCCTCTGTGGACGTCGTCGCATGGCCTCCTGTCTCCGTGGACGTCATCGCAGGGCCCCCTGCCTCTGTGGACGTTGTCGCAGGGCCCTCTGCTCCCAAGGACGTCGCTGCACTCCCTCCTGATCTCCAGGAGAAGCTTGCAAGCCTCTTGGCACGTCTGGAGGTCTCCATGAAGGCGGCACCCACCGCTCCTGTCTCAGCAAAAGCGCCACCCGCCACTCCTGTCTCCGTGAAGGCGGCACCCGCCGCTCTTGTCTCTGTGAAGGCGGCACCAGCCCCTCCTGGATCTGTGACTGTGGCTCCGGCCGCTTCTGCACCCGTGACTGTGGCTCCGGCCGCTTCTGCACCCGTGACTGTGGCTCCGGCCGCTTCTGCACCCGTGACTGTGGCTCCGGCCGCTTCTGCACCCGTGACTGTGGCTCCGGCCGCTTCTGCACCCGTGACTGTGGCGCCGGCCGCTTCTGCACCCGTGACTGTGGCTCCGGCCGCTTCTGTACCCGTGACTGTGGCTCCGGTCGCTTCAGGTCGTGTCCGTAGGTCGGCCCCAAGGACTTCGGGGCCGATCCCCAGAACTGTGCCCAGGCTGTTTCCTCAGACTTCCCCTCAGACATTTGCCAGTCCTGGGGATCCCCCAGTTGTTTTGATTCCCATGTCTGTTCCTGTCCTGGTTCCTGTCTTAGTCCTCGTCCCTGTACCTGTGTCTGCCTTTGTCTCTGTTCCCGTCCCTGTCACTGTGTTCGTGTCAGTCCCGGTAAACGTCCTGGTCCCTGTTCCCCTGCCAAGTCTTATCCAGTCCCCTGTTAATCCAGTCCAGTCCACATTTCAGTCTAATGTCTTATCACCTCTCTTCTCCTGTCTTGTCTCCAGTCCAGTCTCCATTTCAATCCTCTGTCCTGTCTCAAGTCCAGTCTCCTGTCCGTTCCCAACACCCAGTCCCGTCACCTGTCCTGCCTCATATCCAGTCCCTGTATCCATCCAGTGTTCAATCAAATGTTCTGTCCCCTGTTCAGTCACTTGTCTTGTCTCCCTTCTGGTCCACTGTCCTGTCCTCTGTCCTGTCACCTGCTCCTGTCCAATATTCTGTCTCTGGTTCTGTCCTGTCCTCAGTTATGGCCCCTGTCTCGTCACCAGTCTCTGCTCCTGTCCAGTCCCATTACCCAGTCCTGCCAGATGTTCTGTCTCCATTCCAGTCCTCTGTCCTGTCACCTGCCCATGTCCAGTCTTCTGTCCCTAAACCTGTTCCGTCACCTGCTTCTGTCCCGACTCCAGGTCCTAGTCTCGTCCAATCCCCGTTCCCATCCATTGTCCTATCTAATGTCAAGCACCCTGTCCAGTTTCCTGCTCCGGTCCAGTCTCATGTGTCCACTCCCGTCCTGTCTAGTCCTTTCCAGTCTCAAGTCCTGTGTCAGCCTCCTGTCCTGTCCCGTGTCCAGTCTCCTATATCCGGTCCTGTCATGTCCCCAGCTCCTGTATCTGTTCTGTTGTGTCTGTTGTCCTTGTCTCGGCCCATGTCCCGCCTCCTTGTCCACTGTCCTCGTTATCTGTCTCAGGTGTGTCTCATTTGTATGTAGTATTTAAGTTCCCTTGTGTCACTTCCTGTTATCGGTCATTTGTTTTGCTCTTTCCCAGTCATGTCGTTTCGTTTTGTGTTGTTAACTTCTTAGTCAAGACGTTTCGTTTAGTTTCCCAGTCATGTTGTTTCTTCCTTTTTCATAGTCATATGGTGTTGTTTCTCTCCCACTTCAAGTCAGGTTGTTTTTGTTTCCTAGTCGTTTCATTTTGATTCCAAAGTCATGTCGGTTTGTGTAATTCTCATTTGTAGTCATGTCATTTAGTTTTTCTCCCCAAGCCTTGCCATTTCTTTCCTCTAAGTATCGTTGTTTTGCCTCCAGTGTATCCGTGTCTTGTTTCTTAGTTTGGTCTGTCTCTGTCATTTTCCTCATTTCATTTCATATGTCTAGTTGTTTCTGTAGTTGCCAATCTTTGTTTTGTTGTATCTTTTGTTTCATTAAAATTACTGTGTTTTAGCAAGTGTGTCCGCCTCCGTCAGTCTGCCCCGCTAATCGTGACATTCACTGAGTGACGCCATAGGAGATGTACTATTGGTTCCATGAAGAACCATCTTTCGGAATATTTTAAATGTGTAAAAAACCTTAAGATCAAGTGATGGATTTTAAAAACTTTAATAGGTTGTTCATACTCACCCATCCCTTAAACAAATATGGTTCTTTATGAAAGCAAAAATTATTCTGGTATGGCATCGCTCAAAGCAACCTTTGTAACACCTTTATTTTTAAGAGTGTAAGGTGTTTCACTTAGGGATCTTCAACAGTATTCTGCTGGTATTCCTCCAAGCTCACTTGAATACTGAGTGGCTGCTTTTAGCCACTATGGCCCAAAACTTTGGATCTTTCTTTCTGAGGAGTTCCAAGACATTTAATTCCTTCCTATTGTTTTTAAACCCCCTTTTACACTGTTTTTCAGCTGTCAGGTGTACTCTGATCCAGTGCATACCACAAATACACCTCTAATATGTCAGTGTCATTGCAGTGCTGAGAATAACCCACGTCCCCAAATAAAACCTGCTCTGTGGTAGACCTGTGGTGTCTTGACCATTTAGAAAGAAGGTGAAATGTGATTTAAAAAGTATGCACAGAAACAGATAGACCATAATCTGTAATAATAGAATTATTACTAAGTGCAAATATGGTACATTCTAATTTATTTACATTATTATACTATTTTCACTTACATATTAAATAAAATGTTAACTTTTCTTACAGCATGTACCATTTTAAATCTTATTATTTTGTCTGTTTGAAGCAAATAATTTTGAGCTTCATTTCTGCATGGAAGGTGCTACAGAAATTAAGAGAATTATTATTAATTTATTGAAATTATTACAAATTGGATCTCAACAAAGTCAAGGTAGTAGGACATCAAAGGGAATATATTACTATTTTAAAGTGCACTGAGGTTGCAGATTTATTAGTATTGCTCTCTCCACATCTGTCCTACAACCATATAACATATATACATGTGATTATATTTACAAGAACTATGTACACATATTCATATTTGTGAAACTTGATGTATTTACTGAAGACACAAACAGCAGTTCCATATCTCTGCCCTGGCTTGTTTAAGCTCTTCACTGCCCATATCCAGACACAGTTCGTGGTACCATCGTCCACAGGTGTCACACTGGATCTATCAAATGAAATAGTAGAAATTTTAAAGATGATTATAAGTGTACATCCATTGAATCACTAATGTTAGTTTTTTCCAAAAAGTATCAAATTAAATTATGAAATAAAGTTTGCAGTGAACGTGCTTGTTTAAATACATTTTCTCAGTTTACTATTTCTGTTGTTTATATTTACGTTCTGGTGTCAGAAGATCTGTAAATGCCATGGTAATATGTATGTTAACGTAATGAAATGAAAACATGCATCCTTCATCCTAGTTTAATGCATGAAAAAAATAATCTTACCCAATTTGTCATTGGAGGCCCAGATCCAGGAGGCTTTGCCATGGAACACATGGCACAGTTATTGTCTAAATCGAACACTAAAACATAATTTGGAAAAAAAAATTAGTACAACTGCAAATATGTTGGGCACAACAAATTTATCCCATGCTTCTCATTAGTTAAACATCTAGCTACTAATATATTAAATAAGCACAGGAGAGACTTTCTAAATCAGTCTATTACACAGAGCATTTTGTTTATTTAAAATTATATTATGAGTGTGAATTCTGTTCATATAAACAGGGTCTGAGTCTAAGGTGGAGACAAGAACCAAACAAAACACAGCCATGTGCAAAAGGAGCACATGACAACCAAAGAAACTCAGAAAAGACATGTACACCCTGTCCCAATACTCGCACATGCATCCATGTACCCTTTGTTAAGTGTGCAAGGCTGAAGGGTGTCCCTTTCCTTTTTTTTGTTTTCAAACAGGGTGCTACTGAACACCCCCTATGCACACCTGATGCGCCCCTCAAGTAAGTCTGCATCAGATGACGCTTCTGTGGAGGAAATTACCCATGATCCACTGTGAAAATGGAGAAACATTAACACTTTAAGTGTAACTACAATATTTGATATTTATTAAGAAATGTGGTTTAAGTCATGTTTTAAATGCCTTATTTTATTAAACAGAAGTAACATATACTTGATAAAGAAACAGGACATCACTGGTAACAAAACACTTATGCACAAGTATTTGAATGTCTGTGTAAAATTCTGATCGATAAATGTTGGTTTACAGAAGTCACAGTTTAATACACGTACTGATAAAGTGGTGTTATGACTTTGATAATATGGGCACATTGGTCAGAAAGGTATTAACAGATGTGTGTAGTATATTAGGAGAGACAGGATCTTTTTTTTTGTTTTTTGTTTTTTTTTTGTAAAAGAGCAGAACGGTAAAGGTTTTGTTGATCTCAGTCTCCAAATATTCATAAGATATTATAATAAATAATCTCAACAAATTTAAACATGTTTATGTTTAAGCATAAAATAAAACACTGTACAACAAAGTCCAGTTTGGCTGGAAGCTGCTGTGTTTCGTATATAACCCATACTGATGTAAACACCTGAAGGACGTGAGCGTCCCATTTTGCTCAATGTTCCAACCCCTTGAACACTTGATCCCTCATGCCCCTTTTGTTCACCCTTAGACAACATCATCAAAGTGCACACTTCCAGAAAGGCCTTGGGGCTTAGGGCAATGATTGGGACAGACAGACAAGGAACAACATGAAGCAGGGCAAAAGTATTACACCTTCATACCAGTGAAACATCATCCATAATAACCTGATTCTTGTAGTATCTGTAGAGCCATTGCTTTTCTCTCATTTTCCATTTGTTTTTTGGATGTATTAAACTTGATGACTGGTACATCTGGAAAGGCCTTCATTACTGCCCTCGCCATCTGAACAAACATAAATGTTCAATTCATAAATGTGTTTGATTGTTGTACATTACAGCTTTTCAAATTAATGGCCTAACTATATTAACGGAAAATATGTAATTTAAAAATTGCTTTAATTTAAACATTTTTTAATATTTGACATTTATATAGCCATTGGTTCTTGCACAAGAAAAACAAATTTTAGAGATTAAATTTAGAAGACAAATGTGAGCTAACCCTTTGACAAAAATATTTCATAGAAAAAAAAATTTCAACATATTTCAGTCCAAAACACTTACCTTGATGACAAAAACCCCACAGCTACTGCCATCCTGCTGAATTGGATGAGTCAGAACTCCTCCCTTCCACTTTATGTCAATCCATTCTGTTTTGCCATGGCAGGTTCTCCTCATTTTCAGGTACTCACTGTAGAGTTTTATCAAATAACTATTTATCAAATTACTATTTATTTAATTGTGGAACAAAGTACAGTGTTTGCTACATATGAAACAAACTGTAATTATTCATATTACATTATGATTGTTGTTTAAATTCTACAAAGGCCAAATTGTGGCTTTTTCTTTCTTCAGTGTACACTCATAATGCATCAACTATTAGCCTTTAAAAAAAATAAGTCTCTGTGTCTCTGGTGTGATAATTACAAATTAACTCATATAATGCTTTAATCAAGTGATCTAAATGAAAGCCTTCAATTAAGCCTCTAATCACACACCTGGAGACAGTTGGGACCCCCAGTTTAATGAGCTTTTCAGGACTTTAGTCCCTTATTGCCTCTGATATTGGGATGAAGATTGAAGCTACAAATATATCTCTTAACTGGCTCAAAAGGACAATAAACACAACAGTGCAACTGCCTTAAAGCTGTCATTAAAAAACAATTACAATCTGCTATAATAACAGTAATAGTTTTGAATATATGCCACTATACCTTTAGCGAACACTACTAAATAACAACGGCAAACATGTATATAATGTGTTGAGTAATGAGGGTGCAGTGTTACAGCAGACACATTTTCAAGTCCTGTACAAACTCATCCATGAATGAAACGTAATGAAGGGCATAACAGCAAGATGAGCAATGAATTAGAGGGAAATCAAGATGCTTCTGTGTCCAACTATCTGGTCATCTAAGTATTGCACTACTTTTTGAAGTACCATACAAAAATCATGGTTAAAGGGAATGTCTGCATTTGTGGGGAACTGCAGTTCTCTGTAGTTTGTTTATGTTCAGAAGCATTGTGTCATTTAATGTGAAACTGTATGTTTGACAAAAAAAACTGACTGTTGTTTGTACATGGCTGAAGTTTAACTTGTCTGTCATTTTTGTAGTCACTGTTTTAGACAGTGACTAAAAATAAAGCAGAAATAAAGCAAGCAAACAGAAAGAGAGAGAGAGAGGAAGCCTAGCATTTTTGCCCAAGCCACTTATTTTTTTGGTTACTGACACCTGGGCTCCTTAAACACATTACTCCAGTTTCCAGTGCACCAACAGACTGGAAAACTAACAAAGGGTGAGGAAACATTTCATAAAAAGTGTATTTTGACTACAACTGTGAACATTGCATTTAAATGGACAATTGTACTGTGATTTACTGAGTACTAATCGTCTGTATGTGGAGCAAAAATATAGCCACAGTTCACACATTTCACTCAGAATAAATACCTGAATTTTTTGGCTGCAACACTGGAATCAGCTTCCTCAGTGGAACTTTTTGCAGGATCCACTAGATACACTGTCTGGCTGACTGTGTTTATGTACTAAAAATTATAAATAAGTAATGTTGTGAAACAGGATTACATTAGTAAAACAATAAGCCACATGCTGGAGTAATTTGAGTACCTACCAGAAATTTCCAGTGGACACCTTGAATATTCACAAATGAGACAATGGTCTGGTAATTGTCAAAGTTCACCTACAAATAAATAAACAAACACATTTTTTTTTTAAATTATATGTATATAATTATAATATATAATAATACATATAAAACAGTGGCATGGTGGTGCAACAGGTAGTGTCGCAGACACACAGCTCCAGAGACCTGGAGGTTGTGGGTTCAAGTCCCACTCCGGGTGACTGTCTTTTAGGAGTTTGGTGTGCTCTCTCTGTGTCCGTGTGGGTTTCCTCCGGGTGCTCCAATTTCCACCCACAGTCCAAAAACACACGTTGGTAGGTGGATTGGCGACTCAAAAATGTCAGAGTCCATGAGTGTGTGTGTTGCCCTGTGTTGGATGAAAAACTTCTCCCAAATGACATTGTCTGTAACAGACAATGTCATTTGGAGAAGTTTTTCATCCAACACAGGGCAACACACACACTCATGGACTCTGACATCTATGAGTCGCCAATCCACCTACCAACGTGTGTCAACGTGAAACCCATGCGGAGAAACCACAGGGAGAACACACCAAACTCCTCACAGACAGTCACTCCAGGTCCCTGGAGCTGTGTGACGGCGACACTACCTGCTGCACCACCGTACCGCCTCAACATATCATTGACTCGTAATATAAAAAGAAGCAGTAATTTTCAAATGATGCCAAAATCTAGAATAGAGTTACATGTTTTTTGTACAATAGCAGCAATATTTTCGCAAAGACTCCACAAATGTGTCCACAAACTTGTCTACAATTGTCCTCTGAATATTCATAATAATTTATGCGTGCACACACACACACACACACACACAAAATAGTCGATTCAAATTACCTTTCTTAAAGTGTGCCGTGCAAGCTGTGTTCTTTCGCCAAACAAAATCAAACCTGCTGTGTAGTGATTCAAGATGTATGCTCTGTTCCCCGTCTCAATTGCATAAATATGTAAAAGGCTTTCAATTATCTACATCAAGGGTTTTTTACATTTATTTTTTGGTGGTGAGGGGAGTGTAGAGAAAGAGAGAGAGAGAATTTTCATATTAGTATTCTACATAAAAAGGCATGCATTTTATAGGTGGTAGGTGTAACTGGAAAAACAAGCAGAGGGAACTCAAAATATCATGGCGAAATGTTTCAAGAAATCAACAATTAGTTTATGTTCTTTAACAACTTAATTCAATGACTAATAGGTGTGTTCTAATCCTGTGGGCCATAGAATGTACCTTACTATTAAAAGCTAGTCTTTAAAAGAGTGTCTTCCACATGTTCTAAACAATATGTGGGCTACACTAACCCTGTTGAAAAAAGGAACAGTTGAAAATCAGACAAATATATCTGTGTTGGTTAAAATAAAATTAACTACATAAACAGGAACTGCGGAAATCTGCTAAACTTAATGAATCATTTTGCCATTATATTTTGCATTCTCTCAACTGCTTGATGAACATATAGTCACAGTAAATTACAGAAACATTGTGTATTGAATTATTTGAAAATAAATTTACTGTTTAAATGTTTAATTTACTAACACACATTAATAAAATTCAAAACAATATTATGGTAGCTGTGTGTAACGGTTACATTAATAAATGTACTTCCTACATTCAATTTAATTATTAGATAATATAACAATATTTTTATGGTAGTTTCATCAATGCAGGTATTTATAAATTTAAGAGAATAAAATTCAAAATATACCTCGCCTGTTACCCACTGGTGAGGTTGAAGTGTAAGCAGCTCACTGTGGTGGATGATAAAATTGTTTCCTTTGATCTGTGAAGGTAGTACAGACACCACAACTTCTGTATCTTTTTTTCTCCACAAGGAGGTGAGCTGAATGTAAAAAGTATAAAACAAACACAACATGCTTAAAATTACATATAAGCAATTGAATATGTTGTTTTGACAATTTTTTAAAATATATCAACATTGTGTTTCTTCATCCATATTATTCTTAGATATTTATTTATATCCCTTTAAATTAAATAATTAAGGTGTAAAAATTTAAATAATTACAGTTTTTTGTAAGGTAAAAGTTGTAAATGGCCATACCTGTGCTGCTGAACTTCTTTGGGTCAGAGTCTTTGAACAGACTGGTTTATCTTGTGGCTGGGAGCTTCTTGATTCTTCTAATGATTTTTCAGACTTCTCTGATGTGTCCACATGCACTGCAGCCTTTCCTGTGAAATTTTGCTCAAGCTCGCCTTGCTGGGACTTTTGCTCATTGGCTTCTTCAAGGGATGCCTCAATTAATGAGGAATCAACCTATTTACAGGGTGGGTATAAACATGACATATCAAAATTGTCTTTACGTCCTAGTGTTATCTCATTTCAATACTGCAGTCCAAAAATGTACACATTACTTTGTTTCTGAAATTAATTAAGTAATTAATTATTTAATTATTAATTAATGATAATTTAAAAAAATAGTTTACATGTTAATTATAATTAAGTACTAAAGTGAGGATACATAAATTTATGGTAAACACTGAATTAGTGGATATTCTAATAGTTAGTGTCATGCAGGCAACTGTTAAAATATTGTTAATTAAAAGTTCATTATTTGCAACTATTTCTCTACAAATGTTGAACATATGTTTTTTTTTTTGAAAATTCGTTTTAGATGTCAACTTTAATTCACTTTTAGATATATTTTTAAAAGTTAAATACAATTTTAACTGCATGCAATGTGTAATATGTGTAATTATGTTTAAGTAATACCTTGTCAACATCTCTTTTGAAGGGGAATGACTTGCGGATTGGAGAAACGTACCTCCCCCTCTTTTTCTGCTTGCGTTCTTTCCATTTTTCCACATTCACCCTGAAGGTCTAAAAAAATTATTTTGAATTGAATTAATGCAGTAATAATACACAAAAGCAATTACTAAGAAGAAACATTTTGTAGTACTGTCATAGTCCAAGGAAATCACATATTTCCATCACAGGATGACTCGTTTATAATCCAAACCAGAATGGTCTATTAAAACAGTCAAATTTGTAGTTTGAGCCTGTTTTGGACTGTTGTAGACTACATATATGATCACTGGGACTGGTTGTTACACATTTTGATGGCTTCTCATTTGACTAATTGTAATGATTTGAGTTAGAAATTCTAATCATTACAAAGACCAAATTTTGCATTATGTGAAATATTGTTAATACTGAGTGAGAGGAAGGTGTAAGGCCACTTCCACCATCAGACTTTGGCCTCCCCTGAATTCAGCATCAGGTTCAGGTTATTTACAACTGACCCTGTCCAACACACATTTTTAAAATCACAGAAATAGAGAGTAGCTACACATACAGGTCAGTAAAGATTTAGAACAAGCAACCAATGTAGATAATTATTTAAAACAACTTAGTTAACATTTAACAGATTGATTGCAGAATGAATAAATGATTTCAAATAAGATTTATTATTCTAAAAGGCACATTATAACACCTGAGAGCATTACAGCGCATTTGCTATACAGAATTTGATCAAGATTAGTAATTGCTTCAGCATTCTGGTCCACCTGTCCCTACCAACAGTCTCTCTTCTGCACCCCAATTATATTTAAACAAACGTTTACAGTGCCATTACAGCTAGTCTTGCATTAAATTATTAAAACAGCAATACATTTAAAATTTCAAAGACTTTTAATAAATGACTGGTAAGAATTACACATCTCTGTTTACATCAAATATAAGAGTCAAACACAGTTCCCAAGTACTTATATGTGTACAAAATTTGATTCTGCCTTAAATCAAGTATTGGTTTCTTAATTTTTGACATTAATAAAAATCTGAGAAAAACTAAATTTAAACATTGTGGAAGACTTTCAGAAAAATGTTGCTCAATGTAAAATTATTAAGGCTACAGTACATAATATCATCAAAAGATTCAGAGAATCTGGAGAAATCTCTGTGAGCAAGGGAGAAGGCTGATGGAAGTTTTGAATGCTTGTGATCTTCAGGCTCTCATGTTGTACTGCATTAAAACAGACTGGATACTGTACTGGAAACCACTGCATAGGCTCAAGAACACTTCCAGAAATCACTGTCTGTGAACACTGTTCCCTGTCCACAAAGTCAAACTAAACCTGTATCATGCAAAGAAGAAGCCATATGTCAAGACAATTATAAAAAGCCACCATCTTCCCTGTGTCAAAACTCATTTAAAATGGAATGAGACCAAATGGAAAACTGTTCTGCGGTCAGATGAATCAAAATTTGACATTTTTGTAAACAATGGAGATCATCGACCCAACAGGAGAGGGACCATCCAGCTATTTATCTGCAAACAGTTTAAAAGCCTGCCTCTCTGTTGGTATGGTGTTATTAGTGCCAACAGCGGGAAAGGCACATCTGGAAAGGCACTATCAATGCTCAACAGTAGGTAGTGGTTTTACAACAACATATGTTGCTATCCCAACTCTTTCAAAGAAGGCCTTACATATTTTAGCAAGACGATGCTAAACCACATACTGCATCCATCACAATAGCTTGGCTTCACAGAATGGAAGTCCTGGTGCTGAACTGGCCACCTGCAGTCCAGTCCTTTCACCAATAGAAAACATTTGGCACATTATGAAACAAAATTCTGGCCAAAAAGGCATCAGACAAGAATGGGCCAATATTCTTCTCCCAATACTGCAGCAAAGTAATATACCAATCCTATCAAATATATCATACATCAGACTTTATGGAACACATTTTGCAAATGGGTACAATAGGCAAAACCTTTAGGTAAATGTTAAAAAATTATTTGTGGGCTAGAGAAAGATATAGAGCCTACCATTATTTTGTGTGTGAAAGTTCTAACAGGTGTGTGATTTCACCATTATAAGATAAATGTGGTGTTCAAACCTTTCTTTGAAAATCCCTTTTATTGTCTTCATACTCCTTCAGCAGAGCAGTGTGGCTGATTTGATATTGGACAACAAAATCATCTAATCTGGTCAGCCTGCTTGACTGGAAACGAATGTGTTTCAAGTCCCACTGGCTCTTCTCCATGATGCCCTGTGTCTTGTTGTCCTTTGTTATGTTCTGAAATCACATAATTACATTTATTAATAACACAATTAAGCAACTAACCATAATAATAAAATTAATATTTAATTATGTGAATATAGTGAAAAAAATTATATTACTTGTCTGTTACTTCTTTCAAGGACTTTGTATTTTTTTGTGCACTCCTCATATATTTGTCCAGTGCCATGTCTTCCAAGATCACCTTTGCATTGAAAGAGAGTAAGCAATTTTTTATTTGGAAAAATGCACTCATGTCTTTTTCCTTTTTGTAAACAGGTGTTATCTTATTGATTATGACTAACCTAGCATTATCCCAGTCCATAATGCAGCATATGGAAGGAGGTACTTTGAAATATGAGCCACAAGGCCTTCACAGTAGTAAAGGTTGGGCTCACCATCCTTCTCTAATGGAGCTTTAGAAATGACTGCCTTGTAACGCCTCCCAAAGTTGTTTCCCTTGATTACCTAAATTCAAATGTAAATGTAAGTGTAAGCATATTTGGAAGGTTTCTTAAACCATTTGACCTTGACTGACTATTATTCCAAAAAAAAAAAAAAAAAAAAAAACACACACACGGCCAATACAAATACAATCCTTAAATGAATGCATCAGTTTTGAAATTAAATTAATTATATTTTCTCTAAAACAACATAATTGCTGGTTTTATTTATCTTGTGTGCCTTTTGATAATAGGATCTGCCTTAATATTTCCTTTACATGTAGAATAAATTGAATTTACCTGTGTGTCATCAGCAGTATTTTGGTATGTGGCAGAGTCATGTAACTGAAACTTTTTATTTTGCAGCCAACATTGCAGATTGTTGAAATGTTTTTCAACATTGGGTCCACTGCATGGACTGGAAAACACAACAGCAGCACTTTGCACCATGTCGTCTAGTTCTCCCAAAGTACTTGCTGTGGTGAGGAGGCCAAAAACATGCATGGACAGATGGTAGTGGTTTGGTGCGCTGCATTAATAAAAAAGAACAAAGATAGACAAATAAATAAATAAATAAATAAACAGTCAATAAATAAATACATAAAATGTTAGACAATAAAATGCACAGACAATTAACACTAATTTTTTATTTTAACTTAATGCATCAAAATTAATACATAAAAACACAGGTTTTTCAGCTAAGACTTGTTATGATACATGTTATAACATACTTGTTATGTTTTTAAATTGACATAACTACGTATATCCCACCTACACACTTAAAAATTATGGTTTACAAGGGTTCTTTAGTAAAAATAAATGGAACCCTTGTAAAACATAATTTTTAAGTGTGTATGTTATTATAACTTGTAGAGAGACTTACTCTTTTCTTGGAGTACATTTGCATATACAAGTTTTGTTAAGATTGTTCATTGTATTCACACTGTCAACTTCTTGTTGATGTGTGTCTACCATGCACGATAAAGTCTGATTCACCACATCTGAACTATGCACGCATTTCTTATGAAAAATAAAAGCTCAGAATAAATAAAAAAAAATTAACCCACAGTGATTTGTTATGTAATTTAAGCTTATAATATTCTGTGGTAATAGCAGGTGATACTCACTACTTTTTGCACATCTCCTTGGCATTCTTCATCACATGACTCAGGCAGCGATGGAGAACAGGCAAATCAAAATCTTCCTTTGTTCCTTTTCCAGTGGCAATTTTATAATAATGGTTCA
Organism: Hoplias malabaricus; assembly: GCF_029633855.1. NCBI lineage: Eukaryota > Metazoa > Chordata > Actinopteri > Characiformes > Erythrinidae > Hoplias > Hoplias malabaricus. The sequence continues at coordinate 41,404,629 of NC_089811.1, read as the reverse complement.
TGGTATCCTGCAGATTTTTCTTTGCGAATGACAAACATATCGCTTGCATTAGTACCATTGACCCGTCACAAATGAGCATTACAGGAACCCGCATGCCTTTCCGTCCAAACGTACGTGCCACATCAGTCTGGAATGCCTCAAGAAAATAGCCTACAGAGGCTGTTGTGTGGTCACACGTCAGATATGTAGCCACTGGCAAAGGAGATGAACCTTTTTGCGGATTCCTGACCACTAGCTCATAGACGTAGAAGGGAGGAGAACCCTTCTCTTTCTTTTTGATGCTGCCCGTAGCATCAAGATAAACAATGTCTTCCCTGCATCTTTCCTGGAATATTCTAATGCTCCTTAGTGACCAGAGCATAACACCTTTTGGGTGCAAAAACACCTTCTGGAGGACCTCATCCAGAGTATTCTTTTTTTTTTGCACCATAATCTGGAGGCTTCTTATCTCATTGCTGTGCTGACGACTTTTTTGTCGTACCTCCCAGGATAAGTTTTTTAAAACTTGAGGAGTAGGTGCCTCATCTCTGCAGCCAGATTCCATTACATCTTCAGGTATTTTCATTATTCTTTCTAGATACATGGCTCTGGGTAATTGTTTCTGTAGGTATTTTCCAGTCAAATCTCTGTCGTCTGCTCTTATGGGTCGTCTTTTCAGTTCTGTACGATTGTGAATGCTCCATTCACCTTGAAATTCCACCTTTGCTTTTAAGTCATTTTCATTTTCTACAGTCACTGTAACAGTGACTGGGCAATCCTCAAACCTACAGTAGCCTAGACACCAGAATTCAGGGCTTGCCATTTTGGATCCTAAAGTCTTTAGTCTATGCCTTTTGAATGCAATGGAGCAATAAGGATGTATAGTTCGCAATCCTTTAGAAATAATATTTGTCCACTGCAGTCCTTTAAAACATCTTTGCTTTCGTTTTATTTTGATGTTCTCCCAATCTTTTCTTTCAATAAAAAAGTATGAAGTTGTCTCTGGAACTTTGATTTTAATAAAATCTTGTTCATCTGATGTATTTGATGTTGTGCCCTGATAAAAAATGCACAGTATTAGCAGTAGCCAAAGCTTCCCTTTTTGTAAGTATTAGAGTAAAATAATTATGCATTTATTATGAAAAGAAAAGAAAACACACACACACACACACACACACACACACATATATATATATATATATATATATATAAAGTTTATTAACTGAAAAAGAAACAATTTTGGATTTTCTATTTATGGCAGTCTTAATAGAGGCATACTACTAAAATCAAAACTGAACAATAACAATAAAAAATAGAAATGGTGCTTTAAATTGGACATAATTTCATAATTCTCAAATATTACCAAAACAATTGGCTTAATATAGAAAATGTATACATCAAGCACCAATAGACATTTAAATACAATCTCTGGAGACGTCCGGGTACAGTAAGGAACCTTACATTTAGAACCGGAGGCCTATTTAATAGTTTTATTTAGTTACATGTTATGACAGGGCTATGTTGTACACTTTGTAACTACAGATGTGTTATGTAATTATATGCAAATAGTTTTCTTACAGTGAAATTCTTCTCTGGTGTTCTTTGTGTGTAGTATTATGTGAGGTATATATTCAACCTTATGTCAAAAATGTACTGTTTATCTCCAGATACATTTGGTTACAACATCTATTAAAGAGCACCGTTGCAGCGTTTAAGCTAAATTTCAGTGTTCTCAATGTAATCAACAAACACATAACTTGGTGTCCTGGATCTGTAAGAATTTGATTAAAAACTTTTCACCCCTCAAACAAAACAAGCATGGTTTAATGCAAATCACAATAATTACTCACTTTGTCCAGTGATTCCTGTCCATCCTCCTCAGTATAGCTGTCATCAAGAATCACCGTAGGAGCTGATAACAATTCTGCATTCTGCGTTACAAGATATAAAGAAGACATTTATCAATTACAAGTAGATGCGCAAAAGTCAAACACACTCAAATACAAAAATGACTCACTTTGTCTGGTGATTTCTGTCCATCCTCCTCAGTATAGCTGTCATCCAGAATCAGCTGAGGAGTTGATAACAATTCTGCATTCTGCTTTGAAAAATAAAAAGACAGCATTAAGCAAACAAAATTACACCTGCAAATGTCAAACACATTGGAGTATACACAATGATGGCAAACGTTCTTGGGTGATTTCTATACATCATCTTCAATCAAGTTGTCATCCTTTGTCAGCAGAGGAGATGGGAACAATTCTGACTTCTGCCATAAAAGTGGTGGTAAAATGTGGTGACACATGCTGTCACATGGCCCCAAGGTTCTGGGGTTGTTGGTATGTGCCTTGTCTCTGGCTCATGTCTGTGTTTGTTTCCTCCAGTCATGCTGATACACATGCTAAAGGCAATAGGCTGTGTAACTTTTCCCCTGAGTGTTTCAGCATCTGCTTGAGTATTTTATGTGATGAAATGGTACTCTGTAAAGGTTGTGCTTCTGCACACATTGATTCCGGGTAGGCTGAGGTCCCATAGTTGTATATGCAGTAACAGACAACAAAGAATAAATGAATAAAACAGATATGCAAAATTTGTGAACCACATTGGAGTATACAAAATGATGACTAACTTTTTCGAGTGATTTCCATCCATCATCATCAGTCAAGCTGTCATCCTGTGTCAGAAGAGGTGTAAAAAATTCTGGCTTCTTCTTTGAAAGGAATAAAATAGAGAAAAATATGAAATTATAATCTGAAATTATTACTTTTGTGATGACTGTTCATTATACTTAATCACACACAGCACAGATTCAGTCATTTTCTGGATAAGCATGATATTACAAAGCTTTATCATAGCACGCTAATAAAAAAAGTCTGATAAAAAATTAAAAGTACACACCTTATGAAAGCCAGAAATTCTCTTAAGTCTGTAATGGTTATTTCTATTGTTTGGAATCCCAAATGCAATGCATACTTGACCCAACAAGCCTTTCGTTTCAGACAAATTTGCATCCAAGTCTATGCCATGCTTTTGTAGGTCTTCAATTTTACTCAGAATTTCTTCTCTTTTCAAATATTTTTTTTTGTTCTATTTGGGAACAAGGTAAGGATTAAAAGCATTGTTGGAGAAACAAATATCACATGAATAATAACACCTCAATAAGCCAAAAATTGCTTACTCACCCCAAATAACATGAATGTGTATACTCTGTACAAAATCAAAAAGAGGAAAATGTTATAACATCACATCCTGAAAAAATAAAATTGCTATAAATACCTGGCTTTACTATTTATTTTATTCCCCGTTGACCCTGCACTTTGCAAAGAGCCTGTTTATCTAGCTTCATACTTTATTAATTAGCCCCTTTTACCCTGTTCCAATGGTTCCAGTTAAGCAACACAGAGCAGGTACTATGTAGGTTAAATCTTCCCCTGTGTGCTGTAAATTTCGGCTAGGCCTACCTGGTCGAACAGACCAGTAGATTAACATTTAATAAAATACACCCCCCACCCCCCTCCACACCCAAAAAAAGTAAAAAATAAAATGACTATAAAATATGTTACTTTGAACGGCCATTCACACTTTCAGTTTAAACTGAACGTCTGCTTAACCGACATTTATGGCGTATTAACTTTAAGTTACGTAAGGAACCTCCGGATAATTGAATAACAGTACGCAAAATTACACTGTTCGTTTTTAAGGTTTCGGAATATGTTCTCAAAATGTGTGCTCATACTTTTTCTTTTTTAGACATCTTTGTAACAGCAAAAGTCTCCGTCAACAAGTCTCCGTCTTTTAAAATGTTTTCGTATTGGCTTCCTACTTTGTTAATTAGCCCCTTTTACTCTGTTCCAATGGTTCCAGTTAAGAAACACAGAGCAGGTACTATGTAGGTTAAATCTCCTTAATCAGAAGATGTTTTATTTTCCCTGTGTGACGTAAATTTTGGCTAGGCCTACCTTGCCGAACAGACCAGTAAATTAAGTTACACGCCCCCACCCACCCCACCACCCACCACCCAAAAAAGTAAAAAATAAAATAAAATGACTATAAAATATGTTACTTTGAACGGCCATTCACAATTTCAGTTTAAACTGAACGTTTGTTTAACCGACATTTATGGCGTTAGCACTTCGCGTATTAACTTTAAGTTACGTAAGGAACCTCCGGATAATTGAATAACAGTACGCAAAATTACACTGTTCGTTTTTAAGGTTTCGGAATATGTTGTCAAAATGTGTGCTCACCCTTTTTCTTTTTTAGACATCTTTGTAACAGCAAAAGTCTCCGTCAACAAGTCTCCGTCTTTTAAAATGTTTTCGTATTGGCTATTCACTTAAGGAGATCAGCCCCCACTAGCGGTACACAGGTTATAAGGTTATAACATCGTAAATACAGAGTGGAAAAAGGCTAGGCAACTGTTTTCTAAGTCAGGAAAGCAGCAGGAATGTTTTATGTGCCCCAACTGACATTAAAAGCGTATATATATATATATATATATAATGATCGCTGATATATATAGAATGAATGCTGATATATATAGAATGAACTTTGATTAAACATATATTTATTAAACATTAAATATTTCCTGTTATATATAACGCTTGCCTAGCCTTTTTCCACTCTGTATTTACGATGTTATAACCTTATAACCTGTGTACCGCTAGTGGGGGCTGATCTCCTTAAGTGAATAGCCAATACGAAAACATTTTAAAAGACGGAGACTTGTTGACGGAGACTTTTGCTGTTACAAAGATGTCTAAAAAAGAAAAAGGGTGAGCACACATTTTGACAACATATTCCGAAACCTTAAAAACGAACAGTGTAATTTTGCGTACTGTTATTCAATTATCCGGAGGTTCCTTACGTAACTTAAAGTTAATACGCGAAGTGCTAACGCCATAAATGTCGGTTAAACAAACGTTCAGTTTAAACTGAAATTGTGAATGGCCGTTCAAAGTAACATATTTTATAGTCATTTTATTTTATTTTTTACTTTTTTGGGTGGTGGGTGGTGGGGTGGGTGGGGGCGTGTAACTTAATTTACTGGTCTGTTCGGCAAGGTAGGCCTAGCCAAAATTTACGTCACACAGGGAAAATAAAACATCTTCTGATTAAGGAGATTTAACCTACATAGTACCTGCTCTGTGTTTCTTAACTGGAACCATTGGAACAGAGTAAAAGGGGCTAATTAACAAAGTAGGAAGCCAATACGAAAACATTTTAAAAGACGGAGACTTGTTGACGGAGACTTTTGCTGTTACAAAGATGTCTAAAAAAGAAAAAGTATGAGCACACATTTTGAGAACATATTCCGAAACCTTAAAAACGAACAGTGTAATTTTGCGTACTGTTATTCAATTATCCGGAGGTTCCTTACGTAACTTAAAGTTAATACGCCATAAATGTCGGTTAAGCAGACGTTCAGTTTAAACTGAAAGTGTGAATGGCCGTTCAAAGTAACATATTTTATAGTCATTTTATTTTTTACTTTTTTTGGGTGTGGAGGGGGGTGGGGGGTGTATTTTATTAAATGTTAATCTACTGGTCTGTTCGACCAGGTAGGCCTAGCCGAAATTTACAGCACACAGGGGAAGATTTAACCTACATAGTACCTGCTCTGTGTTGCTTAACTGGAACCATTGGAACAGGGTAAAAGGGGCTAATTAATAAAGTATGAAGCTAGATAAACAGGCTCTTTGCAAAGTGCAGGGTCAACGGGGAATAAAATAAATAGTAAAGCCAGGTATTTATAGCAATTTTATTTTTTCAGGATGTGATGTTATAACATTTTCCTCTTTTTGATTTTGTACAGAGTATACACATTCATGTTATTTGGGGTGAGTAAGCAATTTTTGGCTTATTGAGGTGTTATTATTCATGTGATATTTGTTTCTCCAACAATGCTTTTAATCCTTACCTTGTTCCCAAATAGAACAAAAAAAAATATTTGAAAAGAGAAGAAATTCTGAGTAAAATTGAAGACCTACAAAAGCATGGCATAGACTTGGATGCAAATTTGTCTGAAACGAAAGGCTTGTTGGGTCAAGTATGCATTGCATTTGGGATTCCAAACAATAGAAATAACCATTACAGACTTAAGAGAATTTCTGGCTTTCATAAGGTGTGTACTTTTAATTTTTTATCAGACTTTTTTTATTAGCGTGCTATGATAAAGCTTTGTAATATCATGCTTATCCAGAAAATGACTGAATCTGTGCTGTGTGTGATTAAGTATAATGAACAGTCATCACAAAAGTAATAATTTCAGATTATAATTTCATATTTTTCTCTATTTTATTCCTTTCAAAGAAGAAGCCAGAATTTTTTACACCTCTTCTGACACAGGATGACAGCTTGACTGATGATGATGGATGGAAATCACTCGAAAAAGTTAGTCATCATTTTGTATACTCCAATGTGGTTCACAAATTTTGCATATCTGTTTTATTCATTTATTCTTTGTTGTCTGTTACTGCATATACAACTATGGGACCTCAGCCTACCCGGAATCAATGTGTGCAGAAGCACAACCTTTACAGAGTACCATTTCATCACATAAAATACTCAAGCAGATGCTGAAACACTCAGGGGAAAAGTTACACAGCCTATTGCCTTTAGCATGTGTATCAGCATGACTGGAGGAAACAAACACAGACATGAGCCAGAGACAAGGCACATACCAACAACCCCAGAACCTTGGGGCCATGTGACAGCATGTGTCACCACATTTTACCACCACTTTTATGGCAGAAGTCAGAATTGTTCCCATCTCCTCTGCTGACAAAGGATGACAACTTGATTGAAGATGATGTATAGAAATCACCCAAGAACGTTTGCCATCATTGTGTATACTCCAATGTGTTTGACATTTGCAGGTGTAATTTTGTTTGCTTAATGCTGTCTTTTTATTTTTCAAAGCAGAATGCAGAATTGTTATCAACTCCTCAGCTGATTCTGGATGACAGCTATACTGAGGAGGATGGACAGAAATCACCAGACAAAGTGAGTCATTTTTGTATTTGAGTGTGTTTGACTTTTGCGCATCTACTTGTAATTGATAAATGTCTTCTTTATATCTTGTAACGCAGAATGCAGAATTGTTATCAGCTCCTACGGTGATTCTTGATGACAGCTATACTGAGGAGGATGGACAGGAATCACTGGACAAAGTGAGTAATTATTGTGATTTGCATTAAACCATGCTTGTTTTGTTTGAGGGGTGAAAAGTTTTTAATCAAATTCTTACAGATCCAGGACACCAAGTTATGTGTTTGTTGATTACATTGAGAACACTGAAATTTAGCTTAAACGCTGCAACGGTGCTCTTTAATAGATGTTGTAACCAAATGTATCTGGAGATAAACAGTACATTTTTGACATAAGGTTGAATATATACCTCACATAATACTACACACAAAGAACACCAGAGAAGAATTTCACTGTAAGAAAACTATTTGCATATAATTACATAACACATCTGTAGTTACAAAGTGTACAACATAGCCCTGTCATAACATGTAACTAAATAAAACTATTAAATAGGCCTCCGGTTCTAAATGTAAGGTTCCTTACTGTACCCGGACGTCTCCAGAGATTGTATTTAAATGTCTATTGGTGCTTGATGTATACATTTTCTATATTAAGCCAATTGTTTTGGTAATATTTGAGAATTATGAAATTATGTCCAATTTAAAGCACCATTTCTATTTTTTATTGTTATTGTTCAGTTTTGATTTTAGTAGTATGCCTCTATTAAGACTGCCATAAATAGAAAATCCAAAATTGTTTCTTTTTCAGTTAATAAACTTTATATATATATATATATATATATATATGTGTGTGTGTGTGTGTGTGTGTGTGTGTGTTTTCTTTTCTTTTCATAATAAATGCATAATTATTTTACTCTAATACTTACAAAAAGGGAAGCTTTGGCTACTGCTAATACTGTGCATTTTTTATCAGGGCACAACATCAAATACATCAGATGAACAAGATTTTATTAAAATCAAAGTTCCAGAGACAACTTCATACTTTTTTATTGAAAGAAAAGATTGGGAGAACATCAAAATAAAACGAAAGCAAAGATGTTTTAAAGGACTGCAGTGGACAAATATTATTTCTAAAGGATTGCGAACTATACATCCTTATTGCTCCATTGCATTCAAAAGGCATAGACTAAAGACTTTAGGATCCAAAATGGCAAGCCCTGAATTCTGGTGTCTAGGCTACTGTAGGTTTGAGGATTGCCCAGTCACTGTTACAGTGACTGTAGAAAATGAAAATGACTTAAAAGCAAAGGTGGAATTTCAAGGTGAATGGAGCATTCACAATCGTACAGAACTGAAAAGACGACCCATAAGAGCAGACGACAGAGATTTGACTGGAAAATACCTACAGAAACAATTACCCAGAGCCATGTATCTAGAAAGAATAATGAAAATACCTGAAGATGTAATGGAATCTGGCTGCAGAGATGAGGCACCTACTCCTCAAGTTTTAAAAAACTTATCCTGGGAGGTACGACAAAAAAGTCGTCAGCACAGCAATGAGATAAGAAGCCTCCAGATTATGGTGCAAAAAAAAAAGAATACTCTGGATGAGGTCCTCCAGAAGGTGTTTTTGCACCCAAAAGGTGTTATGCTCTGGTCACTAAGGAGCATTAGAATATTCCAGGAAAGATGCAGGGAAGACATTGTTTATCTTGATGCTACGGGCAGCATCAAAAAGAAAGAGAAGGGTTCTCCTCCCTTCTACGTCTATGAGCTAGTGGTCAGGAATCCGCAAAAAGGTTCATCTCCTTTGCCAGTGGCTACATATCTGACGTGTGACCACACAACAGCCTCTGTAGGCTATTTTCTTGAGGCATTCCAGACTGATGTGGCACGTACGTTTGGACGGAAAGGCATGCGGGTTCCTGTAATGCTCATTTGTGACGGGTCAATGGTACTAATGCAAGCGATATGTTTGTCATTCGCAAAGAAAAATCTGCAGGATACCATGAACCATTATTATAAAATTGCCACTGGAAAAGGAACAAAGGAAGATTTTGATTTGCCTGTTCTCCATCGCTGCCTGAGTCATGTGATGAAGAATGCCAAGGAGATGTGCAAAAAGTAGTGAGTATCACCTGCTATTACCACAGAATATTATAAGCTTAAATTACATAACAAATCACTGTGGGTTAATTTTTTTTTATTTATTCTGAGCTTTTATTTTTCATAAGAAATGCGTGCATAGTTCAGATGTGGTGAATCAGACTTTATCGTGCATGGTAGACACACATCAACAAGAAGTTGACAGTGTGAATACAATGAACAATCTTAACAAAACTTGTATATGCAAATGTACTCCAAGAAAAGAGTAAGTCTCTCTACAAGTTATAATAACATACACACTTAAAAATTATGTTTTACAAGGGTTCCATTTATTTTTACTAAAGAACCCTTGTAAACCATAATTTTTAAGTGTGTAGGTGGGATATACGTAGTTATGTCAATTTAAAAACATAACAAGTATGTTATAACATGTATCATAACAAGTCTTAGCTGAAAAACCTGTGTTTTTATGTATTAATTTTGATGCATTAAGTTAAAATAAAAAATTAGTGTTAATTGTCTGTGCATTTTATTGTCTAACATTTTATGTATTTATTTATTGACTGTTTATTTATTTATTTATTTATTTGTCTATCTTTGTTCTTTTTTATTAATGCAGCGCACCAAACCACTACCATCTGTCCATGCATGTTTTTGGCCTCCTCACCACAGCAAGTACTTTGGGAGAACTAGACGACATGGTGCAAAGTGCTGCTGTTGTGTTTTCCAGTCCATGCAGTGGACCCAATGTTGAAAAACATTTCAACAATCTGCAATGTTGGCTGCAAAATAAAAAGTTTCAGTTACATGACTCTGCCACATACCAAAATACTGCTGATGACACACAGGTAAATTCAATTTATTCTACATGTAAAGGAAATATTAAGGCAGATCCTATTATCAAAAGGCACACAAGATAAATAAAACCAGCAATTATGTTGTTTTAGAGAAAATATAATTAATTTAATTTCAAAACTGATGCATTCATTTAAGGATTGTATTTGTATTGGCCGTGTGTGTTTTTTTTTTTTTTTTTTTTTTTGGAATAATAGTCAGTCAAGGTCAAATGGTTTAAGAAACCTTCCAAATATGCTTACACTTACATTTACATTTGAATTTAGGTAATCAAGGGAAACAACTTTGGGAGGCGTTACAAGGCAGTCATTTCTAAAGCTCCATTAGAGAAGGATGGTGAGCCCAACCTTTACTACTGTGAAGGCCTTGTGGCTCATATTTCAAAGTACCTCCTTCCATATGCTGCATTATGGACTGGGATAATGCTAGGTTAGTCATAATCAATAAGATAACACCTGTTTACAAAAAGGAAAAAGACATGAGTGCATTTTTCCAAATAAAAAATTGCTTACTCTCTTTCAATGCAAAGGTGATCTTGGAAGACATGGCACTGGACAAATATATGAGGAGTGCACAAAAAAATACAAAGTCCTTGAAAGAAGTAACAGACAAGTAATATAATTTTTTTCACTATATTCACATAATTAAATATTAATTTTATTATTATGGTTAGTTGCTTAATTGTGTTATTAATAAATGTAATTATGTGATTTCAGAACATAACAAAGGACAACAAGACACAGGGCATCATGGAGAAGAGCCAGTGGGACTTGAAACACATTCGTTTCCAGTCAAGCAGGCTGACCAGATTAGATGATTTTGTTGTCCAATATCAAATCAGCCACACTGCTCTGCTGAAGGAGTATGAAGACAATAAAAGGGATTTTCAAAGAAAGGTTTGAACACCACATTTATCTTATAATGGTGAAATCACACACCTGTTAGAACTTTCACACACAAAATAATGGTAGGCTCTATATCTTTCTCTAGCCCACAAATAATTTTTTAACATTTACCTAAAGGTTTTGCCTATTGTACCCATTTGCAAAATGTGTTCCATAAAGTCTGATGTATGATATATTTGATAGGATTGGTATATTACTTTGCTGCAGTATTGGGAGAAGAATATTGGCCCATTCTTGTCTGATGCCTTTTTGGCCAGAATTTTGTTTCATAATGTGCCAAATGTTTTCTATTGGTGAAAGGACTGGACTGCAGGTGGCCAGTTCAGCACCAGGACTTCCATTCTGTGAAGCCAAGCTATTGTGATGGATGCAGTATGTGGTTTAGCATCGTCTTGCTAAAATATGTAAGGCCTTCTTTGAAAGAGTTGGGATAGCAACATATGTTGTTGTAAAACCACTACCTACTGTTGAGCATTGATAGTGCCTTTCCAGATGTGCCTTTCCCGCTGTTGGCACTAATAACACCATACCAACAGAGAGGCAGGCTTTTAAACTGTTTGCAGATAAATAGCTGGATGGTCCCTCTCCTGTTGGGTCGATGATCTCCATTGTTTACAAAAATGTCAAATTTTGATTCATCTGACCGCAGAACAGTTTTCCATTTGGTCTCATTCCATTTTAAATGAGTTTTGACACAGGGAAGATGGTGGCTTTTTATAATTGTCTTGACATATGGCTTCTTCTTTGCATGATACAGGTTTAGTTTGACTTTGTGGACAGGGAACAGTGTTCACAGACAGTGATTTCTGGAAGTGTTCTTGAGCCTATGCAGTGGTTTCCAGTACAGTATCCAGTCTGTTTTAATGCAGTACAACATGAGAGCCTGAAGATCACAAGCATTCAAAACTTCCATCAGCCTTCTCCCTTGCTCACAGAGATTTCTCCAGATTCTCTGAATCTTTTGATGATATTATGTACTGTAGCCTTAATAATTTTACATTGAGCAACATTTTTCTGAAAGTCTTCCACAATGTTTAAATTTAGTTTTTCTCAGATTTTTATTAATGTCAAAAATTAAGAAACCAATACTTGATTTAAGGCAGAATCAAATTTTGTACACATATAAGTACTTGGGAACTGTGTTTGACTCTTATATTTGATGTAAACAGAGATGTGTAATTCTTACCAGTCATTTATTAAAAGTCTTTGAAATTTTAAATGTATTGCTGTTTTAATAATTTAATGCAAGACTAGCTGTAATGGCACTGTAAACGTTTGTTTAAATATAATTGGGGTGCAGAAGAGAGACTGTTGGTAGGGACAGGTGGACCAGAATGCTGAAGCAATTACTAATCTTGATCAAATTCTGTATAGCAAATGCGCTGTAATGCTCTCAGGTGTTATAATGTGCCTTTTAGAATAATAAATCTTATTTGAAATCATTTATTCATTCTGCAATCAATCTGTTAAATGTTAACTAAGTTGTTTTAAATAATTATCTACATTGGTTGCTTGTTCTAAATCTTTACTGACCTGTATGTGTAGCTACTCTCTATTTCTGTGATTTTAAAAATGTGTGTTGGACAGGGTCAGTTGTAAATAACCTGAACCTGATGCTGAATTCAGGGGAGGCCAAAGTCTGATGGTGGAAGTGGCCTTACACCTTCCTCTCACTCAGTATTAACAATATTTCACATAATGCAAAATTTGGTCTTTGTAATGATTAGAATTTCTAACTCAAATCATTACAATTAGTCAAATGAGAAGCCATCAAAATGTGTAACAACCAGTCCCAGTGATCATATATGTAGTCTACAACAGTCCAAAACAGGCTCAAACTACAAATTTGACTGTTTTAATAGACCATTCTGGTTTGGATTATAAACGAGTCATCCTGTGATGGAAATATGTGATTTCCTTGGACTATGACAGTACTACAAAATGTTTCTTCTTAGTAATTGCTTTTGTGTATTATTACTGCATTAATTCAATTCAAAATAATTTTTTTAGACCTTCAGGGTGAATGTGGAAAAATGGAAAGAACGCAAGCAGAAAAAGAGGGGGAGGTACGTTTCTCCAATCCGCAAGTCATTCCCCTTCAAAAGAGATGTTGACAAGGTATTACTTAAACATAATTACACGTATTACACATTGCATGCAGTTAAAATTGTATTTAACTTTTAAAAATATATCTAAAAGTGAATTAAAGTTGACATCTAAAACGAATTTTCAAAAAAAAAAAACATATGTTCAACATTTGTAGAGAAATAGTTGCAAATAATGAACTTTTAATTAACAATATTTTAACAGTTGCCTGCATGACACTAACTATTAGAATATCCACTAATTCAGTGTTTACCATAAATTTATGTATCCTCACTTTAGTACTTAATTATAATTAACATGTAAACTATTTTTTTAAATTATCATTAATTAATAATTAAATAATTAATTACTTAATTAATTTCAGAAACAAAGTAATGTGTACATTTTTGGACTGCAGTATTGAAATGAGATAACACTAGGACGTAAAGACAATTTTGATATGTCATGTTTATACCCACCCTGTAAATAGGTTGATTCCTCATTAATTGAGGCATCCCTTGAAGAAGCCAATGAGCAAAAGTCCCAGCCAGGCGAGCTTGAGCAAAATTTCACAGGAAAGGCTGCAGTGCATGTGGACACATCAGAGAAGTCAGAAAAATCATTAGAAGAATCAAGAAGCTCCCAGCCACAAGATAAACCAGTCTGTTCAAAGACTCTGACCCAAAGAAGTTCAGCAGCACAGGTATGGCCATTTACAACTTTTACCTTACAAAAAACTGTAATTATTTAAATTTTTACACCTTAATTATTTAATTTAAAGGGATATAAATAAATATCTAAGAATAATATGGATGAAGAAACACAATGTTGATATATTTTAAAAAATTGTCAAAACAACATATTCAATTGCTTATATGTAATTTTAAGCATGTTGTGTTTGTTTTATACTTTTTACATTCAGCTCACCTCCTTGTGGAGAAAAAAAGATACAGAAGTTGTGGTGTCTGTACTACCTTCACAGATCAAAGGAAACAATTTTATCATCCACCACAGTGAGCTGCTTACACTTCAACCTCACCAGTGGGTAACAGGCGAGGTATATTTTGAATTTTATTCTCTTAAATTTATAAATACCTGCATTGATGAAACTACCATAAAAATATTGTTATATTATCTAATAATTAAATTGAATGTAGGAAGTACATTTATTAATGTAACCGTTACACACAGCTACCATAATATTGTTTTGAATTTTATTAATGTGTGTTAGTAAATTAAACATTTAAACAGTAAATTTATTTTCAAATAATTCAATACACAATGTTTCTGTAATTTACTGTGACTATATGTTCATCAAGCAGTTGAGAGAATGCAAAATATAATGGCAAAATGATTCATTAAGTTTAGCAGATTTCCGCAGTTCCTGTTTATGTAGTTAATTTTATTTTAACCAACACAGATATATTTGTCTGATTTTCAACTGTTCCTTTTTTCAACAGGGTTAGTGTAGCCCACATATTGTTTAGAACATGTGGAAGACACTCTTTTAAAGACTAGCTTTTAATAGTAAGGTACATTCTATGGCCCACAGGATTAGAACACACCTATTAGTCATTGAATTAAGTTGTTAAAGAACATAAACTAATTGTTGATTTCTTGAAACATTTCGCCATGATATTTTGAGTTCCCTCTGCTTGTTTTTCCAGTTACACCTACCACCTATAAAATGCATGCCTTTTTATGTAGAATACTAATATGAAAATTCTCTCTCTCTCTTTCTCTACACTCCCCTCACCACCAAAAAATAAATGTAAAAAACCCTTGATGTAGATAATTGAAAGCCTTTTACATATTTATGCAATTGAGACGGGGAACAGAGCATACATCTTGAATCACTACACAGCAGGTTTGATTTTGTTTGGCGAAAGAACACAGCTTGCACGGCACACTTTAAGAAAGGTAATTTGAATCGACTATTTTGTGTGTGTGTGTGTGTGTGTGTGCACGCATAAATTATTATGAATATTCAGAGGACAATTGTAGACAAGTTTGTGGACACATTTGTGGAGTCTTTGCGAAAATATTGCTGCTATTGTACAAAAAACATGTAACTCTATTCTAGATTTTGGCATCATTTGAAAATTACTGCTTCTTTTTATATTACGAGTCAATGATATGTTGAGGCGGTACGGTGGTGCAGCAGGTAGTGTCGCCGTCACACAGCTCCAGGGACCTGGAGTGACTGTCTGTGAGGAGTTTGGTGTGTTCTCCCTGTGGTTTCTCCGCATGGGTTTCACGTTGACACACGTTGGTAGGTGGATTGGCGACTCTTAGTGAATGTGTTCCCACCTTGCGCCCAGTGAATCCGGGTAGGCTCCGGACCCACCGCCACCCTGAACTGGGTTACAGACAATGTCATTTGGGAGAAGTTTTTCATCCAACACAGGGCAACACACACACTCATGGACTCTGACATTTTTGAGTCGCCAATCCACCTACCAACGTGTGTTTTTGGACTGTGGGAGGAAATTGGAGCACCCGGAGGAAACCCACACGGACACAGAGAGAGCACACCAAACTCCTAAAAGACAGTCACCCGGAGTGGGACTTGAACCCACAACCTCCAGGTCTCTGGAGCTGTGTGTCTGCGACACTACCTGTTGCACCACCATGCCACTGTTTTATATGTATTATTATATATTATAATTATATACATATAATTTAAAAAAAAAAAGTGTTTGTTTATTTATTTGTAGGTGAACTTTGACAATTACCAGACCATTGTCTCATTTGTGAATATTCAAGGTGTCCACTGGAAATTTCTGGTAGGTACTCAAATTACTCCAGCATGTGGCTTATTGTTTTACTAATGTAATCCTGTTTCACAACATTACTTATTTATAATTTTTAGTACATAAACACAGTCAGCCAGACAGTGTATCTAGTGGATCCTGCAAAAAGTTCCACTGAGGAAGCTGATTCCAGTGTTGCAGCCAAAAAATTCAGGTATTTATTCTGAGTGAAATGTGTGAACTGTGGCTATATTTTTGCTCCACATACAGACGATTAGTACTCAGTAAATCACAGTACAATTGTCCATTTAAATGCAATGTTCACAGTTGTAGTCAAAATACACTTTTTATGAAATGTTTCCTCACCCTTTGTTAGTTTTCCAGTCTGTTGGTGCACTGGAAACTGGAGTAATGTGTTTAAGGAGCCCAGGTGTCAGTAACCAAAAAAATAAGTGGCTTGGGCAAAAATGCTAGGCTTCCTCTCTCTCTCTCTTTCTGTTTGCTTGCTTTATTTCTGCTTTATTTTTAGTCACTGTCTAAAACAGTGACTACAAAAATGACAGACAAGTTAAACTTCAGCCATGTACAAACAACAGTCAGTTTTTTTTGTCAAACATACAGTTTCACATTAAATGACACAATGCTTCTGAACATAAACAAACTACAGAGAACTGCAGTTCCCCACAAATGCAGACATTCCCTTTAACCATGATTTTTGTATGGTACTTCAAAAAGTAGTGCAATACTTAGATGACCAGATAGTTGGACACAGAAGCATCTTGATTTCCCTCTAATTCATTGCTCATCTTGCTGTTATGCCCTTCATTACGTTTCATTCATGGATGAGTTTGTACAGGACTTGAAAATGTGTCTGCTGTAACACTGCACCCTCATTACTCAACACATTATATACATGTTTGCCGTTGTTATTTAGTAGTGTTCGCTAAAGGTATAGTGGCATATATTCAAAACTATTACTGTTATTATAGCAGATTGTAATTGTTTTTTAATGACAGCTTTAAGGCAGTTGCACTGTTGTGTTTATTGTCCTTTTGAGCCAGTTAAGAGATATATTTGTAGCTTCAATCTTCATCCCAATATCAGAGGCAATAAGGGACTAAAGTCCTGAAAAGCTCATTAAACTGGGGGTCCCAACTGCCTCCAGGTGTGTGATTAGAGGCTTAATTGAAGGCTTTCATTTAGATCACTTGATTAAAGCATTATATGAGTTAATTTGTAATTATCACACCAGAGACACAGAGACTTATTTTTTTTAAAGGCTAATAGTTGATGCATTATGAGTGTACACTGAAGAAAGAAAAAGCCACAATTTGGCCTTTGTAGAATTTAAACAACAATCATAATGTAATATGAATAATTACAGTTTGTTTCATATGTAGCAAACACTGTACTTTGTTCCACAATTAAATAAATAGTAATTTGATAAATAGTTATTTGATAAAACTCTACAGTGAGTACCTGAAAATGAGGAGAACCTGCCATGGCAAAACAGAATGGATTGACATAAAGTGGAAGGGAGGAGTTCTGACTCATCCAATTCAGCAGGATGGCAGTAGCTGTGGGGTTTTTGTCATCAAGGTAAGTGTTTTGGACTGAAATATGTTGAAATTTTTTTTTCTATGAAATATTTTTGTCAAAGGGTTAGCTCACATTTGTCTTCTAAATTTAATCTCTAAAATTTGTTTTTCTTGTGCAAGAACCAATGGCTATATAAATGTCAAATATTAAAAAATGTTTAAATTAAAGCAATTTTTAAATTACATATTTTCCGTTAATATAGTTAGGCCATTAATTTGAAAAGCTGTAATGTACAACAATCAAACACATTTATGAATTGAACATTTATGTTTGTTCAGATGGCGAGGGCAGTAATGAAGGCCTTTCCAGATGTACCAGTCATCAAGTTTAATACATCCAAAAAACAAATGGAAAATGAGAGAAAAGCAATGGCTCTACAGATACTACAAGAATCAGGTTATTATGGATGATGTTTCACTGGTATGAAGGTGTAATACTTTTGCCCTGCTTCATGTTGTTCCTTGTCTGTCTGTCCCAATCATTGCCCTAAGCCCCAAGGCCTTTCTGGAAGTGTGCACTTTGATGATGTTGTCTAAGGGTGAACAAAAGGGGCATGAGGGATCAAGTGTTCAAGGGGTTGGAACATTGAGCAAAATGGGACGCTCACGTCCTTCAGGTGTTTACATCAGTATGGGTTATATACGAAACACAGCAGCTTCCAGCCAAACTGGACTTTGTTGTACAGTGTTTTATTTTATGCTTAAACATAAACATGTTTAAATTTGTTGAGATTATTTATTATAATATCTTATGAATATTTGGAGACTGAGATCAACAAAACCTTTACCGTTCTGCTCTTTTACAAAAAAAAAACAAAAAACAAAAAAAAAGATCCTGTCTCTCCTAATATACTACACACATCTGTTAATACCTTTCTGACCAATGTGCCCATATTATCAAAGTCATAACACCACTTTATCAGTACGTGTATTAAACTGTGACTTCTGTAAACCAACATTTATCGATCAGAATTTTACACAGACATTCAAATACTTGTGCATAAGTGTTTTGTTACCAGTGATGTCCTGTTTCTTTATCAAGTATATGTTACTTCTGTTTAATAAAATAAGGCATTTAAAACATGACTTAAACCACATTTCTTAATAAATATCAAATATTGTAGTTACACTTAAAGTGTTAATGTTTCTCCATTTTCACAGTGGATCATGGGTAATTTCCTCCACAGAAGCGTCATCTGATGCAGACTTACTTGAGGGGCGCATCAGGTGTGCATAGGGGGTGTTCAGTAGCACCCTGTTTGAAAACAAAAAAAAGGAAAGGGACACCCTTCAGCCTTGCACACTTAACAAAGGGTACATGGATGCATGTGCGAGTATTGGGACAGGGTGTACATGTCTTTTCTGAGTTTCTTTGGTTGTCATGTGCTCCTTTTGCACATGGCTGTGTTTTGTTTGGTTCTTGTCTCCACCTTAGACTCAGACCCTGTTTATATGAACAGAATTCACACTCATAATATAATTTTAAATAAACAAAATGCTCTGTGTAATAGACTGATTTAGAAAGTCTCTCCTGTGCTTATTTAATATATTAGTAGCTAGATGTTTAACTAATGAGAAGCATGGGATAAATTTGTTGTGCCCAACATATTTGCAGTTGTACTAATTTTTTTTTCCAAATTATGTTTTAGTGTTCGATTTAGACAATAACTGTGCCATGTGTTCCATGGCAAAGCCTCCTGGATCTGGGCCTCCAATGACAAATTGGGTAAGATTATTTTTTTCATGCATTAAACTAGGATGAAGGATGCATGTTTTCATTTCATTACGTTAACATACATATTACCATGGCATTTACAGATCTTCTGACACCAGAACGTAAATATAAACAACAGAAATAGTAAACTGAGAAAATGTATTTAAACAAGCACGTTCACTGCAAACTTTATTTCATAATTTAATTTGATACTTTTTGGAAAAAACTAACATTAGTGATTCAATGGATGTACACTTATAATCATCTTTAAAATTTCTACTATTTCATTTGATAGATCCAGTGTGACACCTGTGGACGATGGTACCACGAACTGTGTCTGGATATGGGCAGTGAAGAGCTTAAACAAGCCAGGGCAGAGATATGGAACTGCTGTTTGTGTCTTCAGTAAATACATCAAGTTTCACAAATATGAATATGTGTACATAGTTCTTGTAAATATAATCACATGTATATATGTTATATGGTTGTAGGACAGATGTGGAGAGAGCAATACTAATAAATCTGCAACCTCAGTGCACTTTAAAATAGTAATATATTCCCTTTGATGTCCTACTACCTTGACTTTGTTGAGATCCAATTTGTAATAATTTCAATAAATTAATAATAATTCTCTTAATTTCTGTAGCACCTTCCATGCAGAAATGAAGCTCAAAATTATTTGCTTCAAACAGACAAAATAATAAGATTTAAAATGGTACATGCTGTAAGAAAAGTTAACATTTTATTTAATATGTAAGTGAAAATAGTATAATAATGTAAATAAATTAGAATGTACCATATTTGCACTTATTAATAATTCTATTATTACAGATTATGGTCTATCTGTTTCTGTGCATACTTTTTAAATCACATTTCACCTTCTTTCTAAATGGTCAAGACACCACAGGTCTACCACAGAGCAGGTTTTATTTGGGGACGTGGGTTATTCTCAGCACTGCAATGACACTGACATATTAGAGGTGTATTTGTGGTATGCACTGGATCAGAGTACACCTGACAGCTGAAAAACAGTGTAAAAGGGGGTTTAAAAACAATAGGAAGGAATTAAATGTCTTGGAACTCCTCAGAAAGAAAGATCCAAAGTTTTGGGCCATAGTGGCTAAAAGCAGCCACTCAGTTTTCAAGTGAGCTTGGAGGAATACCAGCAGAATACTGTTGAAGATCCCTAAGTGAAACACCTTACACTCTTAAAAATAAAGGTGTTACAAAGGTTGCTTTGAGCGATGCCATACCAGAATAATTTTTGCTTTCATAAAGAACCATATTTGTTTAAGGGATGGGTGAGTATGAACAACCTATTAAAGTTTTTAAAATCCATCACTTGATCTTAAGGTTTTTTACACATTTAAAATATTCCGAAAGATGGTTCTTCATGGAACCAATAGTACATCTCCTATGGCGTCACTCAGTGAATGTCACGATTAGCGGGGCAGACTGACGGAGGCGGACACACTTGCTAAAACACAGTAATTTTAATGAAACAAAAGATACAACAAAACAAAGATTGGCAACTACAGAAACAACTAGACATATGAAATGAAATGAGGAAAATGACAGAGACAGACCAAACTAAGAAACAAGACACGGATACACTGGAGGCAAAACAACGATACTTAGAGGAAAGAAATGGCAAGGCTTGGGGAGAAAAACTAAATGACATGACTACAAATGAGAATTACACAAACCGACATGACTTTGGAATCAAAATGAAACGACTAGGAAACAAAAACAACCTGACTTGAAGTGGGAGAGAAACAACACCATATGACTATGAAAAAGGAAGAAACAACATGACTGGGAAACTAAACGAAACGTCTTGACTAAGAAGTTAACAACACAAAACGAAACGACATGACTGGGAAAGAGCAAAACAAATGACCGATAACAGGAAGTGACACAAGGGAACTTAAATACTACATACAAATGAGACACACCTGAGACAGATAACGAGGACAGTGGACAAGGAGGCGGGACATGGGCCGAGACAAGGACAACAGACACAACAGAACAGATACAGGAGCTGGGGACATGACAGGACCGGATATAGGAGACTGGACACGGGACAGGACAGGAGGCTGACACAGGACTTGAGACTGGAAAGGACTAGACAGGACGGGAGTGGACACATGAGACTGGACCGGAGCAGGAAACTGGACAGGGTGCTTGACATTAGATAGGACAATGGATGGGAACGGGGATTGGACGAGACTAGGACCTGGAGTCGGGACAGAAGCAGGTGACGGAACAGGTTTAGGGACAGAAGACTGGACATGGGCAGGTGACAGGACAGAGGACTGGAATGGAGACAGAACATCTGGCAGGACTGGGTAATGGGACTGGACAGGAGCAGAGACTGGTGACGAGACAGGGGCCATAACTGAGGACAGGACAGAACCAGAGACAGAATATTGGACAGGAGCAGGTGACAGGACAGAGGACAGGACAGTGGACCAGAAGGGAGACAAGACAAGTGACTGAACAGGGGACAGAACATTTGATTGAACACTGGATGGATACAGGGACTGGATATGAGGCAGGACAGGTGACGGGACTGGGTGTTGGGAACGGACAGGAGACTGGACTTGAGACAGGACAGAGGATTGAAATGGAGACTGGACTGGAGACAAGACAGGAGAAGAGAGGTGATAAGACATTAGACTGAAATGTGGACTGGACTGGATTAACAGGGGACTGGATAAGACTTGGCAGGGGAACAGGGACCAGGACGTTTACCGGGACTGACACGAACACAGTGACAGGGACGGGAACAGAGACAAAGGCAGACACAGGTACAGGGACGAGGACTAAGACAGGAGCCAGGACAGGAACAGACATGGGAATCAAAACAACTGGGGGATCCCCAGGACTGGCAAATGTCTGAGGGGAAGTCTGAGGAAACAGCCTGGGCACAGTTCTGGGGATCGGCCCCGAAGTCCTTGGGGCCGACCTACGGACACGACCTGAAGCGACCGGAGCCACAGTCACGGGTACAGAAGCGGCCGGAGCCACAGTCACGGGTGCAGAAGCGGCCGGCGCCACAGTCACGGGTGCAGAAGCGGCCGGCGCCACAGTCACGGGTGCAGAAGCGGCCGGAGCCACAGTCACGGGTGCAGAAGCGGCCGGAGCCACAGTCACGGGTGCAGAAGCGGCCGGAGCCACAGTCACGGGTGCAGAAGCGGCCGGAGCCACAGTCACGGGTGCAGAAGCGGCCGGAGCCACAGTCACGGGTGCAGAAGCGGCCGGAGCCACAGTCACAGATCCAGGAGGGGCTGGTGCCGCCTTCACAGAGACAAGAGCGGCGGGTGCCGCCTTCACGGAGACAGGAGTGGCGGGTGGCGCTTTTGCTGAGACAGGAGCGGTGGGTGCCGCCTTCATGGAGACCTCCAGACGTGCCAAGAGGCTTGCAAGCTTCTCCTGGAGATCAGGAGGGAGTGCAGCGACGTCCTTGGGAGCAGAGGGCCCTGCGACAACGTCCACAGAGGCAGGGGGCCCTGCGATGACGTCCACGGAGACAGGAGGCCATGCGACGACGTCCACAGAGGCAGGGGGCCCTGCAACGAGGCCACGGAGGCAGGGGGCCCTGCAACGATGTCCACGGAGGCAGGGTGCCCTGCAAAGACGTTCTGTACTGTTAAGGGTTTAGGGGGTCTGATGGGTGAACTCTTGAGGGATTTCTTTAACCATGGATCCCCCAGAGGTGCGCCCCTGTTAGCCTCACTTCCCTTGTCCTGAAGTCGGAGGCTAACAGCCCCCACCCTTAACCCCCCCCACAAAAAAATTTCCCCAGACCTGAGGGGGTAATCCACCAGCGAGGGGGGTGACTCCAGCACGCTTCTAACGCCAGTTCCTTCGATTCACACTGGAATAATCACTCGGTACATGAGTCAACTACTCTTGAAGGCGCTGAGGAACCGCGTCGTGCATGAGCTGGAGCCGGCTACTCCATTCCGAAGCCGCCTTTAAAACATACCCCACAGGATCTCTGGGGCCTATACGGAATGGCGTCCGGCAAATAGCACACCTCGCAAAAGGATTGTCTGTGTTAGCTGCGTCCTTATAGTGATTGATCATTCTGTCATGATTAGTGGGGCAGACTGACGGAGGCGGACACACTTGCTAAAACTCAGTAATTTAAATGAAACAAAAGATACAACAAAATAAAGATTGGCAACTACAGAAACAACTAGACATATGAAATGAGGAAAATGACAGAGACAGACCAAACTAAGAAACAAGACACGGATACACTGGAGGCAAAACAACGATACTTAGAGGAAAGAAATGGCAAGGCTTGGGGAGAAAAACTAAATGACATGACTACAAATGAGAATTACACAAACCGACATGACTTTGGAATCAAAATGAAACGACTAGGAAACAAAAACAACCTGACTTGAAGTGGGAGAGAAACAACACCACATGACTATGAAAAAGGAAGAAACAACACGACTGGGAAACTAAACGAAACGTCTTGACTAGGAAGTTAACAACATAAAACGAAATGACATGACTTGACTGGGAAACAGCAAAAAAAATGACATTTAAACAAATACAAACGAGACACACCTGAGACAGATAATGAGGACAGCTGACAAGGAGGCGGAACAAAGGCGGGACATGGGCAGCAACAGACAGAGCCATGTGCTGAGAGAGCACATGGCGAGGAAAATGGGCATGACAGGACAAGGGCGTGACAGTGAACCTTTTATTAACAATCTCAACATCTACAGTGAATGTAATTAAAATCTGATTGATTACAGTGGTCCTAATCTGAAATGGCACACAAGAATGACTTTATATTAATATAACATATATTTAGGGGGTGTACTTTCATTATAGGGCGGCACGGTGGCGCAGCAGGTAGTGTTGCAGTCACACAGCTCCAGGGGCCTGGAGGTTGTGGGTTCGATTCCAGCTCCGGGTGACTGTCTGTGAGGAGTTGGTGTGTTCTCCCCGTGTCCACGTGGGTTTCCTCCGGGTGCTCCGGTTTCCTCCCACAGTCCAAAAACACACATTGCAGGTGGATTGGCGACTCGAAAGTGTCCGTAGGTGTGAGTGAATGTGTGTCTGTGTTGCCCTTTGAAGGACTGGCGTCCCTTCCAGGGTGTATTCCCGCCTTGCGCCCACTAATGGTTCAAACTAATGGTTCACTTTTAATATTCATCTAAATTTGGAATTAAATTTAGAGATAGGAGAACACAAAGGGCCTTTATTTTGAAATGACACATCAGAATGACTTGATATTCAGTGAGTGACATAATCAGGTGTTGTACTATGATTATGAAGTGAAAATGTTCTGTGCAAACTAAAGGTTTCTTTTTAATAATTATGTAAATTTAGAAATAAATTTACAGAAATGGGACAATTCAAAGGGCCTTTATTTTGAAATGACACATCAGAATGACTTGATATTCAGTGAGTGACATAATCAGATGTGGTACTATGATTATGAAGTGAAATACGTCTGTGCAAACTAAAGGTTTCTTTTTAATAATTATTTAAATTTGGAAATACATTTACAGAAATGGGAAATTTCAAAGAGCCTTTATTTTGAAAAGACACATCAGAATGACGTCATATTAAGTGAGTGACATAATCAGGTGTGGTACTATGATTATGAAGTGAAATTGTTCTGTGCAAACTAATGGTTTCTTCTTAATAATGATCTAAATTTGGAAGTAAATTTACAGAAATGGGACAATTCAAAGGTCCTTTATTTTGAAATGACACATCAGAATGACTTCATATTAAGTGAGTGACATAATCAGGTTTTGTACTATGATTATGAAGTGAAATTGTTCTGTGCAAACTAATGGTTCACTTTTAATAATAATCTGAATTTGGAAAAAAATTTTACAGAAATGGGACAATTCAAAGGGCCTTTATTTTGAAATGACACATCAGAATGACGTCATATTAAGTGAGTGACATAATCAGGTGTGGTACTATGATTATGAAGTGAAATTGTTCTGTGCAAACTAAAGGTTTCCTTTTAATAATTATGTAATTTTGAAATTAAATTTACAGAAATGGTACAATTCAAAGGGCCTTTATTTTGAAATGACACATCAGAATGACGTCATATTAAGTGAGTGACATAATGAGGTGTGGTACTATGATTATGAAGTGAAATTGTTCTGTGCAAACTAAAGGTTTCCTTTTAATAATTATGTAATTTTGAAATTAAATTTACAGAAATGGTACAATTCAAAGGGCCTTTATTTTGAAATGACACATCAGAATGACGTCATATTAAGTGAGTGACATAATCAGGTGTGGTACTATGATTATGAAGTGAAATTGTTCTGTGCAAACTAAAGGTTTCCTTTTAATAATTATGTAATTTTGAAACTAAATTTACAGAAATGGTACAATTCAAAGGGCCTTTATTTTGAAATGACACATCAGAATGACGTCATATTAAGTGAGTGACATAATCAGGTGTTGTACTATGATTATGAAGTGAAATTGTTCTGTGCAAACTAAAGGTTTCCTTTTAATAATTATGTAATTTTAAAATTAAATTTACAGAAATGGGACAATTCAAAGGGCCTTTATTTTGAAATGACACATCAGAATGACGTCATATTAAGTGAGTGACATAGTCAGGTGTGGTACTATGATTATGAAGTGAAATTGTTATGTGCAAACTAATGGTTTCTTTTTAATAATTATTTAAGGTTGGAAATAAATTTACAGAAATGGTACAATTCAAAGGGCCTTTATTTTGAAATGACACATCAGAATGACGTCATATTAAGTGAGTGACATAATCAGGTGTGGTACTATGATTATGAAGTGAAATTGTTCTGTGCAAACTAAAGGTTTCCTTTTAATAATTATTTAAAGTTGAAACTAAATTTACAGAAATGGTACAATTCAAAGGGCCTTTATTTTGAAATGACACATCAGAATGACGTCATATTAAGTGAGTGACATAATCAGGTGTGGTACTATGATTATGAAGTGAAATTGTTCTGTGCAAACTAAAGGTTTCCTTTTAATAATTATGTAATTTTAAAATTAAATTTACAGAAATGGGACAATTCAAAGGGCCTTTATTTTGAAATGACACATCAGAATGACGTCATATTAAGTGAGTGACATAATCAGGTGTGGTACTATGATTATGAAGTGAAATTGTTCTGTGCAAAGTAAAGGTTTCCTTTTAATAATGATCTAAATTTGGAAAAAATTTTTACAGAAATGGGACAATTCAAAGGTTCTTTACTTTGAAATGACACATCAGAATGACGTCATATTAAGTGAGTGACATAATCAGGTGTTGTACTATGATTATGAAGTGAAATTGTTCTGAGCAAACTAATGGTTCACTTTTAATAATAATCTGAATTTGAAAATTTTTTTTACAGAAATGGGACAATTCAAAGGGCCTTTATTTTGAAATGACACATCGGAATGACGTCATATTAAGTGAGTGACATAATCAGGTGTGGTACTATGATTATGAAGTGAAATTGTTCTGTGCAAACTAATGGTTCACTTTTAATAATAATCTGAATTTGGAAAAAAAATTTACAGAAATGTGACAATTCAAAGAGCCTTTATTTTGAAATGACACACCAGAATGATGTCATATTAAGTGAGTGACATAATCAGGTGTGGTACTATGATTATGAAGTGAAATTGTTCTGTGCAAACTAAAGGTTTCCTTTTAAAAATTATGTAATTTTGAAATTAAATTTACAGAAATGGTACAATTCAAAGGGCCTTTATTTTGAAATGACACATCAGAATGACGTCATATTAAGTGAGTGACATAATCAGGTGTGGTACTATGATTATGAAGTGAAATTGTTCTGTGCAAACTAAAGGTTTCCTTTTAATAATTATGTAATTTTGAAATTAAATTTACAGAAATGGTACAATTCAAAGGTCCTTTATTTTGAAATGACACATCAGAATGACGTCATATTAAGTGAGTGACATAATCAGGTGTGGTACTATGATTATGAAGTGAAATTGTTCTGTGCAAACTAATGGTCTCTTGTTAATAATTATATAAATTTGGAAATAAATTTACAGAAATGGTACAATTCAAAGGTCCTTTATTTTGAAATGACACATCAGAATGACTTCATATTAAGTGAGTGACATAATCAGGTGTGGTACTATGATTATGAAGTGAAATTGTTCTGTTCTTTTTAATAATTATATAAATTTGGAAATAAATTTACAGAAATGGTACAATTCAAAGGGTCTTTATTTTGAAATGACACATCAGAATGACGTCATATTAAGTGAGTGACATAATCAGGTGTGGTACTATGATTATGAAGTGAAATTGTTCTGTGCAAACTAATGGTTCACTTTTAATAATAATCTGAATTTGGAAAAAAAATTTACAGAAATGTGACAATTCAAAGAGCCTTTATTTTGAAATGACACACCAGAATGATGTCATATTAAGTGAGTGACATAATCAGGTGTGGTACTATGATTATGAAGTGAAATTGTTCTGTGCAAACTAAAGGTTTCCTTTTAAAAATTATGTAATTTTGAAATTAAATTTACAGAAATGGTACAATTCAAAGGGCCTTTATTTTGAAATGACACATCAGAATGACGTCATATTAAGTGAGTGACATAATCAGGTGTGGTACTATGATTATGAAGTGAAATTGTTCTGTGCAAACTAAAGGTTTCCTTTTAATAATTATGTAATTTTGAAATTAAATTTACAGAAATGGTACAATTCAAAGGTCCTTTATTTTGAAATGACACATCAGAATGACGTCATATTAAGTGAGTGACATAATCAGGTGTGGTACTATGATTATGAAGTGAAATTGTTCTGTACAAACTAATGGTCTCTTGTTAATAATTATATAAATTTGGAAATAAATTTACAGAAATGGTACAATTCAAAGGTCCTTTATTTTGAAATGACACATCAGAATGACTTCATATTAAGTGAGTGACATAATCAGGTGTGGTACTATGATTATGAAGTGAAATTGTTCTGTTCTTTTTAATAATTATATAAATTTGGAAATAAATTTACAGAAATGGTACAATTCAAAGGGTCTTTATTTTGAAATGACACATCAGAATGACGTCATATTAAGTGAGTGACATAATCAGGTGTGGTACTATGATTATGAAGTGAAATTGTTCTGTGCAAACTAAAGGTTTCCTTTTAAAAATTATGTAATTTTGAAATTAAATTTACAGAAATGGTACAATTCAAAGGGCCTTTATTTTGAAATAACACATCAGAATGACGTCATATTAAGTGAGTGACATAATCAGGTGTGGTACTATGATTATGAAGTGAAATTGTTCTGTGCAAACTAATGGTTTACTTTTAATAATCTGAATTTGGAAATTTTTTTTACAGAAATGGGACAATTCAAAGGGTCTTTATTTTGAAATGACACATCAGAATGACGTCATATTCAGTGAGTGACATAATCAGGTGTTGTACTATAATTATGAAGTGAAATTGTTCTGTGCAAACTAATGGTTCACTTTTAATAATAATCTGAATTTGGAAAAATTTTTTACAGAAATGTGACAATTCAAAGGGCTTTTATTTTGAAATGACACATCAGAATGACGTCATATTAAGTGAGTGACATAATCAGGTGTGGTACTATGATTATGAAGTGAAATTGTTCTGTGCAAACTAATGGTTTCTTTTTAATAATTATATAAATTTGGAAATAAATTTACAGAAATGGGACAATTCAAAGAGCCTTTATTTTGAAATGACACATCAGAATGACGTCATATTAAGTGAGTGACATAATCAGTTGTGGTACTATGATTATGAAGTGAAATTGTTCTGTGCAAAGTAAAGGTTTCCTTTTAATAATGATCTAAATTTGGAAATTTTTTTTACAGAAATGGGACAATTCAAAGGTTCTTTACTTTGAAATGACACATCAGAATGACGTCATATTAAGTGAGTGACATAATCAGGTGTGGTACTATGATTATGAAGTGAAATTGTTCTGAGCAAACTAATGGTTCACTTTTAATAATAATCTGAATTTGAAAAATTTTTTTACAGAAATGGGACAATTCAAAGGGCCTTTATTTTGAAATGACACATCGGAATGACGTCATATTAAGTGAGTGACATAATCAGGTGTGGTACTATGATTATGAAGTGAAATTGTTCTGTGCAAACTAATGGTTCACTTTTAATAATAATCTGAATTTGGAAAAAAAATTTACAGAAATGTGACAATTCAAAGGGCCTTTATTTTGAAATGACACACCAGAATGATGTCATATTAAGTGAGTGACATAATCAGGTGTGGTACTATGATTATGAAGTGAAATTGTTCTGTTCTTTTTAATAATTATATAAATTTGGAAATAAATTTACAGAAATGGTACAATTCAAAGGGTCTTTATTTTGAAATGACACATCAGAATGACGTCATATTAAGTGAGTGACATAATCAGGTGTGGTACTATGATTATGAAGTGAAATTGTTCTGTGCAAACTAAAGGTTTCCTTTTAAAAATTATGTAATTTTGAAATTAAATTTACAGAAATGGTACAATTCAAAGGGCCTTTATTTTGAAATAACACATCAGAATGACGTCATATTAAGTGAGTGACATAATCAGGTGTGGTACTATGATTATGAAGTGAAATTGTTCTGTGCAAACTAATGGTTTACTTTTAATAATTATATAAATTTGGAAATAAATTTACAGAAATGGGACAATTCAAAGAGCCTTTATTTTGAAATGACACATCAGAATGACGTCATATTAAGTGAGTGACATAATCAGTTGTGGTACTATGATTATGAAGTGAAATTGTTCTGTGCAAACTAATGGTTCAGTTTTAATAATAATCTGAATTTGGAAAAAATTTTTACAGAAATGGGACAATTCAAAGGGTCTTTATTTTGAAATGACACATCAGAATGACGTCATATTAAGTGAGTGACATAATCAGGTGTGGTACTATGATTATGAAGTGAAATTGTTCTGTGCAAACTAAAGGTTTCCTTTTAATAATTATGTAATATTGAAATTAAATTTACAGAAATGTGACAATTCAAAGAGCCTTTATTTTGAAATGACACATCAGAATGACTTCATTTTAAGTGAGTGACATAATCATGTGTGGTACTATGATTATGAAGTGAAATTGTTCTGTGCAAACTAAAGGTTTCCTTTTAATAATGATCTAAATTTGGAAAAAATGTTTACAGAAATGGGACAATTCAAAGGGTCTTTACTTTGAAATGACACATCAGAATGACTTCATATTAAGTGAGTGACATAATCAGGTGTGGTACTATGATTATTAAGTGAAATTGTTCTGTTCTTTTTAATAATTATATAAATTTGGAAATAAATTTACAGAAATGGTACAATTCAAAGGGTCTTTATTTTGAAATGACACATCAGAATGACGTCATATTAAGTGAGTGACATAATCAGGTGTGGTACTATGATTATGAAGTGAAATTGTTCTGTGCAAACTAAAGGTTTCCTTTTAAAAATTATGTAATTTTGAAATTAAATTTACAGAAATGGTACAATTCAAAGGGCCTTTATTTTGAAATAACACATCAGAATGACGTCATATTAAGTGAGTGACATAATCAGGTGTGGTACTATGATTATGAAGTGAAATTGTTCTGTGCAAACTAATGGTTTACTTTTAATAATCTGAATTTGGAAATTTTTTTTACAGAAATGGGACAATTCAAAGGGTCTTTATTTTGAAATGACACATCAGAATGACGTCATATTCAGTGAGTGACATAATCAGGTGTTGTACTATAATTATGAAGTGAAATTG
Organism: Hoplias malabaricus; assembly: GCF_029633855.1. Taxonomy (NCBI): domain Eukaryota; kingdom Metazoa; phylum Chordata; class Actinopteri; order Characiformes; family Erythrinidae; genus Hoplias; species Hoplias malabaricus. Next base: position 41,373,824 of record NC_089811.1, on the reverse strand, counting down.
TTCTGTGCAAACTAATGGTTCACTTTTAATAATAATCTGAATTTGGAAAATTTTTTTACAGAAATGTGACAATTCAAAGGGCTTTTATTTTGAAATGACACATCAGAATGACGTCATATTAAGTGAGTGACATAATCAGGTGTGGTACTATGATTATGAAGTGAAATTGTTCTGTGCAAACTAATGGTTTCTTTTTAATAATTATATAAATTTGGAAATAAATTTACAGAAATGGGACAATTCAAAGAGCCTTTATTTTGAAATGACACATCAGAATGACGTCATATTAAGTGAGTGACATAATCAGTTGTGGTACTATGATTATGAAGTGAAATTGTTCTGTGCAAAGTAAAGGTTTCCTTTTAATAATGATCTAAATTTGGAAAAAATTTTTACAGAAATGGGACAATTCAAAGGTTCTTTACTTTGAAATGACACATCAGAATGACGTCATATTAAGTGAGTGACATAATCAGGTGTTGTACTATGATTATGAAGTGAAATTGTTCTGAGCAAACTAATGGTTCACTTTTAATAATAATCTGAATTTGAAAAATTTTTTTACAGAAATGGTACAATTCAAAGGGTCTTTATTTTGAAATGACACATCAGAATGACGTCATATTAAGTGAGTGACATAATCAGGTGTGGTACTATGATTATGAAGTGAAATTGTTCTGTGCAAACTAATGGTTCACTTTTAATAATAATCTGAATTTGGAAAAAAAATTTACAGAAATGTGACAATTCAAAGGGCCTTTATTTTGAAATGACACACCAGAATGATGTCATATTAAGTGAGTGACATAATCAGGTGTGGTACTATGATTATGAAGTGAAATTGTTCTGTTCTTTTTAATAATTATATAAATTTGGAAATAAATTTACAGAAATGGTACAATTCAAAGGGTCTTTATTTTGAAATGACACATCAGAATGACGTCATATTAAGTGAGTGACATAATCAGGTGTGGTACTATGATTATGAAGTGAAATTGTTCTGTGCAAACTAAAGGTTTCCTTTTAAAAATTATGTAATTTTGAAATTAAATTTACAGAAATGGTACAATTCAAAGGGCCTTTATTTTGAAATAACACATCAGAATGACGTCATATTAAGTGAGTGACATAATCAGGTGTGGTACTATGATTATGAAGTGAAATTGTTCTGTGCAAACTAATGGTTTACTTTTAATAATTATATAAATTTGGAAATAAATTTACAGAAATGGGACAATTCAAAGAGCCTTTATTTTGAAATGACACATCAGAATGACGTCATATTAAGTGAGTGACATAATCAGTTGTGGTACTATGATTATGAAGTGAAATTGTTCTGTGCAAACTAATGGTTTCCTTTTAATAATTATGTAATATTGAAATTAAATTTACAGAAATGTGACAATTCAAAGAGCCTTTATTTTGAAATGACACATCAGAATGACTTCATTTTAAGTGAGTGACATAATCATGTGTGGTACTATGATTATGAAGTGAAATTGTTCTGTGCAAACTAAAGGTTTCCTTTTAATAATTATATAAATTTGGAAAAAATTTTTACAGAAATGGGACAATTCAAAGGGTCTTTACTTTGAAATGACACATCAGAATGACTTCATATTAAGTGAGTGACATAATCAGGTGTTGTACTATGATTATGAAGTGAAATTGTTCTGTGCAAACTAATGGTTCACTTTTAATAATAATCTGAATTTGGAAAAAAAATTTACAGAAATGGGACAATTCAAAGGGCCTTTATTTTGAAATGACACATCAGAATGACGTCATATTAAGTGAGTGACATAATCAGGTGTTGTACTATGATTATGAAGTGAAATTGTTCTGTGCAAACTAAAGGTTTCCTTTTAAAAATTATGTAATTTTGAAATTAAATTTACAGAAATGGGACAATTCAAAGAGCCTTTATTTTGAAATGACACATCAGAATGACTTCATATTAAGTGAGTGACATAATCAGGTGTGGTACTATGATTATGAAGTGAAATTGTTCTGTGCAAACTAAAGGTTTCCTTTTAATAATGATCTAAATTTGGAAATTTTTTTTACAGAAATGGGACAATTCAAAGGGCCTTTATTTTGAAATGACACATCAGAATGACGTCATATTAAGTGAGTGACATAATCAGGTGTTGTACTATGATTATGAAGTGAAATTGTTCTGTGCAAACTAAAGGTTTCCTTTTAATAATTATGTAAATTTGAAATTAAATTTACAGAAATGGTACAATTCAAAGGGCCTTTATTTTGAAATGACACATCAGAATGACGTCATATTAAGTGAGTGACATAATCAGGTGTGGTACTATGATTATGAAGTGAAATTGTTCTGTGCAAACTAAAGGTTTCCTTTTAATAATTATGTAATTTTGAAACTAAATTTACAGAAATGGTACAATTCAAAGGGCCTTTATTTTGAAATGACACATCAGAATGACGTCATATTAAGTGAGTGACATAATCAGGTGTGGTACTATGATTATGAAGTGAAATTGTTCTGTGCAAACTAAAGGTTTCCTTTTAATAATTATGTAATTTTGAAACTAAATTTACAGAAATGGTACAATTCAAAGGTTCTTTACTTTGAAATGACACATCAGAATGACGTCATATTAAGTGAGTGACATAATCAGGTGTTGTACTATGATTATGAAGTGAAATTGTTCTGAGCAAACTAATGGTTCACTTTTAATAATAATCTGAATTTGAAATTTTTTTTTACAGAAATGGGACAATTCAAAGGGCCTTTATTTTGAAATGACACATCGGAATGACGTCATATTAAGTGAGTGACATAATCAGGTGTGGTACTATGATTATGAAGTGAAATTGTTCTGTGCAAACTAATGGTTCACTTTTAATTATAATCTGAATTTGGAAAAAATTTTTTACAGAAATGTGACAATTCAAAGGGCCTTTATTTTGAAATGACACACCAGAATGATGTCATATTAAGTGAGTGACATAATCAGGTGTGGTACTATGATTATGAAGTGAAATTGTTCTGTGCAAACTAAAGGTTTCCTTTTAATAATTATGTAATTTTGAAATTAAATTTACAGAAATGGTACAATTCAAAGGGCCTTTATTTTGAAATGACACATCAGAATGACGTCATATTAAGTGAGTGACATAATCAGGTGTGGTACTATGATTATGAAGTGAAATTGTTCTGTGCAAACTAAAGGTTTCCTTTTAATAATTATGTAATTTTGAAATTAAATTTACAGAAATGGTACAATTCAAAAGGCCTTTATTTTGAAATGAAACATCAGAATGACGTCATATTAAGTGAGTGACATAATCAGGTGTGGTACTATGATTATGAAGTGAAATTGTTCTGTGCAAACTAAAGGTTTCCTTTTAATAATTATGTAATTTTGAAATTAAATTTACAGAAATGTTACAATTCAAAGGTCCTTTATTTTGAAATGACACATCAGAATGACGTCATATTAAGTGAGTGACATAATCAGGTGTGGTACTATGATTATGAAGTGAAATTGTTCTGTGCAAACTAATGGTCTCTTGTTAATAATTATATAAATTTGGAAATAAATTTACAGAAATGGTACAATTCAAAGGTCCTTTATTTTGAAATGACACATCAGAATGACTTCATATTAAGTGAGTGACATAATCAGGTGTGGTACTATGATTATGAAGTGAAATTGTTCTGTTCTTTTTAATAATTATATAAATTTGGAAATAAATTTACAGAAATGGTACAATTCAAAGGGTCTTTATTTTGAAATGACACATCAGAATGACGTCATATTAAGTGAGTGACATAATCAGGTGTGGTACTATGATTATGAAGTGAAATTGTTCTGTGCAAACTAAAGGTTTCCTTTTAAATATTATGTAATTTTGAAATTAAATTTACAGAAATGGTACAATTCAAAGGGCCTTTATTTTGAAATAACACATCAGAATGACGTCATATTAAGTGAGTGACATAATCAGGTGTGGTACTATGATTATGAAGTGAAATTGTTCTGTGCAAACTAATGGTTTACTTTTAATAATCTGAATTTGGAAAATTTTTTTACAGAAATGGGACAATTCAAAGGGTCTTTATTTTGAAATGACACATCAGAATGACGTCATATTAAGTGAGTGACATAATCAGATGTTGTACTATAATTATGAAGTGAAATTGTTCTGTGCAAACTAATGGTTCACTTTTAATAATAATCTGAATTTGGAAAAAATTTTTACAGAAATGTGACAATTCAAAGGGCTTTTATTTTGAAATGACACATCAGAATGACGTCATAATAAGTGAGTGACATAATCAGGTGTGGTACTATGATTATGAAGTGAAATTGTTCTGTGCAAACTAATGGTTTCTTTTTAATAATTATATAAATTTGGAAATAAATTTACAGAAATGGGACAATTCAAAGAGCCTTTATTTTGAAATGACACATCAGAATGACGTCATATTAAGTGAGTGACATAATCAGTTGTGGTACTATGATTATGAAGTGAAATTGTTCTGTGCAAAGTAAAGGTTTCCTTTTAATAATGATCTAAATTTGGAAAAAAAGTTTACAGAAATGGGACAATTCAAAGGTTCTTTACTTTGAAATGACACATCAGAATGACGTCATATTAAGTGAGTGACATAATCAGGTGTTGTACTATGATTATGAAGTGAAATTGTTCTGAGCAAACTAATGGTTCACTTTTAATAATAATCTGAATTTGAAATTTTTTTTTACAGAAATGGGACAATTCAAAGGGCCTTTATTTTGAAATGACACATCGGAATGACGTCATATTAAGTGAGTGACATAATCAGGTGTGGTACTATGATTATGAAGTGAAATTGTTCTGTGCAAACTAATGGTTCACTTTTAATAATAATCTGAATTTGGAAAAATTTTTTACAGAAATGTGACAATTCAAAGGGCCTTTATTTTGAAATGACACACCAGAATGATGTCATATTAAGTGAGTGACATAATCAGGTGTGGTACTATGATTATGAAGTGAAATTGTTCTGTTCTTTTTAATAATTATATAAATTTGGAAATAAATTTACAGAAATGGTACAATTCAAAGGGTCTTTATTTTGAAATGACACATCAGAATGACGTCATATTAAGTGAGTGACATAATCAGGTGTGGTACTATGATTATGAAGTGAAATTGTTCTGTGCAAACTAAAGGTTTCCTTTTAAAAATTATGTAATTTTGAAATTAAATTTACAGAAATGGTACAATTCAAAGGGCCTTTATTTTGAAATAACACATCAGAATGACGTCATATTAAGTGAGTGACATAATCAGGTGTGGTACTATGATTATGAAGTGAAATTGTTCTGTGCAAACTAATGGTTTACTTTTAATAATTATATAAATTTGGAAATAAATTTACAGAAATGGGACAATTCAAAGAGCCTTTATTTTGAAATGACACATCAGAATGACTTCATTTTAAGTGAGTGACATAATCATGTGTGGTACTATGATTATGAAGTGAAATTGTTCTGTGCAAACTAAAGGTTTCCTTTTAATAATGATCTAAATTTGGAAAAAATTTTTACAGAAATGGGACAATTCAAAGGGTCTTTACTTTGAAATGACACATCAGAATGACTTCATATTAAGTGAGTGACATAATCAGGTGTTGTACTATGATTATGAAGTGAAATTGTTCTGTGCAAACTAATGGTTCACTTTTAATAATAATCTGAATTTGGAAAAAAAATTTACAGAAATGGGACAATTCAAAGGGCCTTTATTTTGAAATGACACATCAGAATGACGTCATATTAAGTGAGTGACATAATCAGCTGTGGTACTATGATTATGAAGTGAAATTGTTCTGTGCAAACTAATGGTTCACTTTTAATAATAATCTGAATTTGGAAAATTTTTTTACAGAAATGGGACAATTCAAAGGGTCTTTATTTTGAAATGACACATCAGAATGACGTCATATTAAGTGAGTGACATAATCAGGTGTGGTACTATGATTATGAAGTGAAATTGTTCTGTGCAAACTAAAGGTTTCCTTTTAATAATTATGTAATATTGAAATTAAATTTACAGAAATGTGACAATTCAAAGAGCCTTTATTTTGAAATGACACATCAGAATGACTTCATTTTAAGTGAGTGACATAATCATGTGTGGTACTATGATTATGAAGTGAAATTGTTCTGTGCAAACTAAAGGTTTCCTTTTAATGATGATCTAAATTTGGAAAAATTTTTTACAGAAATGGGACAATTCAAAGGGTCTTTACTTTGAAATGACACATCAGAATGACTTCATATTAAGTGAGTGACATAATCAGGTGTTGTACTATGATTATGAAGTGAAATTGTTCTGTGCAAACTAATGGTTCACTTTTAATAATAATCTGAATTTGGAAAAATTTTTTACAGAAATGTGACAATTCAAAGGGCCTTTATTTTGAAATGACACACCAGAATGATGTCATATTAAGTGAGTGACATAATCAGGTGTGGTACTATGATTATGAAGTGAAATTGTTCTGTTCTTTTTAATAATTATATAAATTTGGAAATAAATTTACAGAAATGGTACAATTCAAAGGGTCTTTATTTTGAAATGACACATCAGAATGACGTCATATTAAGTGAGTGACATAATCAGGTGTGGTACTATGATTATGAAGTGAAATTGTTCTGTGCAAACTAAAGGTTTCCTTTTAAAAATTATGTAATTTTGAAATTAAATTTACAGAAATGGTACAATTCAAAGGGCCTTTATTTTGAAATAACACATCAGAATGACGTCATATTAAGTGAGTGACATAATCAGGTGTGGTACTATGATTATGAAGTGAAATTGTTCTGTGCAAACTAATGGTTTACTTTTAATAATTATATAAATTTGGAAATAAATTTACAGAAATGGGACAATTCAAAGAGCCTTTATTTTGAAATGACACATCAGAATGACTTCATTTTAAGTGAGTGACATAATCATGTGTGGTACTATGATTATGAAGTGAAATTGTTCTGTGCAAACTAAAGGTTTCCTTTTAATAATGATCTAAATTTGGAAAAAAATTTTACAGAAATGGGACAATTCAAAGGGTCTTTACTTTGAAATGACACATCAGAATGACTTCATATTAAGTGAGTGACATAATCAGGTGTTGTACTATGATTATGAAGTGAAATTGTTCTGTGCAAACTAATGGTTCACTTTTAATAATAATCTGAATTTGGAAAAAAAATTTACAGAAATGGGACAATTCAAAGGGCCTTTATTTTGAAATGACACATCAGAATGACGTCATATTAAGTGAGTGACATAATCAGCTGTGGTACTATGATTATGAAGTGAAATTGTTCTGTGCAAACTAATGGTTCACTTTTAATAATAATCTGAATTTGGAAAATTTTTTTACAGAAATGGGACAATTCAAAGGGTCTTTATTTTGAAATGACACATCAGAATGACGTCATATTAAGTGAGTGACATAATCAGGTGTGGTACTATGATTATGAAGTGAAATTGTTCTGTGCAAACTAAAGGTTTCCTTTTAATAATTATGTAATATTGAAATTAAATTTACAGAAATGTGACAATTCAAAGAGCCTTTATTTTGAAATGACACATCAGAATGACTTCATTTTAAGTGAGTGACATAATCATGTGTGGTACTATGATTATGAAGTGAAATTGTTCTGTGCAAACTAAAGGTTTCCTTTTAATGATGATCTAAATTTGGAAAATTTTTTTACAGAAATGGGACAATTCAAAGGGTCTTTACTTTGAAATGACACATCAGAATGACTTCATATTAAGTGAGTGACATAATCAGGTGTTGTACTATGATTATGAAGTGAAATTGTTCTGTGCAAACTAATGGTTCACTTTTAATAATAATCTGAATTTGGAAAAATAATTTACAGAAATGGGACAATTCAAAGGGCCTTTATTTTGAAATGACACATCAGAATGACGTCATATTAAGTGAGTGACATAATCAGGTGTTGTACTATGATTATGAAGTGAAATTGTTCTGTGCAAACTAAAGGTTTCCTTTTAAAAATTATGTAATTTTGAAATTAAATTTACAGAAATGGGACAATTCAAAGAGCCTTTATTTTGAAATGACACATCAGAATGACTTCATATTAATTGAGTGACATAATCAGGTGTTGTACTATGATTATGAAGTGAAATTGTTCTGTGCAAACTAAAGGTTTCCTTTTAAAAATTATGTAATTTTGAAATTAAATTTACAGAAATGGTACAATTCAAAGGGTCTTTATTTTGAAATGACACATCAGAATGACGTCATATTAAGTGAGTGACATAATCAGGTGTGGTACTATGATTATGAAGTGAAATTGTTCTGTGCAAACTAAAGGTTTCCTTTTAAAAATTATGTAATTTTGAAATTAAATTTACAGAAATGGTACAATTCAAAGGGCCTTTATTTTGAAATAACACATCAGAATGACGTCATATTAAGTGAGTGACATAATCAGGTGTGGTACTATGATTATGAAGTGAAATTGTTCTGTGCAAACTAATGGTTTACTTTTAATAATCTGAATTTGGAAAATTTTTTTACAGAAATGGGACAATTCAAAGGGTCTTTATTTTGAAATGACATATCAGAATGACGTCATATTAAGTGAGTGACATAATCAGATGTTGTACTATAATTATGAAGTGAAATTGTTCTGTGCAAACTAATGGTTCACTTTTAATAATAATCTGAATTTGGAAAAAATTTTTACAGAAATGTGACAATTCAAAGGGCTTTTATTTTGAAATGACACATCAGAATGACGTCATAATAAGTGAGTGACATAATCAGGTGTGGTACTATGATTATGAAGTGAAATTGTTCTGTGCAAACTAATGGTTTCTTTTTAATAATTATATAAATTTGGAAATAAATTTACAGAAATGGGACAATTCAAAGAGCCTTTATTTTGAAATGACACATCAGAATGACGTCATATTAAGTGAGTGACATAATCAGTTGTGGTACTATGATTATGAAGTGAAATTGTTCTGTGCAAAGTAAAGGTTTCCTTTTAATAATGATCTAAATTTGGAAAAAATTTTTACAGAAATGGGACAATTCAAAGGTTCTTTACTTTGAAATGACACATCAGAATGACGTCATATTAAGTGAGTGACATAATCAGGTGTTGTACTATGATTATGAAGTGAAATTGTTCTGAGCAAACTAATGGTTCACTTTTAATAATAATCTGAATTTGAAATTTTTTTTTACAGAAATGGGACAATTCAAAGGGCCTTTATTTTGAAATGACACATCGGAATGACGTCATATTAAGTGAGTGACATAATCAGGTGTGGTACTATGATTATGAAGTGAAATTGTTCTGTGCAAACTAATGGTTCACTTTTAATAATAATCTGAATTTGGAAAAATTTTTTACAGAAATGTGACAATTCAAAGGGCCTTTATTTTGAAATGACACACCAGAATGATGTCATATTAAGTGAGTGACATAATCAGGTGTGGTACTATGATTATGAAGTGAAATTGTTCTGTTCTTTTTAATAATTATATAAATTTGGAAATAAATTTACAGAAATGGTACAATTCAAAGGGTCTTTATTTTGAAATGACACATCAGAATGACGTCATATTAAGTGAGTGACATAATCAGGTGTGGTACTATGATTATGAAGTGAAATTGTTCTGTGCAAACTAAAGGTTTCCTTTTAAAAATTATGTAATTTTGAAATTAAATTTACAGAAATGGTACAATTCAAAGGGCCTTTATTTTGAAATAACACATCAGAATGACGTCATATTAAGTGAGTGACATAATCAGGTGTGGTACTATGATTATGAAGTGAAATTGTTCTGTGCAAACTAATGGTTTACTTTTAATAATTATATAAATTTGGAAATAAATTTACAGAAATGGGACAATTCAAAGAGCCTTTATTTTGAAATGACACATCAGAATGACTTCATTTTAAGTGAGTGACATAATCATGTGTGGTACTATGATTATGAAGTGAAATTGTTCTGTGCAAACTAAAGGTTTCCTTTTAATAATGATCTAAATTTGGAAAAAATTTTTACAGAAATGGGACAATTCAAAGGGTCTTTACTTTGAAATGACACATCAGAATGACTTCATATTAAGTGAGTGACATAATCAGGTGTTGTACTATGATTATGAAGTGAAATTGTTCTGTGCAAACTAATGGTTCACTTTTAATAATAATCTGAATTTGGAAAAAAAATTTACAGAAATGGGACAATTCAAAGGGCCTTTATTTTGAAATGACACATCAGAATGACGTCATATTAAGTGAGTGACATAATCAGCTGTGGTACTATGATTATGAAGTGAAATTGTTCTGTGCAAACTAATGGTTCACTTTTAATAATAATCTGAATTTGGAAAATTTTTTTACAGAAATGGGACAATTCAAAGGGTCTTTATTTTGAAATGACACATCAGAATGACGTCATATTAAGTGAGTGACATAATCAGGTGTGGTACTATGATTATGAAGTGAAATTGTTCTGTGCAAACTAAAGGTTTCCTTTTAATAATTATGTAATATTGAAATTAAATTTACAGAAATGTGACAATTCAAAGAGCCTTTATTTTGAAATGACACATCAGAATGACTTCATTTTAAGTGAGTGACATAATCATGTGTGGTACTATGATTATGAAGTGAAATTGTTCTGTGCAAACTAAAGGTTTCCTTTTAATGATGATCTAAATTTGGAAAAAATTTTTACAGAAATGGGACAATTCAAAGGGTCTTTACTTTGAAATGACACATCAGAATGACTTCATATTAAGTGAGTGACATAATCAGGTGTTGTACTATGATTATGAAGTGAAATTGTTCTGTGCAAACTAATGGTTCACTTTTAATAATAATCTGAATTTGGAAAAATAATTTACAGAAATGGGACAATTCAAAGGGCCTTTATTTTGAAATGACACATCAGAATGACGTCATATTAAGTGAGTGACATAATCAGGTGTTGTACTATGATTATGAAGTGAAATTGTTCTGTGCAAACTAAAGGTTTCCTTTTAAAAATTATGTAATTTTGAAATTAAATTTACAGAAATGGGACAATTCAAAGAGCCTTTATTTTGAAATGACACATCAGAATGACTTCATATTAATTGAGTGACATAATCAGGTGTTGTACTATGATTATGAAGTGAAATTGTTCTGTGCAAACTAAAGGTTTCCTTTTAAAAATTATGTAATTTTGAAATTAAATTTACAGAAATGGTACAATTCAAAGGGCCTTTATTTTGAAATAACACATCAGAATGACGTCATATTAAGTGAGTGACATAATGAGGTGTGGTACTATGATTATGAAGTGAAATTGTTCTGTGCAAACTAAAGGTTTCCTTTTAATAATTATGTAATTTTAAAATTAAATTTACAGAAATGGGACAATTCAAAGGGCCTTTATTTTGAAATGACACATCAGAATGACTTCATATTAAGTGAGTGACATAATCAGGTGTGGTACTATGATTATGAAGTGAAATTGTTCTGTGCAAACTAATGGTTTCTTTTTAATAATTATATAAATTTGGAAATAGATTTACAGAAATGTGACAATTCAAAGGTCCTTTATTTTGAAATGACACATCAGAATGACGTCATAATAAGTGAGTGACATAATCAGGTGTTGTACTATGATTATGAAGTGAAATTGTTCTGTGCAAACTAATGGTTTACTTTTAATCATAATCCGAATTTGGAAATTTTTTTTACAGAAATGGGACAATTCAAAGAGTCTTTATTTTGAAATGACACATCAGAATGACGTCATATTAAGTGAGTGACATAATCAGGTGTTGTACTATAATTATGAAGTGAAATTGTTCTGTGCAAACTAATGGTTCACTTTTAATAATAATCTGAATTTGGAAAATTTTTTTACAGAAATGTGACAATTCAAAGGGCTTTTATTTTGAAATGACACATCAGAATGACGTCATATTAAGTGAGTGACATAATCAGGTGTGGTACTATGATTATGAAGTGAAATTGTTCTGTGCAAACTAATGGTTTCTTTTTAATAATTATATAAATTTGGAAATAAATTTACAGAAATGGGACAATTCAAAGAGCCTTTATTTTGAAATGACACATCAGAATGACGTCATATTAAGTGAGTGACATAATCAGTTGTGGTACTATGATTATGAAGTGAAATTGTTCTGTGCAAACTAATGGTTCACTTTTAATAATAATCTGAATTTGGAAAATTTTTTTACAGAAATGGGACAATTCAAAGGGTCTTTATTTTGAAATGACACATCAGAATGACGTCATATTAAGTGAGTGACATAATCAGGTGTGGTACTATGATTATGAAGTGAAATTGTTCTGTGCAATCTAAAGGTTTCCTTTTAATAATTATGTAATATTGAAATTAAATTTACAGAAATGTGACAATTAAAAGAGCCTTTATTTTGAAATGACACATCAGAATGACTTCATTTTAAGTGAGTGACATAATCATGTGTGGTACTATGATTATGAAGTGAAATTGTTCTGTGCAAACTAAAGGTTTCCTTTTAATAATGATCTAAATTTGGAAAAATTTTTTACAGAAATGGGACAATTCAAAGGGTCTTTACTTTGAAATGACACATCAGAATGACGTCATATTAAGTGAGTGACATAATCAGGTGTTGTAATATGATTATGAAGTGAAATTGTTCTGTGCAAACTAATGGTTCACTTTTAATAATAATCTGAATTTGGAAAAAAAATTTACAGAAATGGGACAATTCAAAGGGCCTTTATTTTGAAATGACACATCAGAATGACGTCATATTAAGTGAGTGACATAATCAGGTGTTGTACTATGATTATGAAGTGAAATTGTTCTGTGCAAACTAAAGGTTTCGTTTTAAAAATTATGTAATTTTGAAATTAAATTTACAGAAATGGGACAATTCAAAGAGCCTTTATTTTGAAATGACACATCAGAATGACTTCATATTAAGTGAGTGACATAATCAGGTGTGGTACTATGATTATGAAGTGAAATTGTTCTGTGCAAACTAATGGTTTCCTTTTAATAATGATCTAAATTTGGAAAAAAAATTTACAGAAATGGGACAATTCAAAGGGTCTTTACTTTGAAATGACACATCAGAATGACGTCATATTAAGTGAGTGACATAATCAGGTGTTGTACTATGATTATGAAGTGAAATTGTTCTGTGCAAACTAATGGTTCACTTTTAATAATAATCTGAATTTGGAAAAAAAATTTACAGAAATGGGACAATTCAAAGGGCCTTTATTTTGAAATGACACATCAGAATGACGTCATATTAAGTGAGTGACATAATCAGGTGTTGTACTATGATTATGAAGTGAAATTGTTCTGTGCAAACTAAAGGTTTCGTTTTAAAAATTATGTAATTTTGAAATTAAATTTACAGAAATGGGACAATTCAAAGAGCCTTTATTTTGAAATGACACATCAGAATGACTTCATATTAAGTGAGTGACATAATCAGGTGTGGTACTATGATTATGAAGTGAAATTGTTCTGTGCAAACTAAAGGTTTCCTTTTAATAATGATCTAAATTTGGAAATTTTTTTTACAGAAATGGGACAGTTCAAAGGGCCTTTATTTTGAAATGACACATCAGAATGACGTCATATTAAGTGAGTGACATAATCAGGTGTGGTACTATGATTATGAAGTGAAATTGTTCTGTGCAAACTAAAGGTTTCCTTTTAAAAATTATGTAATTTTGAAATTAAATTTACAGAAATGGTACAATTCAAAGGGCCTTTATTTTGAAATAACACATCAGAATGACGTCATATTAAGTGAGTGACATAATCAGGTGTTGTAATATGATTATGAAGTGAAATTGTTCTGTGCAAACTAATGGTTCACTTTTAATAATAATCTGAATTTGGAAAAAAAATTTACAGAAATGGGACAATTCAAAGGGCCTTTATTTTGAAATGACACATCAGAATGACGTCATATTAAGTGAGTGACATAATCAGGTGTTGTACTATGATTATGAAGTGAAATTGTTCTGTGCAAACTAAAGGTTTCGTTTTAAAATTTATGTAATTTTGAAATTAAATTTACAGAAATGGGACAATTCAAAGAGCCTTTATTTTGAAATGACACATCAGAATGACTTCATATTAAGTGAGTGACATAATCAGGTGTGGTACTATGATTATGAAGTGAAATTGTTCTGTGCAAACTAATGGTTTCCTTTTAATAATGATCTAAATTTGGAAAAAAAATTTACAGAAATGGGACAATTCAAAGGGTCTTTACTTTGAAATGACACATCAGAATGACGTCATATTAAGTGAGTGACATAATCAGGTGTTGTACTATGATTATGAAGTGAAATTGTTCTGTGCAAACTAATGGTTCACTTTTAATAATAATCTGAATTTGGAAAAAAAATTTACAGAAATGGGACAATTCAAAGGGCCTTTATTTTGAAATGACACATCAGAATGACGTCATATTAAGTGAGTGACATAATCAGGTGTTGTACTATGATTATGAAGTGAAATTGTTCTGTGCAAACTAAAGGTTTCGTTTTAAAAATTATGTAATTTTGAAATTAAATTTACAGAAATGGGACAATTCAAAGAGCCTTTATTTTGAAATGACACATCAGAATGACTTCATATTAAGTGAGTGACATAATCAGGTGTGGTACTATGATTATGAAGTGAAATTGTTCTGTGCAAACTAAAGGTTTCCTTTTAATAATGATCTAAATTTGGAAATTTTTTTTACAGAAATGGGACAGTTCAAAGGGCCTTTATTTTGAAATGACACATCAGAATGACGTCATATTAAGTGAGTGACATAATCAGGTGTGGTACTATGATTATGAAGTGAAATTGTTCTGTGCAAACTAAAGGTTTCCTTTTAAAAATTATGTAATTTTGAAATTAAATTTACAGAAATGGTACAATTCAAAGGGCCTTTATTTTGAAATAACACATCAGAATGACGTCATATTAAGTGAGTGACATAATGAGGTGTGGTACTATGATTATGAAGTGAAATTGTTCTGTGCAAACTAAAGGTTTCCTTTTAATAATTATGAAATTTTAAAATTAAATTTACAGAAATGGGACAATTCAAAGGGCCTTTATTTTGAAATGACACATCAGAATGACGTCATATTAAGTGAGTGACATAATCAGGTGTGGTACTATGATTATGAAGTGAAATTGTTCTGTGCAAACTAATGGTTTCTTTTTAATAATTATATAAATTTGGAAATAGATTTACAGAAATGTGACAATTCAAAGGTCCTTTATTTTGAAATGACACATCAGAATGACTTCATATTAAGTGAGTGACATAATCAGCTGTGGTACTATGATTATGAAGTGAAATTGTTCTGTGCAAACTAATGGTTTCTTTTTAATAATTATATAAATTTGGAAATAGATTTACAGAAATGTGACAATTCAAAGGTCCTTTATTTTGAAATGACACATCAGAATGACGTCATAATAAGTGAGTGACATAATCAGGTGTTGTACTATGATTATGAAGTGAAATTGTTCTGTGCAAACTAATGGTTTACTTTTAATCATAATCCGAATTTGGAAATTTTTTTTACAGAAATGGGACAATTCAAAGGGTCTTTATTTTGAAATGACACATCAGAATGACGTCATATTAAGTGAGTGACATAATCAGGTGTTGTACTATAATTATGAAGTGAAATTGTTCTGTGCAAACTAATGGTTCACTTTTAATAATAATCTGAATTTGGAAAAAAATTTTACAGAAATGTGACAATTCAAAGGGCTTTTATTTTGAAATGACACATCAGAATGACGTCATATTAAGTGAGTGACATAATCAGGTGTTGTACTATAATTATGAAGTGAAATTGTTCTGTGCAAACTAATGGTTCACTTTTAATAATAATCTGAATTTGGAAAAAAATTTTACAGAAATGTGACAATTCAAAGGGCTTTTATTTTGAAATGACACATCAGAATGACGTCATATTAAGTGAGTGACATAATCAGGTGTGGTACTATGATTATGAAGTGAAATTGTTCTGTGCAAACTAATGGTTCACTTTTAATAATAATCTGAATTTGGAAAAAAAATTTACAGAAATGGGACAATTCAAAGGGCCTTTATTTTGAAATGACACATCAGAATGACGTCATATTAAGTGAGTGACATAATCAGGTGTTGTACTATGATTATGAAGTGAAATTGTTCTGTGCAAACTAAAGGTTTCGTTTTAAAAATTATGTAATTTTGAAATTAAATTTACAGAAATGGGACAATTCAAAGAGCCTTTATTTTGAAATGACACATCAGAATGACTTCATATTAAGTGAGTGACATAATCAGGTGTGGTACTATGATTATGAAGTGAAATTGTTCTGTGCAAACTAAAGGTTTCCTTTTAATAATGATCTAAAATTGGAAATTTTTTTTACAGAAATGGGACAATTCAAAGGGCCTTTATTTTGAAATGACACATCAGAATGACGTCATATTAAGTGAGTGACATAATCAGGTGTGGTACTATGATTATGAAGTGAAATTGTTCTGTGCAAACTAATGGTTTCTTTTTAATAATTATATAAATTTGGAAATAGATTTACAGAAATGTGACAATTCAAAGGTCCTTTATTTTGAAATGACACATCAGAATGACTTCATATTAAGTGAGTGACATAATCAGCTGTGGTACTATGATTATGAAGTGAAATTGTTCTGTGCAAACTAATGGTTTCTTTTTAATAATTATATAAATTTGGAAATAGATTTACAGAAATGTGACAATTCAAAGGTCCTTTATTTTGAAATGACACATCAGAATGACGTCATAATAAGTGAGTGACATAATCAGGTGTTGTACTATGATTATGAAGTGAAATTGTTCTGTGCAAACTAATGGTTTACTTTTAATCATAATCCGAATTTGGAAATTTTTTTTACAGAAATGGGACAATTCAAAGGGTCTTTATTTTGAAATGACACATCAGAATGACGTCATATTAAGTGAGTGACATAATCAGGTGTGGTACTATGATTATGAAGTGAAATTGTTCTGTGCAAACTAATGGTTCACTTTTAATAATAATCTGAATTTGGAAAATTTTTTTACAGAAATGTGACAATTCAAAGGGCCTTTATTTTGAAATGACACATCAGAATGACGTCATATTAAGTGAGTGACATAATCAGGTGTGGTACTATGATTATGAAGTGAAATTGTTCTGTGCAAACTAATGGTTTCTTTTTAATAATTATATAAATTTGGAAATAAATTTACAGAAATGGGACAATTCAAAGAGCCTTTATTTTGAAATGACACATCAGAATGACGTCATATTAAGTGAGTGACATAATCAGGTGTGGTAGTATGATTATGAAGTGAAATTGTTCTGTGCAAACTAAAGGTTTCCTTTTAATAATGATCTAAATTTGGAAAAAAATTTTACAGAAATGGGACAATTCAAAGGGTCTTTACTTTGAAATGACACATCAGAATGACGTCATATTAAGTGAGTGACATAATCAGGTGTTGTACTATGATTATGAAGTGAAATTGTTCTGTGCAAACTAATGGTTTCTTTTTAATAATTATATAAATTTGGAAATAAATTTACAGAAATGTGACAATTCAAAGAGCCTTTATTTTGAAATGACACATCAGAATGACGTCATATTAAGTGAGTGACATAATCAGGTGTGGTAGTATGATTATGAAGTGAAATTGTTCTGTGCAAACTAAAGGTTTCCTTTTAATAATGATCTAAATTTGGAAAAAATTTTTACAGAAATGGGACAATTCAAAGGGTCTTTACTTTGAAATGACACATCAGAATGACGTCATATTAAGTGAGTGACATAATCAGGTGTTGTACTATGATTATGAAGTGAAATTGTTCTGTGCAAACTAAAGGTTTCCTTTTAATAATGATCTAAATTTGGAAAAAATTTTTACAGAAATGGGACAATTCAAAGAGCCTTTATTTTGAAATGACACATCAGAATGACGTCATATTAAGTGAGTGACATAATCAGTTGTGGTACTATGATTATGAAGTGAAATTGTTCTGTGCAAACTAATGGTTCACTTTTAATAATAATCTGAATTTGGAAAATTTTTTTACAGAAATGGGACAATTCAAAGGGTCTTTATTTTGAAATGACACATCAGAATGACGTCATATTAAGTGAGTGACATAATCAGGTGTGGTACTATGATTATGAAGTGAAATTGTTCTGTGCAAACTAAAGGTTTCCTTTTAATAATTATGTAATATTGAAATTAAATTTACAGAAATGTGACAATTCAAAGAGCCTTTATTTTGAAATGACACATCAGAATGACTTCATTTTAAGTGAGTGACATAATCATGTGTGGTACTATGATTATGAAGTGAAATTGTTCTGTGCAAACTAAAGGTTTCCTTTTAATAATGATCTAAATTTGGAAAAAAAATTTACAGAAATGAGACAATTCAAAGGGTCTTTACTTTGAAATGACACATCAGAATGACGTCATATTAAGTGAGTGACATAATCAGGTGTTGTACTATGATTATGAAGTGAAATTGTTCTGTGCAAACTAATGGTTCACTTTTAATAATAATCTGAATTTGGAAAAAAAATTTACAGAAATGGGACAATTCAAAGGGCCTTTATTTTGAAATGACACATCAGAATGACGTCATATTCAGTGAGTGACATAATCAGGTGTGGTACTATGATTATGAAGTGAAATTGTTCTGTGCAAACTAATGGTTTCTTTTTAATATATATATAAATTTGGAAATACATTTACAGAAATTGGACAATTCAAAGGTCCTTTATTTTGAAATGACACATCAGAATGACTTCATATTAAGTGAGTGACATAATCAGGTGTGGTACTATGATTATGAAGTGAAATTGTTCTGTGCAAACTAAAGGTTTCCTTTTAATAATGATCTAAATTTGCAAATTTTTTTTACAGAAATGTGAATTCAAAGGGCCTTTATTTTGAAATGACACATCAGAATGACGTCATATTAAGTGAGTGACATAATCAGGTGTGGTACTATGATTATGAAGTGAAATTGTTCTGTGCAAACTAAAGGTTTCCTTTTAATAATTATGTAATTTTGAAACTAAATATACAGAAATGGTACAATTCAAAGGGCCTTTATTGTGAAATGACACATCAGAATGACGTCATATTCAGTGAGTGACATAATCAGGTGTTGTACTATGATTATGAAGTGAAATTGTTCTGTGCAAACTAATGGTTCACTTTTAATAATAATCTGAATTTGGAAAAATTTTTTACAGAAATGGGTCAATTCAAAGGGCCTTTATTTTGAAATGACACATCAGAATGACGTCATATTAAGTGAGTGACATAATCAGGTGTGGTACTATGATTATGAAGTGAAATTGTTCTGTGCAAACTAAAGGTTCACTTTTAATAATAATTTGAATTTGGAAAAAAAATTACAGAAATGGGACAATTCAAAGAGCCTTTATTTTGAAATGACACATCAGAATGACGTCATATTAAGTGAGTGACATAATCAGGTGTGGTACTATGATTATGAAGTGAAATTGTTCTGTGCAAACTAATGGTTTCTTTTTAATAATTATATAAATTTGGAAATAAATTTACAGAAATGGTACAATTCAAAGAGCCTTTATTTTGAAATGACACATCAGAATGACGTCATATTAAGTGAGTGACATAATCAGGTGTGGTAGTATGATTATGAAGTGAAATTGTTCTGTGCAAACTAAAGGTTTCCTTTTAATAATGATCTAAATTTGGAAAAAATTTTTACAGAAATGGGACAATTCAAAGGGTCTTTACTTTGAAATGACACATCAGAATGACGTCATATTAAGTGAGTGACATAATCAGGTGTTGTACTATGATTATGAAGTGAAATTGTTCTGTGCAAACTAATGGTTCACTTTTAATAATAATCTGAATTTGGAAAAATTTTTTACAGAAATGGGACAATTCAAAGGGCCTTTATTTTGAAATGACACATCAGAATGACGTCATATTAAGTGAGTGACATAATCAGGTGTGGTACTATGATTATGAAGTGAAATTGTTCTGTGCAAACTAAAGGTTTCCTTTTAATAATTATGTAATTTTGAAACTAAATATACAGAAATGGTACAATTCAAAGGGCCTTTATTTTGAAATGACACATCAGAATGACGTCATATTCAGTGAGTGACATAATCAGGTGTTGTACTATGATTATGAAGTGAAATTGTTCTGTGCAAACTAATGGTTCACTTTTAATAATAATCGGAATTTGGAAAAATTTTTTACAGAAATGGGACAATTCAAAGGGCCTTTATTTTGAAATGACACATCAGAATGACGTCATATTAAGTGAGTGACATAATCAGCTGTGGTACTATGATTATGAAGTGAAATTTTTCTGAGCAAACTAATGGTTCACTTTTAATAATAATCTGAATTTGAAAAATTTTTTTACAGAAATGGGACAATTCAAAGGGCCTTTATTTTGAAATGACACATCGGAATGACGTCATATTAAGTGAGTGACATAATCAGGTGTGGTACTATGATTATGAAGTGAAATTTTTCTGTGCAAACTAATGGTTCACTTTTAATAATAATCTGAATTTGGAAAAATTTTTTACAGAAATGTGACAATTCAAAGGGCCTTTATTTTGAAATGACACATCAGAATGACGTCATATTAAGTGAGTGACATAATCAGGTGTGGTACTATGATTATGAAGTGAAATTGTTCTGTGCAAACTAATGGTTTCTTTTTAATAATTATATAAATTTGGAAATAAATTTACAGAAATGGGACAATTCAAAGAGCCTTTATTTTGAAATGACACATCAGAATGACGTCATATTAAGTGAGTGACATAATCAGGTGTGGTAGTATGATTATGAAGTGAAATTGTTCTGTGCAAACTAAAGGTTTCCTTTTAATAATGATCTAAATTTGGAAAAAATTTTTACAGAAATGGGACAATTCAAAGGGTCTTTACTTTGAAATGACACATCAGAATGACGTCATATTAAGTGAGTGACATAATCAGGTGTTGTACTATGATTATGAAGTGAAATTGTTCTGTGCAAACTAAAGGTTTCCTTTTAATAATGATCTAAATTTGGAAAAAAATTTTACAGAAATGGGACAATTCAAAGGGTCTTTACTTTGAAATGACACATCAGAATGACGTCATATTAAGTGAGTGACATAATCAGGTGTTGTACTATGATTATGAAGTGAAATTGTTCTGTGCAAACTAAAGGTTTCGTTTTAAAAATTATGTAATTTTGAAATTAAATTTACAGAAATGGGACAATTCAAAGAGCCTTTATTTTGAAATGACACATCAGAATGACTTCATGTTAAGTGAGTGACATAATCAGGTGTGGTACTATGATTATGAAGTGAAATTGTTCTGTGCAAACTAATGGTTCACTTTTAATAATAATCTGAATTTGGAAAAAATTTTTACAGAAATGGGACAATTCAAAGGGCCTTTATTTTGAAATGACACATCAGAATGACGTCATATTAAGTGAGTGACATAATCAGGTGTTGTACTATGATTATGAAGTGAAATTGTTCTGTGCAAACTAATGGTTCACTTTTAATAATAATCTGAATTTGGAAAAAATTTTTACAGAAATGGGACAATTCATAGGGCCTTTATTTTGAAATGACACATCAGAATGACGTCATATTAAGTGAGTGACATAATCAGGTGTGGTACTATGATTATGAAGTGAAATTGTTCTGTGCAAACTAAAGGTTTCCTTTTAATAATTATGTAATTTTGAAACTAAATATACAGAAATGGTACAATTCAAAGGGCCTTTATTTTGAAATGACACATCAGAATGACGTCATATTCAGTGAGTGACATAATCAGGTGTTGTACTATGATTATGAAGTGAAATTGTTCTGTGCAAACTAATGGTTCACTTTTAATAATAATCTGAATTTGGAAAATTTTTTTACAGAAATGGGACAATTCAAAGGGCCTTTATTTTGAAATGACACATCAGAATGACGTCATATTAAGTGAGTGACATAATCAGCTGTGGTACTATGATTATGAAGTGAAATTGTTCTGTGCAAACTAAAGGTTCACTTTTAATAATAATCTGAATTTGGAAAAAAAATTTACAGAAATGTGACAATTCAAAGGTCCTTTATTTTGAAATGACACATCAGAATGACTTCATATTAAGTGAGTGACATAATCAGCTGTGGTACTATGATTATGAAGTGAAATTGTTCTGTGCAAACTAATGGTTTCTTTTTAATAATTATATAAATTTGGAAATAGATTTACAGAAATGTGACAATTCAAAGGTCCTTTATTTTGAAATGACACATCAGAATGACGTCATATTAAGTGAGTGACATAATCAGGTGTGGTACTATGATTATGAAGTGAAATTGTTCTGTGCAAAGTAAAGGTTTCCTTTTAATAATGATCTAAATTTGGAAAAAATTTTTACAGAAATGGGACAATTCAAAGGTTCTTTACTTTGAAATGACACATCAGAATGACGTCATATTAAGTGAGTGACATAATCAGGTGTTGTACTATGATTATGAAGTGAAATTGTTCTGAGCAAACTAATGGTTCACTTTTAATAATAATCTGAATTTGAAAATTTTTTTTACAGAAATGGGACAATTCAAAGGGCCTTTATTTTGAAATGACACATCAGAATGACGTCATATTAAGTGAGTGACATAATCAGGTGTGGTACTATGATTATGAAGTGAAATTGTTCTGTGCAAACTAATGGTTCACTTTTAATAATAATCTGAATTTGGAAAAAATTTTTACAGAAATGGGACAATTCAAAGGGCCTTTATTTTGAAATGACACATCAGAATGACGTCATATTAAGTGAGTGACATAATCAGGTGTGGTACTATGATTATGAAGTGAAATTGTTCTGAGCAAACTAATGGTTCACTTTTAATAATAATCTGAATTTGAAAATTTTTTTTACAGAAATGTGACAATTCAAAGGGCCTTTATTTTGAAATGACACACCAGAATGACGTCATATTAAGTGAGTGACATAATCAGGTGTGGTACTATGATTATGAAGTGAAATTGTTCTGTTCTTTTTAATAATTATATAAATTTGGAAATAAATTTACAGAAATGGTACAATTCAAAGGGTCTTTATTTTGAAATGACACATCAGAATGACGTCATATTAAGTGAGTGACATAATCAGGTGTGGTACTATGATTATGAAGTGAAATTGTTCTGTGCAAACTAATGGTTTCTTTTTAATAATTATATAAATTTGGAAATAAATTTACAGAAATGGGACAATTCAAAGGGCCTTTATTTTGAAATGACACATCAGAATGACGTCATATTCAGTGAGTGACATAATCAGGTGTGGTACTATGATTATGAAGTGAAATTGTTCTGTGCAAACTAATGGTTTCTTTTTAATATATATATAAATTTGGAAATAAATTTACAGAAATGGGACAATTCAAAGGTCCTTTATTTTGAAATGACACATCAGAATGACGTCATATTAAGTGAGTGACATAGTCAGGTGTGGTACTATGATTATGAAGTGAAATTGTTCTGTGCAAACTAAAGGTTTCCTTTTAATAATTATATAATTTTAAAATTAAATTTACAGAAATGGGACAATTCAAAGGTCCTTTATTTTGAAATGACACATCAGAATGACGTCATATTAAGTGAGTGACATAGTCAGGTGTGGTACTATGATTATGAAGTGAAATTGTTCTGTGCAAACTAATGGTTCACTTTTAATAATAATCTGAATTTGGAAAAATTTTTTACAGAAATGGGACAATTCAAAGGGCCTTTATTTTGAAATGACACATCAGAATGACGTCATATTAAGTGAGTGACATAATCAGGTGTTGTACTATGATTATGAAGTGAAATTGTTCTGTGCAAACTAAAGGTTTCGTTTTAAAAATTATGTAATTTTGAAATTAAATTTACAGAAATGGGACAATTCAAAGAGCCTTTATTTTGAAATGACACATCAGAATGACTTCATATTAAGTGAGTGACATAATCAGGTGTTGTACTATGATTATGAAGTGAAATTGTTCTGTGCAAACTAATGGTTCACTTTTAATAATAATCTGAATTTGGAAAAAAAATTTACAGAAATGGGACAATTCAAAGGGCCTTTATTTTGAAATGACACATCAGAATGACGTCATATTAAGTGAGTGACATAATCAGGTGTTGTACTATGATTATGAAGTGAAATTGTTCTGTGCAAACTAAAGGTTTCGTTTTAAAAATTATGTAATTTTGAAATTAAATTTACAGAAATGGGACAATTCAAAGAGCCTTTATTTTGAAATGACACATCAGAATGACTTCATATTAAGTGAGTGACATAATCAGGTGTTGTACTATGATTATGAAGTGAAATTGTTCTGTGCAAACTAATGGTTCACTTTTAATAATAATCTGAATTTGGAAAAAAAATTTACAGAAATGGGACAATTCAAAGGGCCTTTATTTTGAAATGACACATCAGAATGACGTCATATTAAGTGAGTGACATAATGAGGTGTGGTACTATGATTATGAAGTGAAATTGTTCTGTGCAAACTAAAGGTTTCCTTTTAATAATTATGTAATTTTAAAATTAAATTTACAGAAATGGGACAATTCAAAGGTCCTTTATTTTGAAATGACACATCAGAATGACGTCATATTAAGTGAGTGACATAATCAGGTGTGGTACTATGATTATGAAGTGAAATTGTTCTGTGCAAACTAATGGTTTCTTTTTAATAATTATTTAAAGTTGGAAAAAAATTTACAGAAATTTGACAATTCAAAGGGCCTTTATTTTGAAATGACACATCAGAATGACGTCATATTAAGTGAGTGACATAGTCAGGTGTGGTACTATGATTATGAAGTGAAATTGTTCTGTGCAAACTAAAGGTTTCCTTTTAATAATTATCCATCCATCCATCCATTATCTGTAACCGCTTATCCAATTTAGGGTCGCGGGGGGTCCAGAGCCTACCTGGAATCATTGGGCGCAAGGCGGGAATACACCCTGGAGGGGACGCCAGTCCTTCACAGGGCAACACAGACACACACACACACACACACATTCACACCTAGGGACACTTTCGAGTCGCCAATCCACCTGCAGCGTGTGTTTTTTTTGGTCTGTGGGAGGAAACCGGAGCACCCGGAGGAAACCCACGCGGACACGGGGAGAACACACCAACTCCTCACAGACAGTCACCCGGAGCGGGAATCGAACCCCCAACCTCCAGGCCCCTGGAGCTGTGTGACTGCGACACTACCTGCTGCGCCACCGTGCCGCCCTTTTAATAATTATATAATTTTAAAATTAAATTTACAGAAATGGGACAATTCAAAGGTCCTTTATTTTGAAATGACACATCAGAATGACGTCATATTAAGTGAGTGACATAGTCAGGTGTGGTACTATGATTATGAAGTGAAATTGTTCTGTGCAAACTAATGGTTCACTTTTAATAATAATCTGAATTTGGAAAAATTTTTTACAGAAATGGGACAATTCAAAGGGCCTTTATTTTGAAATGACACATCAGAATGACGTCATATTAAGTGAGTGACATAATCAGGTGTTGTACTATGATTATGAAGTGAAATTGTTCTGTGCAAACTAATGGTTCACTTTTAATAATAATCTGAATTTGGAAAAAAAATTTACAGAAATGGGACAATTCAAAGGGCCTTTATTTTGAAATGACACATCAGAATGACGTCATATTAAGTGAGTGACATAATCAGGTGTTGTACTATGATTATGAAGTGAAATTGTTCTGTGCAAACTAAAGGTTTCGTTTTAAAAATTATGTAATTTTGAAATTAAATTTACAGAAATGGGACAATTCAAAGAGCCTTTATTTTGAAATGACACATCAGAATGACTTCATATTAAGTGAGTGACATAATCAGGTGTTGTACTATGATTATGAAGTGAAATTGTTCTGTGCAAACTAATGGTTCACTTTTAATAATAATCTGAATTTGGAAAAAAAATTTACAGAAATGGGACAATTCAAAGGGCCTTTATTTTGAAATGACACATCAGAATGACGTCATATTAAGTGAGTGACATAATCAGGTGTTGTACTATGATTATGAAGTGAAATTGTTCTGTGCAAACTAAAGGTTTCGTTTTAAAAATTATGTAATTTTGAAATTAAATTTACAGAAATGGGACAATTCAAAGAGCCTTTATTTTGAAATGACACATCAGAATGACTTCATATTAAGTGAGTGACATAATCAGGTGTGGTACTATGATTATGAAGTGAAATTGTTCTGTGCAAACTAATGGTTCACTTTTAATAATAATCTGAATTTGGAAAAAAAATTTACAGAAATGGGACAATTCAAAGGGCCTTTATTTTGAAATGACACATCAGAATGACGTCATATTAAGTGAGTGACATAATCAGGTGTTGTACTATGATTATGAAGTGAAATTGTTCTGTGCAAACTAATGGTTCACTTTTAATAATAATCTGAATTTGGAAAAAAATTTTACAGAAATGGGACAATTCAAAGGGCCTTTATTTTGAAATGACACATCAGAATGACGTCATGTTAAGTGAGTGACATAATCAGGTGTGGTACTATGATTATGAAGTGAAATTGTTCTGTGCAAACTAAAGGTTTCCTTTTAATAATTATGTAATTTTGAAACTAAATATACAGAAATGGTACAATTCAAAGGGCCTTTATTTTGAAATGACACATCAGAATGACGTCATATTCAGTGAGTGACATAATCAGGTGTTGTACTATGATTATGAAGTGAAATTGTTCTGTGCAAACTAATGGTTCACTTTTAATAATAATCTGAATTTGGAAATTTTTTTTACAGAAATGGGACAATTCAAAGGGCCTTTATTTTGAAATGACACATCAGAATGACGTCATATTAAGTGAGTGACATAATCAGCTGTGGTACTATGATTATGAAGTGAAATTGTTCTGTGCAAACTAAAGGTTCACTTTTAATAATAATCTGAATTTGGAAAAAAAATTTACAGAAATGTGACAATTCAAAGGTCCTTTATTTTGAAATGACACATCAGAATGACTTCATATTAAGTGAGTGACATAATCAGCTGTGGTACTATGATTATGAAGTGAAATTGTTCTGTGCAAACTAATGGTTTCTTTTTAATAATTATATAAATTTGGAAATAGATTTACAGAAATGTGACAATTCAAAGGTCCTTTATTTTGAAATGACACATCAGAATGACGTCATATTAAGTGAGTGACATAATCAGGTGTGGTACTATGATTATGAAGTGAAATTGTTCTGTGCAAAGTAAAGGTTTCCTTTTAATAATGATCTAAATTTGGAAAAAATTTTTACAGAAATGGGACAATTCAAAGGTTCTTTACTTTGAAATGACACATCAGAATGACGTCATATTAAGTGAGTGACATAATCAGGTGTTGTACTATGATTATGAAGTGAAATTGTTCTGAGCAAACTAATGGTTCACTTTTAATAATAATCTGAATTTGAAATTTTTTTTTACAGAAATGGGACAATTCAAAGGGCCTTTATTTTGAAATGACACATCGGAATGACGTCATATTAAGTGAGTGACATAATCAGGTGTGGTACTATGATTATGAAGTGAAATTTTTCTGTGCAAACTAATGGTTCACTTTTAATAATAATCTGAATTTGGAAAAAAAATTTACAGAAATGTGACAATTCAAAGGGCCTTTATTTTGAAATGACACACCAGAATGACGTCATATTAAGTGAGTGACATAATCAGGTGTTGTACTATGATTATGAAGTGAAATTGTTCTGTGCAAACTAAAGGTTTCCTTTTAATAATGATCTAAATTTGGAAAAAAATTTTACAGAAATGGGACAATTCAAAGAGCCTTTATTTTGAAATGACACATCAGAATGACGTCATATTAAGTGAGTGACATAATCAGTTGTGGTACTATGATTATGAAGTGAAATTGTTCTGTGCAAACTAATGGTTCACTTTTAATAATAATCTGAATTTGGAAAATTTTTTTACAGAAATGGTACAATTCAAAGGGTCTTTATTTTGAAATGACACATCAGAATGACGTCATATTAAGTGAGTGACATAATCAGGTGTGGTACTATGATTATGAAGTGAAATTGTTCTGTGCAAACTAAAGGTTTCCTTTTAATAATTATGTAATATTGAAATTAAATTTACAGAAATGTGACAATTCAAAGAGCCTTTATTTTGAAATGACACATCAGAATGACTTCATTTTAAGTGAGTGACATAATCATGTGTGGTACTATGATTATGAAGTGAAATTGTTCTGTGCAAACTAAAGGTTTCCTTTTAATAATGATCTAAATTTGGAAAAAAAATTTACAGAAATGAGACAATTCAAAGGGTCTTTACTTTGAAATGACACATCAGAATGACGTCATATTAAGTGAGTGACATAATCAGGTGTTGTACTATGATTATGAAGTGAAATTGTTCTGTGCAAACTAATGGTTCACTTTTAATAATAATCTGAATTTGGAAAAAAAATTTACAGAAATGGGACAATTCAAAGGGCCTTTATTTTGAAATGACACATCAGAATGACGTCATATGAAGTGAGTGACATAATCAGGTGTTGTACTATGATTATGAAGTGAAATTGTTCTGTGCAAACTAAAGGTTTCGTTTTAAAAATTATGTAATTTTGAAATTAAATTTACAGAAATGGGACAATTCAAAGAGCCTTTATTTTGAAATGACACATCAGAATGACTTCATATTAAGTGAGTGACATAATCAGGTGTGGTACTATGATTATGAAGTGAAATTGTTCTGTGCAAACTAATGGTTTCTTTTTAATAATTATTTAAAGTTGGAAAAGAATTTACAGAAATGTGACAATTCAAAGGGCCTTTATTTTGAAATGACACATCAGAATGACGTCATATTAAGTGAGTGACATAGTCAGGTGTGGTACTATGATTATGAAGTGAAATTGTTCTGTGCAAACTAAAGGTTTCCTTTTAATAATTATATAATTTTAAAATTAAATTTACAGAAATGGGACAATTCAAAGGTCCTTTATTTTGAAATGACACATCAGAATGACGTCATATTAAGTGAGTGACATAGTCAGGTGTGGTACTATGATTATGAAGTGAAATTGTTCTGTGCAAACTAATGGTTCACTTTTAATAATAATCTGAATTTGGAAAAATTTTTTACAGAAATGGGACAATTCAAAGGGCCTTTATTTTGAAATGACACATCAGAATGACGTCATATTAAGTGAGTGACATAATCAGGTGTTGTACTATGATTATGAAGTGAAATTGTTCTGTGCAAACTAATGGTTCACTTTTAATAATAATCTGAATTTGGAAAAAAAATTTACAGAAATGGGACAATTCAAAGGGCCTTTATTTTGAAATGACACATCAGAATGACGTCATATTAAGTGAGTGACATAATCAGGTGTTGTACTATGATTATGAAGTGAAATTGTTCTGTGCAAACTAAAGGTTTCGTTTTAAAAATTATGTAATTTTGAAATTAAATTTACAGAAATGGGACAATTCAAAGAGCCTTTATTTTGAAATGACACATCAGAATGACTTCATATTAAGTGAGTGACATAATCAGGTGTTGTACTATGATTATGAAGTGAAATTGTTCTGTGCAAACTAATGGTTCACTTTTAATAATAATCTGAATTTGGAAAAAAAATTTACAGAAATGGGACAATTCAAAGGGCCTTTATTTTGAAATGACACATCAGAATGACGTCATATTAAGTGAGTGACATAATCAGGTGTTGTACTATGATTATGAAGTGAAATTGTTCTGTGCAAACTAAAGGTTTCGTTTTAAAAATTATGTAATTTTGAAATTAAATTTACAGAAATGGGACAATTCAAAGAGCCTTTATTTTGAAATGACACATCAGAATGACTTCATATTAAGTGAGTGACATAATCAGGTGTGGTACTATGATTATGAAGTGAAATTGTTCTGTGCAAACTAATGGTTCACTTTTAATAATAATCTGAATTTGGAAAAAAAATTTACAGAAATGGGACAATTCAAAGGGCCTTTATTTTGAAATGACACATCAGAATGACGTCATATTAAGTGAGTGACATAATCAGGTGTTGTACTATGATTATGAAGTGAAATTGTTCTGTGCAAACTAATGGTTCACTTTTAATAATAATCTGAATTTGGAAAAATTTTTTACAGAAATGGGACAATTCAAAGGGCCTTTATTTTGAAATGACACATCAGAATGACGTCATATTAAGTGAGTGACATAATCAGGTGTGGTACTATGATTATGAAGTGAAATTGTTCTGTGCAAACTAAAGGTTTCCTTTTAATAATTATGTAATTTTGAAACTAAATATACAGAAATGGTACAATTCAAAGGGCCTTTATTTTGAAATGACACATCAGAATGACGTCATATTCAGTGAGTGACATAATCAGGTGTTGTACTATGATTATGAAGTGAAATTGTTCTGTGCAAACTAAAGGTTCACTTTTAATAATAATCTGAATTTGGAAAAAAAATTTACAGAAATGTGACAATTCAAAGGGCCTTTATTTTGAAATGACACATCAGAATGACTTCATATTAAGTGAGTGACATAATCAGCTGTGGTACTATGATTATGAAGTGAAATTGTTCTGTGCAAACTAATGGTTTCTTTTTAATAATTATATAAATTTGGAAATAGATTTACAGAAATGTGACAATTCAAAGGTCCTTTATTTTGAAATGACACATCAGAATGACGTCATATTAAGTGAGTGACATAATCAGGTGTGGTACTATGATTATGAAGTGAAATTGTTCTGTGCAAAGTAAAGGTTTCCTTTTAATAATGATCTAAATTTGGAAAAAAATTTTACAGAAATGGGACAATTCAAAGGTTCTTTACTTTGAAATGACACATCAGAATGACGTCATATTAAGTGAGTGACATAATCAGGTGTTGTACTATGATTATGAAGTGAAATTGTTCTGAGCAAACTAATGGTTCACTTTTAATAATAATCTGAATTTGAAAATTTTTTTTACAGAAATGGGACAATTCAAAGGGCCTTTATTTTGAAATGACACATCGGAATGACGTCATATTAAGTGAGTGACATAATCAGGTGTGGTACTATGATTATGAAGTGAAATTGTTCTGTGCAAACTAATGGTTCACTTTTAATAATAATCTGAATTTGGAAAAAAAATTTACAGAAATGTGACAATTCAAAGGGCCTTTATTTTGAAATGACAAACCAGAATGACGTCATATTAAGTGAGTGACATAATCAGGTGTGGTACTATGATTATGAAGTGAAATTGTTCTGTTCTTTTTAATAATTATATAAATTTGGAAATAAATTTACAGAAATGGTACAATTCAAAGGGTCTTTATTTTGAAATGACACATCAGAATGACGTCATATTAAGTGAGTGACATAATCAGGTGTGGTACTATGATTATGAAGTGAAATTGTTCTGTGCAAACTAATGGTTTCTTTTTAATAATTATATAAATTTGGAAATAAATTTACAGAAATGGGACAATTCAAAGGGCCTTTATTTTGAAATGACACATCAGAATGACGTCATATTCAGTGAGTGACATAATCAGGTGTGGTACTATGATTATGAAGTGAAATTGTTCTGTGCAAACTAATGGTTTCTTTTTAATAATTATATAAATTTGGAAATAAATTTACAGAAATGGGACAATTCAAAGAGCCTTTATTTTGAAATGACACATCAGAATGACGTCATATTAAGTGAGTGACATAATCAGGTGTGGTAGTATGATTATGAAGTGAAATTGTTCTGTGCAAACTAAAGGTTTCCTTTTAATGATGATCTAAATTTGGAAAAAATTTTTACAGAAATGGGACAATTCAAAGGGTCTTTACTTTGAAATGACACATCAGAATGACGTCATATTAAGTGAGTGACATAATCAGGTGTTGTACTATGATTATGAAGTGAAATTGTTCTGTGCAAACTAAAGGTTTCCTTTTAATAATGATCTAAATTTGGAAAAAATTTTTACAGAAATGGGACAATTCAAAGGGTCTTTACTTTGAAATGACACATCAGAATGACGTCATATTAAGTGAGTGACATAATCAGGTGTTGTACTATGATTATGAAGTGAAATTGTTCTGTGCAAACTAAAGGTTTCCTTTTAATAATGATCTAAATTTGGAAATTTTTTTTACAGAAATGGGACAATTCAAAGAGCCTTTATTTTGAAATGACACATCAGAATGACGTCATATTAAGTGAGTGACATAATCAGTTGTGGTACTATGTTTATGAAGTGAAATTGTTCTGTGCAAACTAATGGTTCACTTTTAATAATAATCTGAATTTGGAAAATTTTTTTACAGAAATGGTACAATTCAAAGGGTCTTTATTTTGAAATGACACATCAGAATGACGTCATATTAAGTGAGTGACATAATCAGGTGTGGTACTATGATTATGAAGTGAAATTGTTCTGTGCAAACTAAAGGTTTCCTTTTAATAATTATGTAATATTGAAATTAAATTTACAGAAATGTGACAATTCAAAGAGCCTTTATTTTGAAATGACACATCAGAATGACTTCATTTTAAGTGAGTGACATAATCATGTGTGGTACTATGATTATGAAGTGAAATTGTTCTGTGCAAACTAAAGGTTTCCTTTTAATAATGATCTAAATTTGGAAAAAATTTTTACAGAAATGAGACAATTCAAAGGGTCTTTACTTTGAAATGACACATCAGAATGACGTCATATTAAGTGAGTGACATAATCAGGTGTTGTACTATGATTATGAAGTGAAATTGTTCTGTGCAAACTAATGGTTCACTTTTAATAATAATCTGAATTTGGAAAAAAAATTTACAGAAATGGGACAATTCAAAGGGCCTTTATTTTGAAATGACACATCAGAATGACGTCATATGAAGTGAGTGACATAATCAGGTGTTGTACTATGATTATGAAGTGAAATTGTTCTGTGCAAACTAAAGGTTTCGTTTTAAAAATTATGTAATTTTGAAATTAAATTTACAGAAATGGGACAATTCAAAGAGCCTTTATTTTGAAATGACACATCAGAATGACTTCATATTAAGTGAGTGACATAATCAGGTGTGGTACTATGATTATGAAGTGAAATTGTTCTGTGCAAACTAATGGTTCACTTTTAATAATAATCTGAATTTGGAAAAAATTTTTACAGAAATGGGACAATTCAAAGGGCCTTTATTTTGAAATGACACATCAGAATGACGTCATATTAAGTGAGTGACATAATCAGGTGTTGTACTATGATTATGAAGTGAAATTGTTCTGTGCAAACTAATGGTTCACTTTTAATAATAATCTGAATTTGGAAAAAATTTTTACAGAAATGGGACAATTCAAAGGGCCTTTATTTTGAAATGACACATCAGAATGACGTCATATTAAGTGAGTGACATAATCAGGTGTGGTACTATGATTATGAAGTGAAATTGTTCTGTGCAAACTAAAGGTTTCCTTTTAATAATTATGTAATTTTGAAACTAAATATACAGAAATGGTACAATTCAAAGGGCCTTTATTTTGAAATGACACATCAGAATGACGTCATATTCAGTGAGTGACATAATCAGGTGTACTATGATTATGAAGTGAAATTGTTCTGTGCAAACTAATGGTTCACTTTTAATAATAATCTGAATTTGGAAAAATTTTTTACAGAAATGGGACAATTCAAAGGGCCTTTATTTTGAAATGACACATCAGAATGACGTCATATTAAGTGAGTGACATAATCAGCTGTGGTACTATGATTATGAAGTGAAATTGTTCTGTGCAAACTAAAGGTTCACTTTTAATAATAATCTGAATTTGGAAAAAAAATTTACAGAAATGTGACAATTCAAAGGTCCTTTATTTTGAAATGACACATCAGAATGACTTCATATTAAGTGAGTGACATAATCAGCTGTGGTACTATGATTATGAAGTGAAATTGTTCTGTGCAAACTAATGGTTTCTTTTTAATAATTATATAAATTTGGAAATAGATTTACAGAAATGTGACAATTCAAAGGTCCTTAATTTTGAAATGACACATCAGAATGACTTCATATTAAGTGAGTGACATAATCAGGTGTGGTACTATGATTATGAAGTGAAATTGTTCTGTGCAAACTAATGGTTCACTTTTAATAATAATCTGAATTTGGAAAAAATTTTTACAGATATGGGACAATTCAAAGGGCCTTTATTTTGAAATGACACATCAGAATGACGTCATATTAAGTGAGTGACATAATCAGGTGTTGTACTATGATTATGAAGTGAAATTGTTCTGTGCAAACTAATGGTTCACTTTTAATAATAATCTGAATTTGGAAAAAATTTTTACAGAAATGGGACAATTCAAAGGGCCTTTATTTTGAAATGACACATCAGAATGACGTCATATTAAGTGAGTGACATAATCAGGTGTGGTACTATGATTATGAAGTGAAATTGTTCTGTGCAAACTAAAGGTTTCCTTTTAATAATTATGTAATTTTGAAACTAAATATACAGAAATGGTACAATTCAAAGGGCCTTTATTTTGAAATGACACATCAGAATGACGTCATATTCAGTGAGTGACATAATCAGGTGTTGTACTATGATTATGAAGTGAAATTGTTCTGTGCAAACTAATGGTTTCTTTTTAATAATTATATAAATTTGGAAATAGATTTACAGAAATGTGACAATTCAAAGGTCCTTTATTTTGAAATGACACATCAGAATGACGTCATATTAAGTGAGTGACATAATCAGGTGTGGTACTATGATTATGAAGTGAAATTGTTCTGTGCAAAGTAAAGGTTTCCTTTTAATAATGATCTAAATTTGGAAAAAAATTTTACAGAAATGGGACAATTCAAAGGTTCTTTACTTTGAAATGACACATCAGAATGACGTCATATTAAGTGAGTGACATAATCAGGTGTTGTACTATGATTATGAAGTGAAATTGTTCTGAGCAAACTAATGGTTCACTTTTAATAATAATCTGAATTTGAAAATTTTTTTTACAGAAATGGGACAATTCAAAGGGCCTTTATTTTGAAATGACACATCGGAATGACGTCATATTAAGTGAGTGACATAATCAGGTGTGGTACTATGATTATGAAGTGAAATTGTTCTGTGCAAACTAATGGTTCACTTTTAATAATAATCTGAATTTGGAAAAAAAATTTACAGAAATGTGACAATTCAAAGGGCCTTTATTTTGAAATGACACACCAGAATGACGTCATATTAAGTGAGTGACATAATCAGGTGTGGTACTATGATTATGAAGTGAAATTGTTCTGTTCTTTTTAATAATTATATAAATTTGGAAATAAATTTACAGAAATGGTACAATTCAAAGGGTCTTTATTTTGAAATGACACATCAGAATGACGTCATATTCAGTGAGTGACATAATCAGGTGTGGTACTATGATTATGAAGTGAAATTGTTCTGTGCAAACTAATGGTTTCTTTTTAATATATATATAAATTTGGAAATAAATTTACAGAAATGGGACAATTCAAAGGTCCTTTATTTTGAAATGACACATCAGAATGACGTCATATTAAGTGAGTGACATAATCAGGTGTTGTACTATGATTACGATGTGAAATTGTTCTGTGCAAACTAATGGTTCACTTTTAATAATAATCTGAATTTGGAAAAAAATTTTACAGAAATGGGACAATTCAAAGGGCCTTTATTTTGAAATGACACATCAGAATGACGTCATATTAAGTGAGTGACATAATCAGGTGTTGTACTATGATTATGAAGTGAAATTGTTCTGTGCAAACTAATGGTTCACTTTTAATAATAATCTGAATTTGGAAAAAATTTTTACAGAAATGGGACAATTCAAAGGGCCTTTATTTTGAAATGACACATCAGAATGACGTCATATTAAGTGAGTGACATAATCAGGTGTGGTACTATGATTATGAAGTGAAATTGTTCTGTGCAAACTAAAGGTTTCCTTTTAATAATTATGTAATTTTGAAACTAAATATACAGAAATGGTACAATTCAAAGGGCCTTTATTTTGAAATGACACATCAGAATGACGTCATATTCAGTGAGTGACATAATCAGGTGTTGTACTATGATTATGAAGTGAAATTGTTCTGTGCAAACTAATGGTTCACTTTTAATAATAATCTGAATTTGGAAAATTTTTTTACAGAAATGGGACAATTCAAAGGGCCTTTATTTTGAAATGACACATCAGAATGACGTCATATTAAGTGAGTGACATAATCAGCTGTGGTACTATGATTATGAAGTGAAATTGTTCTGTGCAAAGTAAAGGTTTCCTTTTAATAATGATCTAAATTTGGAAAAAAATTTTACAGAAATGGGACAATTCAAAGGTTCTTTACTTTGAAATGACACATCAGAATGACGTCATATTAAGTGAGTGACATAATCAGGTGTTGTACTATGATTATGAAGTGAAATTGTTCTGAGCAAACTAATGGTTCACTTTTAATAATAATCTGAATTTGAAAATTTTTTTTACAGAAATGGGACAATTCAAAGGGCCTTTATTTTGAAATGACACATCGGAATGACGTCATATTAAGTGAGTGACATAATCAGGTGTGGTACTATGATTATGAAGTGAAATTGTTCTGTGCAAACTAATGGTTCACTTTTAATAATAATCTGAATTTGGAAAAAAAATTTACAGAAATGTGACAATTCAAAGGGCCTTTATTTTGAAATGACACACCAGAATGACGTCATATTAAGTGA
Source organism: Hoplias malabaricus (assembly GCF_029633855.1). Taxonomy (NCBI): domain Eukaryota; kingdom Metazoa; phylum Chordata; class Actinopteri; order Characiformes; family Erythrinidae; genus Hoplias; species Hoplias malabaricus. The sequence goes on along the minus strand of NC_089811.1, from coordinate 41,336,852 downwards.
GTGACATAATCAGGTGTGGTACTATGATTATGAAGTGAAATTGTTCTGTTCTTTTTAGTAATTATATAAATTTGGAAATAAATTTACAGAAATGGTACAATTCAAAGGGTCTTTATTTTGAAATGACACATCAGAATGACGTCATATTAAGTGAGTGACATAATGAGGTGTGGTACTATGATTATGAAGTGAAATTGTTCTGTGCAAACTAATGGTTTCTTTTTAATAATTATATAAATTTGGAAATAAATTTACAGAAATGGGACAATTCAAAGGGCCTTTATTTTGAAATGACACATCAGAATGACGTCATATTAAGTGAGTGACATAATGAGGTGTGGTACTATGATTATGAAGTGAAATTGTTCTGTGCAAACTAATGGTTCACTTTTAATAATAATTTGAATTTGGAAAAAAAAATTACAGAAATGGGACAATTCAAAGAGCCTTTATTTTGAAATGACACATGAGAATGACGTCATATTAAGTGAGTGACATAATCAGGTGTGGTACTATGATTATGAAGTGAAATTGTTCTGTGCAAACTAATGGTTCACTTTTAATAATAATCTGAATTTGGAAAAAAAATTTACAGAAATGGGACAATTCAAAGGGCCTTTATTTTGAAATGACACATCAGAATGACGTCACATTAAGTGAGTGACATAATGAGGTGTGGTACTATGATTATGAAGTGAAATTGTTCTGTGCAAACTAATGGTTCACTTTTAATAATAATTTGAATTTGGAAAAAAAAATTACAGAAATGGGACAATTCAAAGAGCCTTTATTTTGAAATGACACATCAGAATGACGTCATATTAAGTGAGTGACATAATGAGGTGTGGTACTATGATTATGAAGTGAAATTGTTCTGTGCAAACTAATGGTTCACTTTTAATAATAATCTGAATTTGGAAAAAAAATTTACAGAAATGGGACAATTCAAAGGGCCTTTATTTTGAAATGACACATCAGAATGACGTCATATTAAGTGAGTGACATAATCAGGTGTTGTACTATGATTATGAAGTGAAATTGTTCTGTGCAAACTAAAGGTTTCCTTTTAAAAATTATGTAATTTTGAAATTAAATTTACAGAAATGGGACAATTCAAAGAGCCTTTATTTTGAAATGACACATCAGAATGACTTCATATTAAGTGAGTGACATAATCAGGTGTGGTACTATGATTATGAAGTGAAATTGTTCTGTGCAAACTAAAGGTTTCCTTTTAATAATGATCTAAATTTGGAAATTTTTTATACAGAAATGGGACAATTCAAAGGGCCTTTATTTTGAAATGACACATCAGAATGACGTCATATTAAGTGAGTGACATAATCAGGTGTGGTACTATGATTATGAAGTGAAATTGTTCTGTGCAAACTAATGGTTTCTTTTTAATAATTATATAAATTTGGAAATAAATTTACAGAAATGGGACAATTCAAAGAGCCTTTATTTTGAAATGACACATCAGAATGACGTCATATTAAGTGAGTGACATAATCAGGTGTGGTACTATGATTATGAAGTGAAATTGTTCTGTTCTTTTTAGTAATTATATAAATTTGGAAATAAATTTACAGAAATGGTACAATTCAAAGGGTCTTTATTTTGAAATGACACATCAGAATGACGTCATATTAAGTGAGTGACATAATGAGGTGTGGTACTATGATTATGAAGTGAAATTGTTCTGTGCAAACTAATGGTTTCTTTTTAATAATTATATAAATTTGGAAATAAATTTACAGAAATGGGACAATTCAAAGGGCCTTTATTTTGAAATGACACATCAGAATGACGTCATATTAAGTGAGTGACATAATGAGGTGTGGTACTATGATTATGAAGTGAAATTGTTCTGTGCAAACTAATGGTTCACTTTTAATAATAATTTGAATTTGGAAAAAAAAATTACAGAAATGGGACAATTCAAAGAGCCTTTATTTTGAAATGACACATGAGAATGACGTCATATTAAGTGAGTGACATAATGAGGTGTGGTACTATGATTATGAAGTGAAATTGTTCTGTGCAAACTAATGGTTCACTTTTAATAATAATCTGAATTTGGAAAAAAAATTTACAGAAATGGGACAATTCAAAGGGCCTTTATTTTGAAATGACACATCAGAATGACGTCATATTAAGTGAGTGACATAATCAGGTGTTGTACTATGATTATGAAGTGAAATTGTTCTGTGCAAACTAAAGGTTTCCTTTTAAAAATTATGTAATTTTGAAATTAAATTTACAGAAATGGGACAATTCAAAGAGCCTTTATTTTGAAATGACACATCAGAATGACTTCATATTAAGTGAGTGACATAATCAGGTGTGGTACTATGATTATGAAGTGAAATTGTTCTGTGCAAACTAAAGGTTTCCTTTTAATAATGATCTAAATTTGGAAATTTTTTATACAGAAATGGGACAATTCAAAGGGCCTTTATTTTGAAATGACACATCAGAATGACGTCATATTAAGTGAGTGACATAATCAGGTGTGGTACTATGATTATGAAGTGAAATTGTTCTGTGCAAACTAATGGTTTCTTTTTAATAATTATATAAATTTGGAAATAAATTTACAGAAATGGGACAATTCAAAGAGCCTTTATTTTGAAATGACACATCAGAATGACGTCATATTAAGTGAGTGACATAATCAGGTGTGGTACTATGATTATGAAGTGAAATTGTTCTGTTCTTTTTAGTAATTATATAAATTTGGAAATAAATTTACAGAAATGGTACAATTCAAAGGGTCTTTATTTTGAAATGACACATCAGAATGACGTCATATTAAGTGAGTGACATAATGAGGTGTGGTACTATGATTATGAAGTGAAATTGTTCTGTGCAAACTAATGGTTTCTTTTTAATAATTATATAAATTTGGAAATAAATTTACAGAAATGGGACAATTCAAAGGGCCTTTATTTTGAAATGACACATCAGAATGACGTCATATTAAGTGAGTGACATAATGAGGTGTGGTACTATGATTATGAAGTGAAATTGTTCTGTGCAAACTAATGGTTCACTTTTAATAATAATTTGAATTTGGAAAAAAAAATTACAGAAATGGGACAATTCAAAGAGCCTTTATTTTGAAATGACACATGAGAATGACGTCATATTAAGTGAGTGACATAATCAGGTGTGGTACTATGATTATGAAGTGAAATTGTTCTGTGCAAACTAATGGTTCACTTTTAATAATAATCTGAATTTGGAAAAAAAATTTACAGAAATGGGACAATTCAAAGGGCCTTTATTTTGAAATGACACATCAGAATGACGTCATATTAAGTGAGTGACATAATGAGGTGTGGTACTATGATTATGAAGTGAAATTGTTCTGTGCAAACTAATGGTTCACTTTTAATAATAATTTGAATTTGGAAAAAAAAATTACAGAAATGGGACAATTCAAAGAGCCTTTATTTTGAAATGACACATCAGAATGACGTCATATTAAGTGAGTGACATAATGAGGTGTGGTACTATGATTATGAAGTGAAATTGTTCTGTGCAAACTAATGGTTCACTTTTAATAATAATCTGAATTTGGAAAAAAAATTTACATAAATGGGACAATTCAAAGGGCCTTTATTTTGAAATGACACATCAGAATGACGTCATATTAAGTGAGTGACATAATCAGGTGTTGTACTATGATTATGAAGTGAAATTGTTCTGTGCAAACTAAAGGTTTCCTTTTAAAAATTATGTAATTTTGAAATTAAATTTACAGAAATGGGACAATTCAAAGAGCCTTTATTTTGAAATGACACATCAGAATGACTTCATATTAAGTGAGTGACATAATCAGGTGTGGTACTATGATTATGAAGTGAAATTGTTCTGTGCAAACTAAAGGTTTCCTTTTAATAATGATCTAAATTTGGAAATTTTTTATACAGAAATGGGACAATTCAAAGGGCCTTTATTTTGAAATGACACATCAGAATGACGTCATATTAAGTGAGTGACATAATCAGGTGTGGTACTATGATTATGAAGTGAAATTGTTCTGTGCAAACTAATGGTTTCTTTTTAATAATTATATAAATTTGGAAATAAATTTACAGAAATGGGACAATTCAAAGGTCCTTTATTTTGAAATGACACATCAGAATGACTTCATATTAAGTGAGTGACATAATCAGCTGTGGTACTATGATTATGAAGTGAAATTGTTCTGTGCAAACTAATGGTTCACTTTTAATAATCTGAATTTGGAAAAAAATTTTACAGAAATGGGACAATTCAAAGGGCCTTTATTTTGAAATGACACATCAGAATGACGTCATATTAAGTGAGTGACATAATCAGGTGTGGTACTATGATTATGAAGTGAAATTGTTCTGTGCAAACTAAAGGTTTCCTTTTAATAATTATGTAATTTTAAAATTAAATTTACAGAAATGTGACAATTCAAAGGTCCTTTATTTTGAAATGACACATCAGAATGACGTCATAATAAGTGAGTGACATAATCAGGTGTTGTAGAATGATTATGAAGTGAAATTGTTCTGTGCAAACTAATGGTTTACTTTTAATAATAATCTGAATTTGGAAATTTTTTTTACAGAAATGGGACAATTCAAAGGGTCTTTATTTTGAAATGACACATCAGAATGACGTCATATTAAGTGAGTGACATAATCAGGTGTTGTACTATAATTATGAAGTGAAATTGTTCTGTGCAAACTAATGGTTCACTTTTAATAATAATCTGAATTTGGAAAAAAATTTACAGAAATGTGAATTCAATGGGCCTTTATTTTGAAATGACACATCAGAATGACGTCATATTAAGTGAGTGACATAATCAGGTGTTGTACTATGATTACGAAGTGAAATTGTTCTGTGCAAACTAATGGTTCACTTTTAATAATAATCTGAATTTGGAAAAATTTTTTACAGAAATGGGACAATTCAAAGGGCCTTTATTTTGAAATGACACATCAGAATGACGTCATATTAAGTGAGTGACATAATGAGGTGTGGTACTATGATTATGAAGTGAAATTGTTCTGTGCAAACTAAAGGTTTCCTTTTAATAATTATGTAATTTTAAAATTAAATTTACAGAAATGGGACAATTCAAAGGTCCTTTATTTTGAAATGACACATCAGAATGACGTCATATTAAGTGAGTGACATAGTCAGGTGTGGTACTATGATTATGAAGTGAAATTGTTATGTGCAAACTAATGGTTTCTTTTTAATAATTATTTAAAGTTGGAAATAAATTTACAGAAATGGTACAATTCAAAGGGCCTTTATTTTGAAATGACACATCAGAATGACGTCATATTAAGTGAGTGACATAATGAGGTGTGGTACTATGATTATGAAGTGAAATTGTTCTGTGCAAACTAAAGGTTTCCTTTTAATAATTATATAATTTTAAAATTAAATTTACAGAAATGGTACAATTCAAAGGGTCTTTACTTTGAAATGACACATCAGAATGACGTCATATTAAGTGAGTGACATAATCAGGTGTGGTACTATGATTATGAAGTGAAATTGTTCTGTGCAAACTAATGGTTTCTTTTTAATAATTATATAAATTTGGAAATAAATTTACAGAAATGGGACAATTCAAAGGGCCTTTATTTTGAAATGACACATCAGAATGACGTCATATTCAGTGAGTGACATAATCAGGTGTGGTACTATGATTATGAAGTGAAATTGTTCTGTGCAAACTAATGGTTTCTTTTTAATATATATATAAATTTGGAAATAAATTTACAGAAATGTGACAATTCAAAGGTCCTTTATTTTGAAATGACACATCAGAATGACTTCATATTAAGTGAGTGACATAATCAGGTGTTGTACTATGATTACGAAGTGAAATTGTTCTGTGCAAACTAATGGTTCACTTTTAATAATAATCTGAATTTGGAAAAAATTTTTACAGAAATGGGACAATTCAAAGGGCCTTTATTTTGAAATGACACATCAGAATGACGTCATATTAAGTGAGTGACATAATGAGGTGTGGTACTATGATTATGAAGTGAAATTGTTCTGTGCAAACTAAAGGTTTCCTTTTAATAATTATGTAATTTTAAAATTAAATTTACAGAAATGGGACAATTCAAAGGGCCTTTATTTTGAAATGACACATCAGAATGACGTCATATTAAGTGAGTGACATAATCAGGTGTTGTACTATGATTATGAAGTGAAATTGTTCTGTGCAAACTAAAGGTTTCGTTTTAAAAATTATGTAATTTTGAAATTAAATTTACAGAAATGGGACAATTCAAAGAGCCTTTATTTTGAAATGACACATCAGAATGACTTCATATTAAGTGAGTGACATAATCAGGTGTGGTACTATGATTATGAAGTGAAATTGTTCTGTGCAAACTAATGGTTCACTTTTAATAATAATCTGAATTTGGAAAAAAATTTTACAGAAATGGGACAATTCAAAGGGCCTTTATTTTGAAATGACACATCAGAATGACGTCATATTAAGTGAGTGACATAATCAGGTGTTGTACTATGATTATGAAGTGAAATTGTTCTGTGCAAACTAATGGTTCACTTTTAATAATAATCTGAATTTGGAAAAAATTTTTACAGAAATGGGACAATTCAAAGGGCCTTTATTTTGAAATGACACATCGGAATGACGTCATATTAAGTGAGTGACATAATCAGCTGTGGTACTATGATTATGAAGTGAAATTGTTCTGTGCAAACTAAAGGTTCACTTTTAATAATAATCTGAATTTGGAAAAAAAATTTACAGAAATGTGACAATTCAAAGGTCCTTTATTTTGAAATGACACATCAGAATGACTTCATATTAAGTGAGTGACATAATCAGCTGTGGTACTATGATTATGAAGTGAAATTGTTCTGTGCAAACTAATGGTTTCTTTTTAATAATTATATAAATTTGGAAATAGATTTACAGAAATGTGACAATTCAAAGGTCCTTTATTTTGAAATGACACATCAGAATGACGTCATATTAAGTGAGTGACATAATCAGGTGTGGTACTATGATTATGAAGTGAAATTGTTCTGTGCAAACTAAAGGTTTCCTTTTAATAATTATGTAATTTTGAAACTAAATATACAGAAATGGTACAATTCAAAGGGCCTTTATTTTGAAATGACACATCAGAATGACGTCATATTCAGTGAGTGACATAATCAGGTGATGTACTATGATTATGAAGTGAAATTGTTCTGTGCAAACTAATGGTTCACTTTTAATAATAATCTGAATTTGGAAATTTTTTTTACAGAAATGGGACAATTCAAAGGGCCTTTATTTTGAAATGACACATCAGAATGACGTCATATTAAGTGAGTGACATAATCAGCTGTGGTACTATGATTATGAAGTGAAATTGTTCTGTGCAAACTAAAGGTTCACTTTTAATAATAATCTGAATTTGGAAAAAAAATTTACAGAAATGTGACAATTCAAAGGTCCTTTATTTTGAAATGACACATCAGAATGACGTCATATTAAGTGAGTGACATAATCAGGTGTTGTACTATGATTATGAAGTGAAATTGTTCTGTGCAAACTAAAGGTTTCCTTTTAATAATGATCTAAATTTGGAAAAAATTTTTACAGAAATGGGACAATTCAAAGGGTCTTTACTTTGAAATGACACATCAGAATGACGTCATATTAAGTGAGTGACATAATCAGGTGTTGTACTATGATTATGAAGTGAAATTGTTCTGTGCAAACTAAAGGTTTCCTTTTAATAATGATCTAAATTTGGAAAAAATTTTTACAGAAATGGGACAATTCAAAGGGTCTTTACTTTGAAATGACACATCAGAATGACGTCATATTAAGTGAGTGACATAATCAGGTGTTGTACTATGATTATGAAGTGAAATTGTTCTGTGCAAACTAAAGGTTTCCTTTTAATAATGATCTAAATTTGGAAAATTTTTTTACAGAAATGGGACAATTCAAAGAGCCTTTATTTTGAAATGACACATCAGAATGACTTCATTTTAAGTGAGTGACATAATCATGTGTGGTACTATGATTATGAAGTGAAATTGTTCTGTGCAAACTAAAGGTTTCCTTTTAATAATGATCTAAATTTGGAAAAAATTTTTACAGAAATGAGACAATTCAAAGGGTCTTTACTTTGAAATGACACATCAGAATGACGTCATATTAAGTGAGTGACATAATCAGGTGTTGTACTATGATTATGAAGTGAAATTGTTCTGTGCAAACTAATGGTTCACTTTTAATAATAATCTGAATTTGGAAAAAAAATTTACAGAAATGGGACAATTCAAAGGGCCTTTATTTTGAAATGACACATCAGAATGACGTCATATGAAGTGAGTGACATAATCAGGTGTTGTACTATGATTATGAAGTGAAATTGTTCTGTGCAAACTAAAGGTTTCGTTTTAAAAATTATGTAATTTTGAAATTAAATTTACAGAAATGGGACAATTCAAAGAGCCTTTATTTTGAAATGACACATCAGAATGACTTCATATTAAGTGAGTGACATAATCAGGTGTGGTACTATGATTATGAAGTGAAATTGTTCTGTGCAAACTAATGGTTCACTTTTAATAATAATCTGAATTTGGAAAAAATTTTTACAGAAATGGGACAATTCAAAGGGCCTTTATTTTGAAATGACACATCAGAATGACGTCATATTAAGTGAGTGACATAATCAGGTGTTGTACTATGATTATGAAGTGAAATTGTTCTGTGCAAACTAATGGTTCACTTTTAATAATAATCTGAATTTGGAAAAAATTTTTACAGAAATGGGACAATTCAAAGGGCCTTTATTTTGAAATGACACATCAGAATGACGTCATATTAAGTGAGTGACATAATCAGGTGTGGTACTATGATTATGAAGTGAAATTGTTCTGTGCAAACTAAAGGTTTCCTTTTAATAATTATGTAATTTTGAAACTAAATATACAGAAATGGTACAATTCAAAGGGCCTTTATTTTGAAATGACACATCAGAATGACGTCATATTCAGTGAGTGACATAATCAGGTGTTGTACTATGATTATGAAGTGAAATTGTTCTGTGCAAACTAATGGTTCACTTTTAATAATAATCTGAATTTGGAAAAATTTTTTACAGAAATGGGACAATTCAAAGGGCCTTTATTTTGAAATGACACATCGGAATGACGTCATATTAAGTGAGTGACATAATCAGGTGTGGTACTATGATTATGAAGTGAAATTGTTCTGTGCAAACTAATGGTTCACTTTTAATAATAATCTGAATTTGGAAAAAAATTTTACAGAAATGTGACAATTCAAAGGGCCTTTATTTTGAAATGACACACCAGAATGACGTCATATTAAGTGAGTGACATAATCAGGTGTGGTACTATGATTATGAAGTGAAATTGTTCTGTTCTTTTTACTAATTATATAAATTTGGAAATAAATTTACAGAAATGGTACAATTCAAAGGGTCTTTATTTTGAAATGACACATCAGAATGACGTCATATTAAGTGAGTGACATAATGAGGTGTGGTACTATGATTATGAAGTGAAATTGTTCTGTGCAAACTAATGGTTTCTTTTTAATAATTATATAAATTTGGAAATAAATTTACAGAAATGGGACAATTCAAAGGGCCTTTATTTTGAAATGACACATCAGAATGACGTCATATTAAGTGAGTGACATAATGAGGTGTGGTACTATGATTATGAAGTGAAATTGTTCTGTGCAAACTAATGGTTCACTTTTAATAATAATTTGAATTTGGAAAAAAAAATTACAGAAATGGGACAATTCAAAGAGCCTTTATTTTGAAATGACACATCAGAATGACGTCATATTAAGTGAGTGACATAATCAGGTGTGGTACTATGATTATGAAGTGAAATTGTTCTGTGCAAACTAATGGTTCACTTTTAATAATAATCTGAATTTGGAAAAAAAATTTACAGAAATGGGACAATTCAAAGGGCCTTTATTTTGAAATGACACATCAGAATGACGTCATATTAAGTGAGTGACATAATGAGGTGTGGTACTATGATTATGAAGTGAAATTGTTCTGTGCAAACTAATGGTTCACTTTTAATAATAATTTGAATTTGGAAAAAATTTTTACAGAAATGGGACAATTCAAAGGGTCTTTACTTTGAAATGACACATCAGAATGACGTCATATTAAGTGAGTGACATAATCAGGTGTTGTACTATGATTATGAAGTGAAATTGTTCTGTGCAAACTAAAGGTTTCCTTTTAAAAATTATGTAATTTTGAAATTAAATTTACAGAAATGGGACAATTCAAAGAGCCTTTATTTTGAAATGACACATCAGAATGACTTCATATTAAGTGAGTGACATAATCAGGTGTGGTACTATGATTATGAAGTGAAATTGTTCTGTGCAAACTAAAGGTTTCCTTTTAATAATGATCTAAATTTGGAAAAAAATTTTACAGAAATGGGACAATTCAAAGGGTCTTTACTTTGAAATGACACATCAGAATGACGTCATATTAAGTGAGTGACATAATCAGGTGTTGTACTATGATTATGAAGTGAAATTGTTCTGTGCAAACTAAAGGTTTCCTTTTAATAATGATCTAAATTTGGAAAAAATTTTTACAGAAATGGGACAATTCAAAGGGTCTTTACTTTGAAATGACACATCAGAATGACGTCATATTAAGTGAGTGACATAATCAGGTGTTGTACTATGATTATGAAGTGAAATTGTTCTGTGCAAACTAAAGGTTTCCTTTTAATAATGATCTAAATTTGGAAAATTTTTTTACAGAAATGGGACAATTCAAAGAGCCTTTATTTTGAAATGACACATCAGAATGACGTCATATTAAGTGAGTGACATAATCAGTTGTGGTACTATGATTATGAAGTGAAATTGTTCTGTGCAAACTAATGGTTCACTTTTAATAATAATCTGAATTTGGAAAATTTTTTTACAGAAATGGTACAATTCAAAGGGTCTTTATTTTGAAATGACACATCAGAATGACGTCATATTAAGTGAGTGACATAATCAGGTGTGGTACTATGATTATGAAGTGAAATTGTTCTGTGCAAACTAAAGGTTTCCTTTTAATAATTATGTAATATTGAAATTAAATTTACAGAAATGTGACAATTCAAAGAGCCTTTATTTTGAAATGACACATCAGAATGACTTCATTTTAAGTGAGTGACATAATCATGTGTGGTACTATGATTATGAAGTGAAATTGTTCTGTGCAAACTAAAGGTTTCCTTTTAATAATGATCTAAATTTGGAAAAAAATTTTATAGAAATGAGACAATTCAAAGGGTCTTTACTTTGAAATGACACATCAGAATGACGTCATATTAAGTGAGTGACATAATCAGGTGTTGTACTATGATTATGAAGTGAAATTGTTCTGTGCAAACTAATGGTTCACTTTTAATAATAATCTGAATTTGGAAAAAAAATTTACAGAAATGGGACAATTCAAAGGGCCTTTATTTTGAAATGACACATCAGAATGACGTCATATGAAGTGAGTGACATAATCAGGTGTTGTACTATGATTATGAAGTGAAATTGTTCTGTGCAAACTAAAGGTTTCGTTTTAAAAATTATGTAATTTTGAAATTAAATTTACAGAAATGGGACAATTCAAAGAGCCTTTATTTTGAAATGACACATCAGAATGACTTCATATTAAGTGAGTGACATAATCAGGTGTGGTACTATGATTATGAAGTGAAATTGTTCTGTGCAAACTAATGGTTCACTTTTAATAATAATCTGAATTTGGAAAAAAAATTTACAGAAATGGGACAATTCAAAGGGCCTTTATTTTGAAATGACACATCAGAATGACGTCATATTAAGTGAGTGACATAATCAGGTGTTGTACTATGATTATGAAGTGAAATTGTTCTGTGCAAACTAATGGTTCACTTTTAATAATAATCTGAATTTGGAAAAAATTTTTACAGAAATGGGACAATTCAAAGGGCCTTTATTTTGAAATGACACATCAGAATGACGTCATATTAAGTGAGTGACATAATCAGGTGTGGTACTATGATTATGAAGTGAAATTGTTCTGTGCAAACTAAAGGTTTCCTTTTAATAATTATGTAATTTTGAAACTAAATATACAGAAATGGTACAATTCAAAGGGCCTTTATTTTGAAATGACACATCAGAATGACGTCATATTCAGTGAGTGACATAATCAGGTGTTGTACTATGATTATGAAGTGAAATTGTTCTGTGCAAACTAATGGTTCACTTTTAATAATAATCTGAATTTGGAAAAATTTTTTACAGAAATGGGACAATTCAAAGGGCCTTTATTTTGAAATGACACATCAGAATGACGTCATATTAAGTGAGTGACATAATCAGCTGTGGTACTATGATTATGAAGTGAAATTGTTCTGTGCAAACTAAAGGTTCACTTTTAATAATAATCTGAATTTGGAAAAAAAATTTACATAAATGTGACAATTCAAAGGGTCTTTACTTTGAAATGACACATCAGAATGACGTCATATTAAGTGAGTGACATAATCAGGTGTTGTACTATGATTATGAAGTGAAATTGTTCTGTGCAAACTAAAGGTTTCCTTTTAATAATGATCTAAATTTGGAAAAATTTTTTACAGAAATGGGACAATTCAAAGGGTCTTTACTTTGAAATGACACATCAGAATGACGTCATATTAAGTGAGTGACATAATCAGGTGTTGTACTATGATTATGAAGTGAAATTGTTCTGTGCAAACTAAAGGTTTCCTTTTAATAATGATCTAAATTTGGAAAATTTTTTTACAGAAATGGGACAATTCAAAGAGCCTTTATTTTGAAATGACACATCAGAATGACGTCATATTAAGTGAGTGACATAATCAGTTGTGGTACTATGATTATGAAGTGAAATTGTTCTGTGCAAACTAATGGTTCACTTTTAATAATAATCTGAATTTGGAAATTTTTTTTACAGAAATGGTACAATTCAAAGGGTCTTTATTTTGAAATGACACATCAGAATGACGTCATATTAAGTGAGTGACATAATCAGGTGTGGTACTATGATTATGAAGTGAAATTGTTCTGTGCAAACTAAAGGTTTCCTTTTAATAATTATGTAATATTGAAATTAAATTTACAGAAATGTGACAATTCAAAGAGCCTTTATTTTGAAATGACACATCAGAATGACTTCATTTTAAGTGAGTGACATAATCATGTGTGGTACTATGATTATGAAGTGAAATTGTTCTGTGCAAACTAAAGGTTTCCTTTTAATAATGATCTAAATTTGGAAAAAATTTTTACAGAAATGAGACAATTCAAAGGGTCTTTACTTTGAAATGACACATCAGAATGACGTCATATTAAGTGAGTGACATAATCAGGTGTTGTACTATGATTATGAAGTGAAATTGTTCTGTGCAAACTAATGGTTCACTTTTAATAATAATCTGAATTTGGAAAAAAAATTTACAGAAATGGGACAATTCAAAGGGCCTTTATTTTGAAATGACACATCAGAATGACGTCATATTAAGTGAGTGACATAATCAGCTGTGGTACTATGATTATGAAGTGAAATTGTTCTGTGCAAACTAAAGGTTTCGTTTTAAAAATTATGTAATTTTGAAATTAAATTTACAGAAATGGGACAATTCAAAGAGCCTTTATTTTGAAATGACACATCAGAATGACTTCATATTAAGTGAGTGACATAATCAGGTGTGGTACTATGATTATGAAGTGAAATTGTTCTGTGCAAACTAATGGTTCACTTTTAATAATAATCTGAATTTGGAAAAAATTTTTACAGAAATGGGACAATTCAAAGGGCCTTTATTTTGAAATGACACATCAGAATGACGTCATATTAAGTGAGTGACATAATCAGGTGTTGTACTATGATTATGAAGTGAAATTGTTCTGTGCAAACTAATGGTTCACTTTTAATAATAATCTGAATTTGGAAAAAAATTTTACAGAAATGGGACAATTCAAAGGGCCTTTATTTTGAAATGACACATCAGAATGACGTCATATTAAGTGAGTGACATAATCAGGTGTGGTACTATGATTATGAAGTGAAATTGTTCTGTGCAAACTAAAGGTTTCCTTTTAATAATTATGTAATTTTGAAACTAAATATACAGAAATGGTACAATTCAAAGGGCCTTTATTTTGAAATGACACATCAGAATGACGTCATATTCAGTGAGTGACATAATCAGGTGTTGTACTATGATTATGAAGTGAAATTGTTCTGTGCAAACTAATGGTTCACTTTTAATAATAATCTGAATTTGGAAAATTTTTTTACAGAAATGGGACAATTCAAAGGGCCTTTATTTTGAAATGACACATCAGAATGACGTCATATTAAGTGAGTGACATAATCAGCTGTGGTACTATGATTATGAAGTGAAATTGTTCTGTGCAAACTAAAGGTTCACTTTTAATAATAATCTGAATTTGGAAAAAAAATTTACAGAAATGTGACAATTCAAAGGTCCTTTATTTTGAAATGACACATCAGAATGACTTCATATTAAGTGAGTGACATAATCAGCTGTGGTACTATGATTATGAAGTGAAATTGTTCTGTGCAAACTAATGGTTTCTTTTTAATAATTATATAAATTTGGAAATAGATTTACAGAAATGTGACAATTCAAAGGTCCTTTATTTTGAAATGACACATCAGAATGACGTCATATTAAGTGAGTGACATAATCAGGTGTGGTACTATGATTATGACGTGAAATTGTTCTGTGCAAAGTAAAGGTTTCCTTTTAATAATGATCTAAATTTGGAAAAAAATTTTACAGAAATGGGACAATTCAAAGGTTCTTTACTTTGAAATGACACATCAGAATGACGTCATATTAAGTGAGTGACATAATCAGGTGTTGTACTATGATTATGAAGTGAAAGTGTTCTGAGCAAACTAATGGTTCACTTTTAATAATAATCTGAATTTGAAAATTTTTTTTACAGAAATGGGACAATTCAAAGGGCCTTTATTTTGAAATGACACATCGGAATGACGTCATATTAAGTGAGTGACATAATCAGGTGTGGTACTATGATTATGAAGTGAAATTGTTCTGTGCAAACTAATGGTTCACTTTTAATAATAATCTGAATTTGGAAAAAAAATTTACAGAAATGGGACAATTCAAAGGGCCTTTATTTTGAAATGACACATCGGAATGACGTCATATTAAGTGAGTGACATAATCAGGTGTGGTACTATGATTATGAAGTGAAATTGTTCTGTGCAAACTAATGGTTTCCTTTTAATAATGATCTAAATTTGGAAAAATTTTTTACAGAAATGGGACAATTCAAAGGGTCTTTACTTTGAAATGACACATCAGAATGACGTCATATTAAGTGAGTGACATAATCAGGTGTTGTACTATGATTATGAAGTGAAATTGTTCTGTGCAAACTAAAGGTTTCCTTTTAATAATGATCTAAATTTGGAAAATTTTTTTACAGAAATGGGACAATTCAAAGAGCCTTTATTTTGAAATGACACATCAGAATGACGTCATATTAAGTGAGTGACATAATCAGTTGTGGTACTATGATTATGAAGTGAAATTGTTCTGTGCAAACTAATGGTTCACTTTTAATAATAATCTGAATTTGGAAATTTTTTTTACAGAAATGGTACAATTCAAAGGGTCTTTATTTTGAAATGACACATCAGAATGACGTCATATTAAGTGAGTGACATAATCAGGTGTGGTACTATGATTATGAAGTGAAATTGTTCTGTGCAAACTAAAGGTTTCCTTTTAATAATTATGTAATATTGAAATTAAATTTACAGAAATGTGACAATTCAAAGAGCCTTTATTTTGAAATGACACATCAGAATGACTTCATTTTAAGTGAGTGACATAATCATGTGTGGTACTATGATTATGAAGTGAAATTGTTCTGTGCAAACTAAAGGTTTCCTTTTAATAATGATCTAAATTTGGAAAAAATTTTTACAGAAATGAGACAATTCAAAGGGTCTTTACTTTGAAATGACACATCAGAATGACGTCATATTAAGTGAGTGACATAATCAGGTGTTGTACTATGATTATGAAGTGAAATTGTTCTGTGCAAACTAATGGTTCACTTTTAATAATAATCTGAATTTGGAAAAAAAATTTACAGAAATGGGACAATTCAAAGGGCCTTTATTTTGAAATGACACATCAGAATGACGTCATATTAAGTGAGTGACATAATCAGCTGTGGTACTATGATTATGAAGTGAAATTGTTCTGTGCAAACTAAAGGTTTCGTTTTAAAAATTATGTAATTTTGAAATTAAATTTACAGAAATGGGACAATTCAAAGAGCCTTTATTTTGAAATGACACATCAGAATGACTTCATATTAAGTGAGTGACATAATCAGGTGTGGTACTATGATTATGAAGTGAAATTGTTCTGTGCAAACTAATGGTTCACTTTTAATAATAATCTGAATTTGGAAAAAATTTTTACAGAAATGGGACAATTCAAAGGGCCTTTATTTTGAAATGACACATCAGAATGACGTCATATTAAGTGAGTGACATAATCAGGTGTTGTACTATGATTATGAAGTGAAATTGTTCTGTGCAAACTAATGGTTCACTTTTAATAATAATCTGAATTTGGAAAAAAATTTTACAGAAATGGGACAATTCAAAGGGCCTTTATTTTGAAATGACACATCAGAATGACGTCATATTAAGTGAGTGACATAATCAGGTGTGGTACTATGATTATGAAGTGAAATTGTTCTGTGCAAACTAAAGGTTTCCTTTTAATAATTATGTAATTTTGAAACTAAATATACAGAAATGGTACAATTCAAAGGGCCTTTATTTTGAAATGACACATCAGAATGACGTCATATTCAGTGAGTGACATAATCAGGTGTTGTACTATGATTATGAAGTGAAATTGTTCTGTGCAAACTAATGGTTCACTTTTAATAATAATCTGAATTTGGAAAATTTTTTTACAGAAATGGGACAATTCAAAGGGCCTTTATTTTGAAATGACACATCAGAATGACGTCATATTAAGTGAGTGACATAATCAGCTGTGGTACTATGATTATGAAGTGAAATTGTTCTGTGCAAACTAAAGGTTCACTTTTAATAATAATCTGAATTTGGAAAAAAAATTTACAGAAATGTGACAATTCAAAGGTCCTTTATTTTGAAATGACACATCAGAATGACTTCATATTAAGTGAGTGACATAATCAGCTGTGGTACTATGATTATGAAGTGAAATTGTTCTGTGCAAACTAATGGTTTCTTTTTAATAATTATATAAATTTGGAAATAGATTTACAGAAATGTGACAATTCAAAGGTCCTTTATTTTGAAATGACACATCAGAATGACGTCATATTAAGTGAGTGACATAATCAGGTGTGGTACTATGATTATGACGTGAAATTGTTCTGTGCAAAGTAAAGGTTTCCTTTTAATAATGATCTAAATTTGGAAAAAAATTTTACAGAAATGGGACAATTCAAAGGTTCTTTACTTTGAAATGACACATCAGAATGACGTCATATTAAGTGAGTGACATAATCAGGTGTTGTACTATGATTATGAAGTGAAAGTGTTCTGAGCAAACTAATGGTTCACTTTTAATAATAATCTGAATTTGAAAATTTTTTTTACAGAAATGGGACAATTCAAAGGGCCTTTATTTTGAAATGACACATCGGAATGACGTCATATTAAGTGAGTGACATAATCAGGTGTGGTACTATGATTATGAAGTGAAATTGTTCTGTGCAAACTAATGGTTCACTTTTAATAATAATCTGAATTTGGAAAAAAAATTTACAGAAATGTGACAATTCAAAGGGCCTTTATTTTGAAATGACACACCAGAATGACGTCATATTAAGTGAGTGACATAATCAGGTGTGGTACTATGATTATGAAGTGAAATTGTTCTGTTCTTTTTAATAATTATATAAATTTGGAAATAAATTTACAGAAATGGTACAATTCAAAGGGTCTTTATTTTGAAATGACACATCAGAATGACGTCATATTAAGTGAGTGACATAATCAGGTGTGGTACTATGATTATGAAGTGAAATTGTTCTGTGCAAACTAATGGTTTCTTTTTAATAATTATATAAATTTGGAAATAAATTTACAGAAATGGGACAATTCAAAGGGCCTTTATTTTGAAATGACACATCAGAATGACGTCATATTCAGTGAGTGACATAATCAGGTGTGGTACTATGATTATGAAGTGAAATTGTTCTGTGCAAACTAATGGTTTCTTTTTAATATATATATAAATTTGGAAATAAATTTACAGAAATGGGACAATTCAAAGGTCCTTTATTTTGAAATGACACATCAGAATGACTTCATATTAAGTGAGTGACATAATCAGGTGTTGTACTATGATTACGAAGTGAAATTGTTCTGTGCAAACTAATGGTTCACTTTTAATAATAATCTGAATTTGGAAAAAATTTTTACAGAAATGGGACAATTCAAAGGGCCTTTATTTTGAAATGACACATCAGAATGACGTCATATTAAGTGAGTGACATAATCAGGTGTGGTACTATGATTATGAAGTGAAATTGTTCTGTGCAAACTAATGGTTCACTTTTAATAATAATCTGAATTTGGAAAAAAATTTTACAGAAATGTGACAATTCAAAGGGCCTTTATTTTGAAATGACACACCAGAATGACGTCATATTAAGTGAGTGACATAATCAGGTGTGGTACTATGATTATGAAGTGAAATTGTTCTGTTCTTTTTAATAATTATATAAATTTGGAAATAAATTTACAGAAATGGTACAATTCAAAGGGTCTTTATTTTGAAATGACACATCAGAATGACGTCATATTAAGTGAGTGACATAATCAGGTGTGGTACTATGATTATGAAGTGAAATTGTTCTGTGCAAACTAATGGTTTCTTTTTAATAATTATATAAATTTGGAAATAAATTTACAGAAATGGGACAATTCAAAGGGCCTTTATTTTGAAATGACACATCAGAATGACGTCATATTCAGTGAGTGACATAATCAGGTGTGGTACTATGATTATGAAGTGAAATTGTTCTGTGCAAACTAATGGTTTCTTTTTAATATATATATAAATTTGGAAATAAATTTACAGAAATGGGACAATTCAAAGGTCCTTTATTTTGAAATGACACATCAGAATGACTTCATATTAAGTGAGTGACATAATCAGGTGTTGTACTATGATTACGAAGTGAAATTGTTCTGTGCAAACTAATGGTTCACTTTTAATAATAATCTGAATTTGGAAAAAAATTTTACAGAAATGGGACAATTCAAAGGGCCTTTATTTTGAAATGACACATCAGAATGACGTCATATTAAGTGAGTGACATAATGAGGTGTGGTACTATGATTATGAAGTGAAATTGTTCTGTGCAAACTAAAGGTTTCCTTTTAATAATTATGTAATTTTAAAATTAAATTTACAGAAATGGGACAATTCAAAGGTCCTTTATTTTGAAATGACACATCAGAATGACGTCATATTAAGTGAGTGACATAGTCAGGTGTGGTACTATGATTATGAAGTGAAATTGTTATGTGCAAACTAATGGTTTCTTTTTAATAATTATATAATTTTAAAATTAAATTTACAGAAATGGGACAATTCAAAGGTCCTTTATTTTGAAATGACACATCAGAATGACGTCATATTAAGTGAGTGACATAGTCAGGTGTGGTACTATGATTATGAAGTGAAATTGTTATGTGCAAACTAATGGTTTCTTTTTAATAATTATTTAAAGTTGGAAATAAATTTACAGAAATGGTACAATTCAAAGGGCCTTTATTTTGAAATGACACATCAGAATGACGTCATATTAAGTGAGTGACATAATGAGGTGTGGTACTATGATTATGAAGTGAAATTGTTCTGTGCAAACTAAAGGTTTCCTTTTAATAATTATATAATTTTAAAATTAAATTTACAGAAATGGTACAATTCAAAGGGTCTTTACTTTGAAATGACACATCAGAATGACGTCATATTAAGTGAGTGACATAATCAGGTGTGGTACTATGATTATGAAGTGAAATTGTTCTGTGCAAACTAATGGTTCACTTTTAATAATCTGAATTTGGAAAAAATTTTTACAGAAATGGGACAATTCAAAGGGCCTTTATTTTGAAATGACACATCAGAATGACGTCATATTAAGTGAGTGACATAATCAGGTGTGGTACTATGATTATGAAGTGAAATTGTTCTGTGCAAACTAAAGGTTTCTTTTTAATAATTATATAAATTTGGAAATAGATTTACAGAAATGTGACAATTCAAAGGTCCTTTATTTTGAAATGACACATCAGAATGACGTCATAATAAGTGAGTGACATAATCAGGTGTTGTAATATGATTATGAAGTGAAATTGTTCTGTGCAAACTAATGGTTTACTTTTAATAATAATCTGAATTTGGAAAAAATTTTTACAGAAATGTGAATTCAAAGGGCCTTTATTTTGAAATGACACATCAGAATGACGTCATATTAAGTGAGTGACATAATGAGGTGTGGTACTATGATTATGAAGTGAAATTGTTCTGTGCAAACTAATGGTTTCTTTTTAATAATTATATAAATTTGGAAATAAATTTACAGAAATGGGACAATTCAAAGGGCCTTTATTTTGAAATGACACATCAGAATGACGTCATATTCAGTGAGTGACATAATCAGGTGTGGTACTATGATTATGAAGCGAAATTGTTCTGTGCAAACTAATGGTTTCTTTTTAATATATATATAAATTTGGAAATAAATTTACAGAAATGGGACAATTCAAAGGTCCTTTATTTTGAAATGACACATCAGAATGACGTCATATTAAGTGAGTGACATAGTCAGGTGTGGTACTATGATTATGAAGTGAAATTGTTATGTGCAAACTAATGGTTTCTTTTTAATAATTATTTAAAGTTGGAAATAAATTTACAGAAATGGTACAATTCAAAGGGCCTTTATTTTGAAATGACACATCAGAATGACGTCATATTAAGTGAGTGACATAATGAGGTGTGGTACTATGATTATGAAGTGAAATTGTTCTGTGCAAACTAAAGGTTTCCTTTTAATAATTATATAATTTTAAAATTAAATTTACAGAAATGGTACAATTCAAAGGGTCTTTACTTTGAAATGACACATCAGAATGACGTCATATTAAGTGAGTGACATAATCAGGTGTGGTACTATGATTATGAAGTGAAATTGTTCTGTGCAAACTAATGGTTTCTTTTTAATAATTATATAAATTTGGAAATAAATTTACAGAAATGGGACAATTCAAAGGGCCTTTATTTTGAAATGACACATCAGAATGACGTCATATTCAGTGAGTGACATAATCAGGTGTGGTACTATGATTATGAAGTGAAATTGTTCTGTGCAAACTAATGGTTTCTTTTTAATATATATATAAATTTGGAAATAAATTTACAGAAATGTGACAATTCAAAGGTCCTTTATTTTGAAATGACACATCAGAATGACTTCATATTAAGTGAGTGACATAATCAGGTGTTGTACTATGATTACGAAGTGAAATTGTTCTGTGCAAACTAATGGTTCACTTTTAATAATAATCTGAATTTGGAAAAATTTTTTACAGAAATGGGACAATTCAAAGGGCCTTTATTTTGAAATGACACATCAGAATGACGTCATATTAAGTGAGTGACATAATGAGGTGTGGTACTATGATTATGAAGTGAAATTGTTCTGTGCAAACTAATGGTTCACTTTTAATAATAATTTGAATTTGGAAAAAAATATTACAGAAATGGGACAATTCAAAGAGCCTTTATTTTGAAATGACACATCAGAATGACGTCATATTAAGTGAGTGACATAATCAGGTGTGGTACTATGATTATGAAGTGAAATTGTTCTGTGCAAACTAATGGTTCACTTTTAATAATAATCTGAATTTGGAAAAAAAATTTACAGAAATGGGACAATTCAAAGGGCCTTTATTTTGAAATGACACATCAGAATGACGTCATATTAAGTGAGTGACATAATGAGGTGTGGTACTATGATTATGAAGTGAAATTGTTCTGTGCAAACTAATGGTTCACTTTTAATAATAATTTGAATTTGGAAAAAAAAATTACAGAAATGGGACAATTCAAAGAGCCTTTATTTTGAAATGACACATCAGAATGACGTCATATTAAGTGAGTGACATAATGAGGTGTGGTACTATGATTATGAAGTGAAATTGTTCTGTGCAAACTAATGGTTCACTTTTAATAATAATCTGAATTTGGAAAAAAATTTACAGAAATGGGACAATTCAAAGGGCCTTTATTTTGAAATGACACATCAGAATGACTTCATATTAAGTGAGTGACATAATCAGGTGTGGTACTATGATTATGAAGTGAAATTGTTCTGTGCAAACTAAAGGTTTCCTTTTAAAAATTATGTAATTTTGAAATTAAATTTACAGAAATGGGACAATTCAAAGAGCCTTTATTTTGAAATGACACATCAGAATGACTTCATATTAAGTGAGTGACATAATCAGGTGTGGTACTATGATTATGAAGTGAAATTGTTCTGTGCAAACTAAAGGTTTCCTTTTAATAATGATCTAAATTTGGAAATTTTTTTTACAGAAATGGGACAATTCAAAGGGCCTTTATTTTGAAATGACACATCAGAATGACTTCATATTAAGTGAGTGACATAATCAGGTGTGGTACTATGATTATGAAGTGAAATTGTTCTGTGCAAACTAAAGGTTTCCTTTTAAAAATTATGTAATTTTGAAATTAAATTTACAGAAATGGGACAATTCAAAGAGCCTTTATTTTGAAATGACACATCAGAATGACTTCATATTAAGTGAGTGACATAATCAGGTGTGGTACTATGATTATGAAGTGAAATTGTTCTGTGCAAACTAAAGGTTTCCTTTTAATAATGATCTAAATTTGGAAATTTTTTTTACAGAAATGGGACAATTCAAAGGGCCTTTATTTTGAAATGACACATCAGAATGACGTCATATTAAGTGAGTGACATAATCAGGTGTGGTACTATGATTATGAAGTGAAATTGTTCTGTGCAAACTAATGGTTTCTTTTTAATAATTATATAAATTTGGAAATAAATTTACAGAAATGGGACAATTCAAAGGTCCTTTATTTTGAAATGACACATCAGAATGACTTCATATTAAGTGAGTGACATAATCAGCTGTGGTACTATGATTATGAAGTGAAATTGTTCTGTGCAAACTAATGGTTTCTTTTTAATAATTATATAAATTTGGAAATAGATTTACAGAAATGTGACAATTCAAAGGTCCTTTATTTTGAAATGACACATCAGAATGACGTCATAATAAGTGAGTGACATAATCAGGTGTTGTAGAATGATTATGAAGTGAAATTGTTCTGTGCAAACTAATGGTTTACTTTTAATAATAATCTGAATTTGGAAATTTTTTTTACAGAAATGGGACAATTCAAAGGGTCTTTATTTTGAAATGACACATCAGAATGACGTCATATTAAGTGAGTGACATAATCAGGTGTTGTACTATAATTATGAAGTGAAATTGTTCTGTGCAAACTAATGGTTCACTTTTAATAATAATCTGAATTTGGAAAAAATTTTTACAGAAATGTGAATTCAATGGGCCTTTATTTTGAAATGACACATCAGAATGACGTCATATTAAGTGAGTGACATAATCAGGTGTTGTACTATGATTACGAAGTGAAATTGTTCTGTGCAAACTAATGGTTCACTTTTAATAATAATCTGAATTTGGAAAAATTTTTTACAGAAATGGGACAATTCAAAGGGCCTTTATTTTGAAATGACACATCAGAATGACGTCATATTAAGTGAGTGACATAATGAGGTGTGGTACTATGATTATGAAGTGAAATTGTTCTGTGCAAACTAAAGGTTTCCTTTTAATAATTATGTAATTTTAAAATTAAATTTACAGAAATGGGACAATTCAAAGGTCCTTTATTTTGAAATGACACATCAGAATGACGTCATATTAAGTGAGTGACATAGTCAGGTGTGGTACTATGATTATGAAGTGAAATTGTTATGTGCAAACTAATGGTTTCTTTTTAATAATTATTTAAAGTTGGAAATAAATTTACAGAAATGGTACAATTCAAAGGGCCTTTATTTTGAAATGACACATCAGAATGACGTCATATTAAGTGAGTGACATAATGAGGTGTGGTACTATGATTATGAAGTGAAATTGTTCTGTGCAAACTAAAGGTTTCCTTTTAATAATTATATAATTTTAAAATTAAATTTACAGAAATTGTACAATTCAAAGGGTCTTTACTTTGAAATGACACATCAGAATGACGTCATATTAAGTGAGTGACATAATCAGGAGTGGTACTATGATTATGAAGTGAAATTGTTCTGTGCAAACTAATGGTTTCTTTTTAATAATTATATAAATTTGGAAATAAATTTACAGAAATGGGACAATTCAAAGGGCCTTTATTTTGAAATGACACATCAGAATGACGTCATATTCAGTGAGTGACATAATCAGGTGTGGTACTATGATTATGAAGTGAAATTGTTCTGTGCAAACTAATGGTTTCTTTTTAATATATATATAAATTTGGAAATAAATTTACAGAAATGTGACAATTCAAAGGTCCTTTATTTTGAAATGACACATCAGAATGACGTCATATTAAGTGAGTGACATAATCAGGTGTTGTACTATGATTACGAAGTGAAATTGTTCTGTGCAAACTAATGGTTCACTTTTAATAATAATCTGAATTTGGAAAATTTTTTTACAGAAATGGGACAATTCAAAGGGCCTTTATTTTGAAATGACACATCAGAATGACGTCATATTAAGTGAGTGACATAATCAGGAGTGGTACTATGATTATGAAGTGAAATTGTTCTGTGCAAACTAATGGTTTCTTTTTAATAATTATATAAATTTGGAAATAAATTTACAGAAATGGGACAATTCAAAGGGCCTTTATTTTGAAATGACACATCAGAATGACGTCATATTCAGTGAGTGACATAATCAGGTGTGGTACTATGATTATGAAGTGAAATTGTTCTGTGCAAACTAATGGTTTCTTTTTAATATATATATAAATTTGGAAATAAATTTACAGAAATGTGACAATTCAAAGGTCCTTTATTTTGAAATGACACATCAGAATGACGTCATATTAAGTGAGTGACATAATCAGGTGTTGTACTATGATTACGAAGTGAAATTGTTCTGTGCAAACTAATGGTTCACTTTTAATAATAATCTGAATTTGGAAAATTTTTTTACAGAAATGGGACAATTCAAAGGGTCTTTATTTTGAAATGACACATCAGAATGACGTCATATTAAGTGAGTGACATAATCAGGTGTTGTACTATAATTATGAAGTGAAATTGTTCTGTGCAAACTAATGGTTCACTTTTAATAATAATCTGAATTTGGAAAAAATTTTTACAGAAATGTGAATTCAATGGGCCTTTATTTTGAAATGACACATCAGAATGACGTCATATTAAGTGAGTGACATAATCAGGTGTTGTACTATGATTACGAAGTGAAATTGTTCTGTGCAAACTAATGGTTCACTTTTAATAATAATCTGAATTTGGAAAAATTTTTTACAGAAATGGGACAATTCAAAGGGCCTTTATTTTGAAATGACACATCAGAATGACGTCATATTAAGTGAGTGACATAATGAGGTGTGGTACTATGATTATGAAGTGAAATTGTTCTGTGCAAACTAAAGGTTTCCTTTTAATAATTATGTAATTTTAAAATTAAATTTACAGAAATGGGACAATTCAAAGGTCCTTTATTTTGAAATGACACATCAGAATGACGTCATATTAAGTGAGTGACATAGTCAGGTGTGGTACTATGATTATGAAGTGAAATTGTTATGTGCAAACTAATGGTTTCTTTTTAATAATTATTTAAAGTTGGAAATAAATTTACAGAAATGGTACAATTCAAAGGGCCTTTATTTTGAAATGACACATCAGAATGACGTCATATTAAGTGAGTGACATAATGAGGTGTGGTACTATGATTATGAAGTGAAATTGTTCTGTGCAAACTAAAGGTTTCCTTTTAATAATTATATAATTTTAAAATTAAATTTACAGAAATTGTACAATTCAAAGGGTCTTTACTTTGAAATGACACATCAGAATGACGTCATATTAAGTGAGTGACATAATCAGGAGTGGTACTATGATTATGAAGTGAAATTGTTCTGTGCAAACTAATGGTTTCTTTTTAATAATTATATAAATTTGGAAATAAATTTACAGAAATGGGACAATTCAAAGGGCCTTTATTTTGAAATGACACATCAGAATGACGTCATATTCAGTGAGTGACATAATCAGGTGTGGTACTATGATTATGAAGTGAAATTGTTCTGTGCAAACTAATGGTTTCTTTTTAATATATATATAAATTTGGAAATAAATTTACAGAAATGTGACAATTCAAAGGTCCTTTATTTTGAAATGACACATCAGAATGACGTCATATTAAGTGAGTGACATAATCAGGTGTTGTACTATGATTACGAAGTGAAATTGTTCTGTGCAAACTAATGGTTCACTTTTAATAATAATCTGAATTTGGAAAAATTTTTTACAGAAATGGGACAATTCAAAGGGCCTTTATTTTGAAATGACACATCAGAATGACGTCATATTAAGTGAGTGACATAATGAGGTGTGGTACTATGATTATGAAGTGAAATTGTTCTGTGCAAACTAAAGGTTTCCTTTTAATAATTATGTAATTTTAAAATTAAATTTACAGAAATGGGACAATTCAAAGGTCCTTTATTTTGAAATGACACATCAGAATGACGTCATATTAAGTGAGTGACATAGTCAGGTGTGGTACTATGATTATGAAGTGAAATTGTTATGTGCAAACTAATGGTTTCTTTTTAATAATTATTTAAAGTTGGAAATAAATTTACAGAAATGGTACAATTCAAAGGGCCTTTATTTTGAAATGACACATCAGAATGACGTCATATTAAGTGAGTGACATAATGAGGTGTGGTACTATGATTATGAAGTGAAATTGTTCTGTGCAAACTAAAGGTTTCCTTTTAATAATTATATAATTTTAAAATTAAATTTACAGAAATTGTACAATTCAAAGGGTCTTTACTTTGAAATGACACATCAGAATGACGTCATATTAAGTGAGTGACATAATCAGGAGTGGTACTATGATTATGAAGTGAAATTGTTCTGTGCAAACTAATGGTTTCTTTTTAATAATTATATAAATTTGGAAATAAATTTACAGAAATGGGACAATTCAAAGGGCCTTTATTTTGAAATGACACATCAGAATGACGTCATATTCAGTGAGTGACATAATCAGGTGTGGTACTATGATTATGAAGTGAAATTGTTCTGTGCAAACTAATGGTTTCTTTTTAATATATATATAAATTTGGAAATAAATTTACAGAAATGTGACAATTCAAAGGTCCTTTATTTTGAAATGACACATCAGAATGACTTCATATTAAGTGAGTGACATAATCAGGTGTTGTACTATGATTACGAAGTGAAATTGTTCTGTGCAAACTAATGGTTCACTTTTAATAATAATCTGAATTTGGAAAAAATTTTTACAGAAATGGGACAATTCAAAGGGCCTTTATTTTGAAATGACACATCAGAATGACGTCATATTAAGTGAGTGACATAATGAGGTGTGGTACTATGATTATGAAGTGAAATTGTTCTGTGCAAACTAAAGGTTTCCTTTTAATAATTATGTAATTTTAAAATTAAATTTACAGAAATGGGACAATTCAAAGGGCCTTTATTTTAAAATGACACATCGGAATGACGTCATATTAAGTGAGTGACATAATCAGGTGTGGTACTATGATTATGAAGTGAAATTGTTCTGTGCAAACTAATGGTTCACTTTTAATAATAATCTGAATTTGGAAAAAAATTTTACAGAAATGTGACAATTCAAAGGGCCTTTATTTTGAAATGACACACCAGAATGACGTCATATTAAGTGAGTGACATAATCAGGTGTGGTACTATGATTATGAAGTGAAATTGTTCTGTGCAAACTAATGGTTCACTTTTAATAATAATCTGAATTTGGAAAAATTTTTTACAGAAATGGGACAATTCAAAGGGCCTTTATTTTGAAATGACACATCAGAATGACGTCATATTAAGTGAGTGACATAATCAGGTGTTGTACTATGATTATGAAGTGAAATTGTTCTGTGCAAACTAATGGTTCACTTTTAATAATAATCTGAATTTGGAAAAAATTTTTACAGAAATGGGACAATTCAAAGGGCCTTTATTTTGAAATGACACATCAGAATGACGTCATATTAAGTGAGTGACATAATCAGCTGTGGTACTATGATTATGAAGTGAAATTGTTCTGTGCAAACTAAAGGTTCACTTTTAATAATAATCTGAATTTGGAAAAAAAATTTACAGAAATGTGACAATTCAAAGGTCCTTTATTTTGAAATGACACATCAGAATGACTTCATATTAAGTGAGTGACATAATCAGCTGTGGTACTATGATTATGAAGTGAAATTGTTCTGTGCAAACTAATGGTTTCTTTTTAATAATTATAAAAATTTGGAAATAGATTTACAGAAATGTGACAATTCAAAGGTCCTTTATTTTGAAATGACACATCAGAATGACGTCATATTAAGTGAGTGACATAATCAGGTGTGGTACTATGATTATGAAGTGAAATTGTTCTGTGCAAACTAAAGGTTTCCTTTTAATAATGATCTAAATTTGGAAAAAAATTTTACAGAAATGGGACAATTCAAAGGTTCTTTACTTTGAAATGACACATCAGAATGACGTCATATTAAGTGAGTGACATAATCAGGTGTTGTACTATGATTATGAAGTGAAATTGTTCTGAGCAAACTAATGGTTCACTTTTAATAATAATCTGAATTTGAAAATTTTTTTTACAGAAATGGGACAATTCAAAGGGCCTTTATTTTGAAATGACACATCGGAATGACGTCATATTAAGTGAGTGACATAATCAGCTGTGGTACTATGATTATGAAGTGAAATTGTTCTGTGCAAACTAATGGTTCACTTTTAATAATAATCTGAATTTGGAAAAAAAATTTACAGAAATGTGACAATTCAAAGGGCCTTTATTTTGAAATGACACACCAGAATGACGTCATATTAAGTGAGTGACATAATCAGGTGTGGTACTATGATTATGAAGTGAAATTGTTCTGTGCAAACTAATGGTTCACTTTTAATAATAATCTGAATTTGGAAACATTTTTTACAGAAATGGGACAATTCAAAGGGCCTTTATTTTGAAATGACACATCAGAATGACGTCATATTAAGTGAGTGACATAATCAGGTGTTGTACTATGATTATGAAGTGAAATTGTTCTGTGCAAACTAATGGTTCACTTTTAATAATAATCTGAATTTGGAAAAAATTTTTACAGAAATGGGACAATTCAAAGGGCCTTTATTTTGAAATGACACATCAGAATGACGTCATATTAAGTGAGTGACATAATCAGCTGTGGTACTATGATTATGAAGTGAAATTGTTCTGTGCAAACTAAAGGTTCACTTTTAATAATAATCTGAATTTGGAAAAAAAATTTACAGAAATGTGACAATTCAAAGGTCCTTTATTTTGAAATGACACATCAGAATGACTTCATATTAAGTGAGTGACATAATCAGCTGTGGTACTATGATTATGAAGTGAAATTGTTCTGTGCAAACTAATGGTTTCTTTTTAATAATTATATAAATTTGGAAATAGATTTACAGAAATGTGACAATTCAAAGGTCCTTTATTTTGAAATGACACATCAGAATGACGTCATATTAAGTGAGTGACATAATGAGGTGTGGTACTATGATTATGAAGTGAAATTGTTCTGTGCAAACTAAAGGTTTCCTTTTAATAATTATGTAATTTTAAAATTAAATTTACAGAAATGGGACAATTCAAAGGTCCTTTATTTTGAAATGACACATCAGAATGACGTCATATTAAGTGAGTGACATAGTCAGGTGTGGTACTATGATTATGAAGTGAAATTGTTATGTGCAAACTAATGGTTTCTTTTTAATAATTATTTAAAGTTGGAAATAAATTTACAGAAATGGTACAATTCAAAGGGCCTTTATTTTGAAATGACACATCAGAATGACGTCATATTAAGTGAGTGACATAATGAGGTGTGGTACTATGATTATGAAGTGAAATTGTTCTGTGCAAACTAAAGGTTTCCTTTTAATAATTATATAATTTTAAAATTAAATTTACAGAAATGGTACAATTCAAAGGGTCTTTACTTTGAAATGACACATCAGAATGACGTCATATTAAGTGAGTGACATAATCAGGAGTGGTACTATGATTATGAAGTGAAATTGTTCTGTGCAAACTAATGGTTTCTTTTTAATAATTATATAAATTTGGAAATAAATTTACAGAAATGGGACAATTCAAAGGGCCTTTATTTTGAAATGACACATCAGAATGACGTCATATTCAGTGAGTGACATAATCAGGTGTGGTACTATGATTATGAAGTGAAATTGTTCTGTGCAAACTAATGGTTTCTTTTTAATATATATATAAATTTGGAAATAAATTTACAGAAATGTGACAATTCAAAGGTCCTTTATTTTGAAATGACACATCAGAATGACTTCATATTAAGTGAGTGACATAATCAGGTGTTGTACTATGATTACGAAGTGAAATTGTTCTGTGCAAACTAATGGTTCACTTTTAATAATAATCTGAATTTGGAAAAAATTTTTACAGAAATGGGACAATTCAAAGGGCCTTTATTTTGAAATGACACATCAGAATGACGTCATATTAAGTGAGTGACATAATGAGGTGTGGTACTATGATTATGAAGTGAAATTGTTCTGTGCAAACTAAAGGTTTCCTTTTAATAATTATGTAATTTTAAAATTAAATTTACAGAAATGGGACAATTCAAAGGGCCTTTATTTTGAAATGACACATCGGAATGACGTCATATTAAGTGAGTGACATAATCAGGTGTGGTACTATGATTATGAAGTGAAATTGTTCTGTGCAAACTAATGGTTCACTTTTAATAATAATCTGAATTTGGAAAAAAATTTTACAGAAATGTGACAATTCAAAGGGCCTTTATTTTGAAATGACACACCAGAATGACGTCATATTAAGTGAGTGACATAATCAGGTGTGGTACTATGATTATGAAGTGAAATTGTTCTGTGCAAACTAATGGTTCACTTTTAATAATAATCTGAATTTGGAAAAATTTTTTACAGAAATGGGACAATTCAAAGGGCCTTTATTTTGAAATGACACATCAGAATGACGTCATATTAAGTGAGTGACATAATCAGGTGTTGTACTATGATTATGAAGTGAAATTGTTCTGTGCAAACTAATGGTTCACTTTTAATAATAATCTGAATTTGGAAAAAATTTTTACAGAAATGGGACAATTCAAAGGGCCTTTATTTTGAAATGACACATCAGAATGACGTCATATTAAGTGAGTGACATAATCAGCTGTGGTACTATGATTATGAAGTGAAATTGTTCTGTGCAAACTAAAGGTTCACTTTTAATAATAATCTGAATTTGGAAAAAAATTTTACAGAAATGTGACAATTCAAAGGTCCTTTATTTTGAAATGACACATCAGAATGACTTCATATTAAGTGAGTGACATAATCAGCTGTGGTACTATGATTATGAAGTGAAATTGTTCTGTGCAAACTAATGGTTTCTTTTTAATAATTATATAAATTTGGAAATAGATTTACAGAAATGTGACAATTCAAAGGTCCTTTATTTTGAAATGACACATCAGAATGACGTCATATTAAGTGAGTGACATAATCAGGTGTGGTACTATGATTATGAAGTGAAATTGTTCTGTGCAAAGTAAAGGTTTCCTTTTAATAATGATCTAAATTTGGAAAAAAATTTACAGAAATGGGACAATTCAAAGGTTCTTTACTTTGAAATGACACATCAGAATGACGTCATATTAAGTGAGTGACATAATCAGGTGTTGTACTATGATTATGAAGTGAAATTGTTCTGAGCAAACTAATGGTTCACTTTTAATAATAATCTGAATTTGAAAATTTTTTTTACAGAAATGGGACAATTCAAAGGGCCTTTATTTTGAAATGACACATCGGAATGACGTCATATTAAGTGAGTGACATAATCAGGTGTGGTACTATGATTATGAAGTGAAATTGTTCTGTGCAAACTAATGGTTCACTTTTAATAATAATCTGAATTTGGAAAAAAATTTTACAGAAATGTGACAATTCAAAGGGCCTTTATTTTGAAATGACACACCAGAATGACGTCATATTAAGTGAGTGACATAATCAGGTGTGGTACTATGATTATGAAGTGAAATTGTTCTGTTCTTTTTAATAATTATATAAATTTGGAAATAAATTTACAGAAATGGTACAATTCAAAGGGTCTTTATTTTGAAATGACACATCAGAATGACGTCATATTAAGTGAGTGACATAATCAGGTGTGGTACTATGATTATGAAGTGAAATTGTTCTGTGCAAACTAATGGTTTCTTTTTAATAATTATATAAATTTGGAAATAAATTTACAGAAATGGGACAATTCAAAGGGCCTTTATTTTGAAATGACACATCAGAATGACGTCATATTCAGTGAGTGACATAATCAGGTGTGGTACTATGATTATGAAGTGAAATTGTTCTGTGCAAACTAATGGTTTCTTTTTAATAATTATTTAAAGTTGGAAAAAAATTTACAGAAATGTGACAATTCAAAGGGCCTTTATTTTGAAATGACACATCAGAATGACGTCATATTAAGTGAGTGACATAGTCAGGTGTGGTACTATGATTATGAAGTGAAATTGTTCTGTGCAAACTAATGGTTTCTTTTTAATAATTATTTAAAGTTGGAAATAAATTTACAGAAATGGTACAATTCAAAGGGCCTTTATTTTGAAATGACACATCAGAATGACGTCATATTAAGTGAGTGACATAATCAGGTGTGGTACTATGATTATGAAGTGAAATTGTTCTGTGCAAACTAAAGGTTTCCTTTTAATAATTATGTAATTTTGAAATTAAATTTACAGAAATGGTACAATTCAAAGGGCCTTTATTTTGAAATGACACATCAGAATGACGTCATATTCAGTGAGTGACATAATCAGGTGTTGTACTATGATTACGAAGTGAAATTGTTCTGTGCAAACTAATGGTTCACTTTTAATAATAATCTGAATTTGGAAAAATTTTTTACAGAAATGGGACAATTCAAAGGGCCTTTATTTTGAAATGACACATCAGAATGACGTCATATTAAGTGAGTGACATAATGAGGTGTGGTACTATGATTATGAAGTGAAATTGTTCTGTGCAAACTAATGGTTCACTTTTAATAATAATTTGAATTTGGAAAAAAAAATTACAGAAATGGGACAATTCAAAGAGCCTTTATTTTGAAATGACACATCAGAATGACGTCATATTAAGTGAGTGACATAGTCACGTGTGGTACTATGATTATGAAGTGAAATTAATCTGTGCAAACTAATGGTTTCTTTTTAATAATTATTTAAAGTTGGAAAAAAATTTACAGAAATGTGACAATTCAAAGGGCCTTTATTTTGAAATGACACATCAGAATGACGTCATATTAAGTGAGTGACATAGTCAGGTGTGGTACTATGATTATGAAGTGAAATTGTTCTGTGCAAACTAATGGTTTCTTTTTAATAATTATTTAAAGTTGGAAATAAATTTACAGAAATGGTACAATTCAAAGGGCCTTTATTCTGAAATGACACATCAGAATGACGTCATATTAAGTGAGTGACATAATCAGGTGTGGTACTATGATTATGAAGTGAAATTGTTCTGTGCAAACTAAAGGTTTCCTTTTAATAATTATGTAATTTTGAAATTAAATTTACAGAAATGGTACAATTCAAAGGGCCTTTATTTTGAAATGACACATCAGAATGACGTCATATTCAGTGAGTGACATAATCAGGTGTTGTACTATGATTACGAAGTGAAATTGTTCTGTGCAAACTAATGGTTCACTTTTAATAATAATCTGAATTTGGAAAATTTTTTTACAGAAATGGGACAATTCAAAGGGCCTTTATTTTGAAATGACACATCAGAATGACGTCATATTCAGTGAGTGACATAATCAGGTGTGGTACTATGATTATGAAGTGAAATTGTTCTGTGCAAACTAATGGTTCACTTTTAATAATAATCTGAATTTGGAAAAAAATTTTACAGAAATGTGACAATTCAAAGGGCCTTTATTTTGAAATGACACACCAGAATGACGTCATATTAAGTGAGTGACATAATCAGGTGTGGTACTATGATTATGAAGTGAAATTGTTCTGTTCTTTTTAATAATTATATAAATTTGGAAATAAATTTACAGAAATGGTACAATTCAAAGGGTCTTTATTTTGAAATGACACATCAGAATGACGTCATATTAAGTGAGTGACATAATCAGGTGTGGTACTATGATTATGAAGTGAAATTGTTCTGTGCAAACTAATGGTTTCTTTTTAATAATTATATAAATTTGGAAATAAATTTACAGAAATGGGACAATTCAAAGGGCCTTTATTTTGAAATGACACATCAGAATGACGTCATATTCAGTGAGTGACATAATCAGGTGTGGTACTATGATTATGAAGTGAAATTGTTCTGTGCAAACTAATGGTTTCTTTTTAATAATTATTTAAAGTTGGAAAAAAATTTACAGAAATGTGACAATTCAAAGGGCCTTTATTTTGAAATGACACATCAGAATGACGTCATATTAAGTGAGTGACATAGTCAGGTGTGGTACTATGATTATGAAGTGAAATTGTTCTGTGCAAACTAATGGTTTCTTTTTAATAATTATTTAAAGTTGGAAATAAATTTACAGAAATGGTACAATTCAAAGGGCCTTTATTTTGAAATGACACATCAGAATGACGTCATATTAAGTGAGTGACATAATCAGGTGTGGTACTATGATTATGAAGTGAAATTGTTCTGTGCAAACTAAAGGTTTCCTTTTAATAATTATGTAATTTTGAAATTAAATTTACAGAAATGGTACAATTCAAAGGGCCTTTATTTTGAAATGACACATCAGAATGACGTCATATTCAGTGAGTGACATAATCAGGTGTTGTACTATGATTACGAAGTGAAATTGTTCTGTGCAAACTAATGGTTCACTTTTAATAATAATCTGAATTTGGAAAAAATTTTTACAGAAATGGGACAATTCAAAGGGCCTTTATTTTGAAATGACACATCAGAATGACGTCATATTAAGTGAGTGACATAATGAGGTGTGGTACTATGATTATGAAGTGAAATTGTTCTGTGCAAACTAATGGTTCACTTTTAATAATAATTTGAATTTGGAAAAAAAAATTACAGAAATGGGACAATTCAAAGAGCCTTTATTTTGAAATGACACATCAGAATGACGTCATATTAAGTGAGTGACATAATGAGGTGTGGTACTATGATTATGAAGTGAAATTGTTCTGTGCAAACTAATGGTTCACTTTTAATAATAATTTGAATTTGGAAAAAAAAATTACAGAAATGGGACAATTCAAAGAGCCTTTATTTTGAAATGACACATCAGAATGACGTCATATTAAGTGAGTGACATAATCAGGTGTGGTACTATGATTATGAAGTGAAATTGTTCTGTGCAAACTAATGGTTCACTTTTAATAATAATCTGAATTTGGAAAAAAAATTTACAGAAATGGGACAATTCAAAGGGCCTTTATTTTGAAATGACACATCAGAATGACGTCATATTAAGTGAGTGACATAATCAGGTGTTGTACTATGATTATGAAGTGAAATTGTTCTGTGCAAACTAAAGATTTCCTTTTAAAAATTATGTAATTTTGAAATTAAATTTACAGAAATGGGACAATTCAAAGAGCCTTTATTTTGAAATGACACATCAGAATGACTTCATATTAAGTGAGTGACATAATCAGGTGTGGTACTATGATTATGAAGTGAAATTGTTCTATGCAAACTAAAGGTTTCCTTTTAATATTTATGTAATTTTGAAATTAAATTTACAGAAATGGTACAATTCAAAGGGCCTTTATTTTGAAATGACACATCAGAATGACGTCATATTCAGTGAGTGACATAATCAGGTGTTGTACTATGATTACGAAGTGAAATTGTTCTGTGCAAACTAATGGTTCACTTTTAATAATAATCTGAATTTGGAAAATTTTTTTACAGAAATGGGACAATTCAAAGGGCCTTTATTTTGAAATGACACATCAGAATGACGTCATATTAAGTGAGTGACATAATGAGGTGTGGTACTATGATTATGAAGTGAAATTGTTCTGTGCAAACTAATGGTTCACTTTTAATAATAATTTGAATTTGGAAAAAAAAATTACAGAAATGGGACAATTCAAAGAGCCTTTATTTTGAAATGACACATCAGAATGACGTCATATTAAGTGAGTGACATAGTCACGTGTGGTACTATGATTATGAAGTGAAATTAATCTGTGCAAACTAATGGTTTCTTTTTAATAATTATTTAAAGTTGGAAAAAAATTTACAGAAATGTGACAATTCAAAGGGCCTTTATTTTGAAATGACACATCAGAATGACGTCATATTAAGTGAGTGACATAGTCAGGTGTGGTACTATGATTATGAAGTGAAATTGTTCTGTGCAAACTAATGGTTTCTTTTTAATAATTATTTAAAGTTGGAAATAAATTTACAGAAATGGTACAATTCAAAGGGCCTTTATTTTGAAATGACACATCAGAATGACGTCATATTAAGTGAGTGACATAATCAGGTGTGGTACTATGATTATGAAGTGAAATTGTTCTGTGCAAACTAAAGGTTTCCTTTTAATAATTATGTAATTTTGAAATTAAATTTACAGAAATGGTACAATTCAAAGGGCCTTTATTTTGAAATGACACATCAGAATGACGTCATATTCAGTGAGTGACATAATCAGGTGTTGTACTATGATTACGAAGTGAAATTGTTCTGTGCAAACTAATGGTTCACTTTTAATAATAATCTGAATTTGGAAAATTTTTTTACAGAAATGGGACAATTCAAAGGGCCTTTATTTTGAAATGACACATCAGAATGACGTCATATTAAGTGAGTGACATAATGAGGTGTGGTACTATGATTATGAAGTGAAATTGTTCTGTGCAAACTAATGGTTCACTTTTAATAATAATTTGAATTTGGAAAAAAAAATTACAGAAATGGGACAATTCAAAGAGCCTTTATTTTGAAATGACACATCAGAATGACGTCATATTAAGTGAGTGACATAATGAGGTGTGGTACTATGATTATGAAGTGAAATTGTTCTGTGCAAACTAATGGTTCACTTTTAATAATAATTTGAATTTGGAAAAAAAAATTACAGAAATGGGACAATTCAAAGAGCCTTTATTTTGAAATGACACATCAGAATGACGTCATATTAAGTGAGTGACATAATCAGGTGTGGTACTATGATTATGAAGTGAAATTGTTCTGTGCAAACTAATGGTTCACTTTTAATAATAATCTGAATTTGGAAAAAAAATTTACAGAAATGGGACAATTCAAAGGGCCTTTATTTTGAAATGACACATCAGAATGACGTCATATTAAGTGAGTGACATAATCAGGTGTTGTACTATGATTATGAAGTGAAATTGTTCTGTGCAAACTAAAGGTTTCCTTTTAAAAATTATGTAATTTTGAAATTAAATTTACAGAAATGGGACAATTCAAAGAGCCTTTATTTTGAAATGACACATCAGAATGACTTCATATTAAGTGAGTGACATAATCAGGTGTGGTACTATGATTATGAAGTGAAATTGTTCTGTGCAAACTAAAGGTTTCCTTTTAATAATTATGTAATTTTGAAATTAAATTTACAGAAATGGTACAATTCAAAGGGCCTTTATTTTGAAATGACACATCAGAATGACGTCATATTCAGTGAGTGACATAATCAGGTGTTGTACTATGATTACGAAGTGAAATTGTTCTGTGCAAACTAATGGTTCACTTTTAATAATAATCTGAATTTGGAAAATTTTTTTACAGAAATGGGACAATTCAAAGGGCCTTTATTTTGAAATGACACATCAGAATGACGTCATATTAAGTGAGTGACATAATGAGGTGTGGTACTATGATTATGAAGTGAAATTGTTCTGTGCAAACTAATGGTTCACTTTTAATAATAATTTGAATTTGGAAAAAAAAATTACAGAAATGGGACAATTCAAAGAGCCTTTATTTTGAAATGACACATCAGAATGACGTCATATTAAGTGAGTGACATAGTCACGTGTGGTACTATGATTATGAAGTGAAATTAATCTGTGCAAACTAATGGTTTCTTTTTAATAATTATTTAAAGTTGGAAAAAAATTTACAGAAATGTGACAATTCAAAGGGCCTTTATTTTGAAATGACACATCAGAATGACGTCATATTAAGTGAGTGACATAGTCAGGTGTGGTACTATGATTATGAAGTGAAATTGTTATGTGCAAACTAATGGTTTCTTTTTAATAATTATTTAAAGTTGGAAATAAATTTACAGAAATGGTACAATTCAAAGGGCCTTTATTTTGAAATGACACATCAGAATGACGTCATATTAAGTGAGTGACATAGTCAGGTGTGGTACTATGATTATGAAATGAAATTGTTCTGTGCAAACTAATGGTTTCTTTGTAATAATTATTTAAATTTCGAAATAAATTTACAGAAATGGGACAATTTAAAGGGCCTTTATTTTGAAATTTGGTCCTCTGCACGCTCTTACCGTAATGTTCAGAATACGAAGTTCCACCAAAACTAAGTGGGGGCTGGCTTGACCAAGCTTTTCCAAGTGAGGGCTGGCTTGACTTCAGTTACAGGCTGTCCATGACGGTTTGTTAAACGAATTGTAAACGCCGGAAAGCAGGTTTAATGGACACATCTCTGGAGGAAAAACACTAAATACAGGCTTGTGCTCGCTACGCACCATTAAAAGCATTACATGTGACTAAAAGTTAAACCTTACCACATAAAAGACCGAATTACATAGCGTTTCTGACGGAGCAGCGGGGAAGAGGCTCGAGCCTCGTGCTGTGACGCAGCCCCAAACAGATATGAATTCACAAAAACTCAAATCTCCAACAATCACCGTGAACTAATATCGAACAACCTAAATCTGATAACCAATAAACCAAAAAATGTTTAATCTTAGTTATGTCGTGAGAAAAAAAAATTGAATTTAACGTGAAAGCTCGACATATTTCACTCTTGCCAAAAAAAAGCCTAGCATAATAACACAACCATTTTAAATCAGTATTGATAGATTTACATATTCGTTGAGCTTATTAAGTTTATTTAAAATAAAATAAAACCTTACCTGATACTCTGATGAATCTTCGCGGGAAAAAGGAAGAATGCAGCGCTGGCCCTGGTTTTATCAAGATATTTCCCGCCAATTTGTAGCAAAACGCTATGGAGCACCAATCCTGTTCTGCATTAAGCAAATTATTTAAATATAGATCCAAACATTGAGCAAAAGCCTCCGCAAAACAACGCCATGAAGGAGGGACTGTGACTCCATTGGCTGCAGCACCGAATGATGGACAGATATCTCTGGCTGCGGATTGGATAAATAAAAGTGACGACCAATGAAAAGCGCATTCTCTCTTTAGGCAATATATATATATATATATATATATATATGAATGAAAGTGAAACACCTGGTTTTAGACCACAGTAATGTATTAGTCTGGTGTAGGGCCTCCTTTTGCGGCCGATACAGCGTCAGTTGGTCTTGGGAATGACATACACAAGTCCTGCACAGTGGTCAGAGGGATTTGAAGCCGTTCTTCTTGCAGGATAGTGGCCAGGTCTCTACGTGATGCTGGTGGAGGAAAACGTTTCCTGACTGAGTAACCAAAGGTTTGGCTACAGCAGCCCGGCCGTGTATATTGACCCTGTGGAGCTCCCGACGGACAGTTCTGGTGGAAACAGGACAGTTGAGGTGCACCTTTAATTCTGCCCTGGTTTTATGTTTTTTGGATACAATCCGGGTCAGCACCCGAACATCCCTCTCAGACAGCGTCCTCTCGCATCCACAGTTAATCCTGTTGGATGTGTTTCCTCCTTCTTGGTGGTATGCTGACGTTACCCTGGATACCGTGGCTCTTGATACATCACAAAGACTTGCTGTCTTGGTCACAGATGCGCCAGCAAGACATGCACCAGCAATGTGTCCTCTTTTGAACTCTGGTATGTCACCCATAATGTTGTGTGCATTGCAATATTTTGAGCAAAACTGTGCTCTCACCCTCTGCTAATTAACCCTTCACACCCTGCTCTTACTGGTGCAATGTGCAGTTAATGAAGATTGGCCACCAGGCTGCTCCAATTTAGCCATGAAACCTCCCACACTACAATGACAGGTGTTTGTTTCATTGTCCAACCCCTGTACAGCTACTGGACAGTTACAATTCAGGTGAATCAGGATTAGAATTAGGATCAATGTATTGTGCTTGGTTCCCTGCATTTATCCCAATCCGCGAAGAGAAACAAATATTTACACACCCACTATTGAATACTAGGGGGCAGTGAGCACACATGCCCGTAAGTGATGGGCAAACCTAGTCACAATGCCCGGGGAGCAGTTGGGGGTTGGGTGCCTTGCTCAAGGGCACTTCAGTCATGACCTGCCAGCTCTGGGGATTGAACAGCCAACCATCCGGTTACACGCACAGTTCCCTAACCACCAGGCCACAGCTGCAATGAGATGAGCAGCTGCCCTGAACTGCTCCTGAAAAGCTCTTGAACTGTTACACTACAAATGATTCAGAATGAAAAATTGTGTATCAAAGAATGGATCCAAATAATTCAAATCTACCAGGAAGGTAGGCTACAGATGATTCTGAAATGAAATGGCCCACTGCAAGTAAATCCACATAAGTCAAAAGGTACTTGACTGTTTCAGTACTGACACTTAAGAATGAGAACTTACACTAACTTAATGTAGCACTACAGATGATTCAATTTGAGATCTTGCACCCCAATTTTTCCAATGAACTGAAAGCTACCGGGCAGTTACACTGCAGAAGATTCAAGTAACTCAAAGCTTATCAGCAATTAGACTACATAGAATACCTAATGAGAACCTGGAAAAATCCAAGTACAACCAAGTAACTCAAGGATACTGTGCAGTTACACTACAGATGATTGCAAATGAGAACCTGCACACTCCTGGTAGATTAATTCAGAATGAGAACCTGCATGCTCCAAGTAGACCTAAGTAACTCAAAGCTCAACGTTTTTTGTCCCCTTGTGGTGCAGGAGACATTCTGAAAAAATTTTGACAGTCCAGATTTTAAGTCAGAGTGGTTGAAATCTCCTGATACAATAAAAGCTCCGTCCGGATGTGTATTTTGCAGTTTGGTGATAGAAGCACAGAGACACTCCATAGCTGAGTTAGCGTTAGCATCAGGAGGCACGTAGACTACGGCTAAAACAATACAGCTGAACTCACGGGGCAGGTAGAAGGGTCTACATTTAATGATCAGGACCCAGTAAACATTTAGCCGTTGATTCAACGTTGAGATAACGTTATGACTGCCGTCTAACCAACGTTCTCTTAAGGTTGAAAATGAAAGTTGAAAAGACGTCCAAACACAGACATTGAAAAGACTATTAGACGTATTTTGGACGTCCATTGACAGACAGACTACTTTTAGACCTATTTTGAACGTCCAGGGACCTTCCTTGTTTGCTGGGGAACTCCAGGTCTGCAGAGCAGTAGGTTTCCACAACAACAGAGTCCGTGCAACACGCTTTGTTTACGTAGATACAGTTTCCTCCACCGCGGGTCTTGCCCATAGTCACGCTTGACCGGTCAGCTCTGAACAGCGCTCGTCCCTCCATTTCCACCACGCTGTCCGCCACATCATCCCTTAGCTACGTTTCCATGAAGAACATTAAATTACAGTCCCTGAGCCAGCTCTGTGTGAGGGTCCAGATTTTTAACTCATCCAGCTTCCCCGGCAGCGAGTGAACATTCGCGAGAAAAATGCTAGGTCAGGGGTCGGCAACCCGTGGCTCCAGAGCCGCATGCGGCTCTTTCATCCCTCTGATGCGGCTCAGCTTTTGAGAATAATTACTGAGTATTTAATTAAAATGTATTTTATTTTAGGTCGTTCATTTTCAAAATTCTATGAAGTAATTTAGTAATTCTATGAAGATTATGGTGATCTTGTAACATCTAAAATATTTTAATATTTAAAATATTTTGTTGCTCTTAATACACGTCACAACTTCCAACGTGCGACACCCGCCAGTGTGCAGTTTCTTGAACTTTTTGACCGCTGACTGCACGGCGCCAGTAAAATAATGACGGCACGCAGAGAGAGGACAGCATTGTGGTTTGCTGCCAGTGGATAATTTAAGTTCTGCATTTTTTTCCCCATTACTACAAAGACTCAAATAGACATTGAGTATTTTACTTAACCATCAACACCATGTCTTAGTTAAAAATATTTTGTTGAATGCAGAAATTTTATCTCATTTTTCTGCAGTCATTCATTGACTTTATAAATGTAACAGTATACAATACAACAATAAGTGTAGTTTGTTTATACACAGCACAAAGGCAAAAAAAAAACCCTGTTATGCGCAGTGTTATGTCATGTAAAATTTCAAAAGAATTTTGTGGCTCCCAGTGTTTTCTTTACTGTGTGAAATGGGTCCAAATGGCTCTTTGAGTGGTAAAGGTTGCCATGTGGGTTTAGCCTTAACTTAGCACGTAAGCAACCGTGCTTACCCCATCTTTGTTTATGCAGCACACTCCAAGTATGACCAAGTAATTCACTACTGTTGGGTTGTTACACTGCAGTTAGTTCTGAATGAGAACCAGCACACTCCAAGTAGAACCAAATAACTAAGCTACTGGGCAGTTACACTACAGATGATACAGAATGAGAACCTACACACTCCCGATAGATTGATTCAGAATGAGAACTTACACACTCCAAGTAAAATAAAGTAACTAAAAGCTACTGGGCAGTTACACTACCGATGATTCCAAATGAGAACCTACACACTCCTGGTAGATCGAGTCAGAATGAGAACTTACACACTCTGTGTGCATTCAAATAAGTAAATGCTAGGGGAACATTATATTA
Organism: Hoplias malabaricus; assembly: GCF_029633855.1. Classification (NCBI taxonomy): domain Eukaryota; kingdom Metazoa; phylum Chordata; class Actinopteri; order Characiformes; family Erythrinidae; genus Hoplias; species Hoplias malabaricus. The sequence continues at coordinate 41,293,343 of NC_089811.1, read as the reverse complement.
CAGACAATTCAGAATGACAACTTACACATTTCAAGCAGGATATATCATTAACTGAATGAGAACTTACACGTAACCAAGTATCTCACTGCTACTGGGCAGTTACACTGCAGTTAATTCTGAATGAGAGCCAGCAGGTTATTCCAATTCATTGCATTTTAAATTAAATTCTTTTAGTTTTTTACACCTCACTTGGCATTCATGTAGTTTTATATACCAATGTACTTAGTCATTTAATTGGTTATTTGTCAAGCTCTACAATGTCATTTAGACTAGTCCTATATGACCATTGATTTACATGGAATTAAATATATTCTTATATATAAAAACATTTGTACTAGTAATAAATACATTTGTATGCATCATCGGTTGCATTCATACTAGTAGAAATTCTAATTATAGATATCTACATTTTTAAATTTGGTTAGTGGAAATCGAGGTCCTTATATCCATATCCAAAACACTAATTTAATATATTTAGGTACACTAACTAACCTGTGCAGAACGACAAAAACAATGTGCTAAACTTACTTCCTTGCTGTGTATAAACAGAGACAAACCCCAGTTCCCAAAATAAAAACGGCAGCCACTCCCTACAACTGGTACTAGTTTACAAATATGTACAATTTACAGACAGGCAACACTCACAAAAAACATTCAACAATTAACAATTCAACACGAAGCGAGTACAACAGCGCAAAAGGTAAACAATCGAGTAAGGAAGCATTCCTCCCGTGTGTGACGTAACCCTCTCTGTTATAGCAGATGGTTGAAGCCAAACCATGGACACAAATTCCGGCATCCGGCATGCAGTCAGTCGGGAACCCAGGACTGGATCCTAGAACATATGGACAGGACAGAGATACAAGAGAAACATCCATGCCCATAACAAGACACACATACACAACCACACACACGGATTACAGTCAGACACACAAACACACAGTCAGACACAGATACACACACAGGTACACACACAGATACAGATGCACAGTCAGTCAGACACACAGAGCCAGACACTCATACACACAGATACAAACACAAACACACACAGATAGACACAGACAAATACATACACACAGTCAGACATACACACAAACACAGTCAGACAGAGACAGATACACAGTCAGACATTCAGTCAGATAGACTGTCAGACACATACACAAACACACACAGTCAGATCCTCATATACCCACACAGATACAAACGCACAGACACATCACACAATAAGACACTCATACACACACAGATACAAATGCACAGACAGACACACACACACAGTAAGACACTCATACACACACACACACAAACGCACAGACACAGAGTCAGACACACAGGCACAGTCAGTCACATACATACACGCAAATACACAGTCAGACAGATACACAGACACACAGATACAGTCAGACAGACACAGAGACACAGATACAAACACACAGACACACACAGATACACAGCTACAATCAGACAGACAAATACACACACAGATACACAGCTATAATCAGACAGACAAATACACAGTCAGACACCCATACACACACAGTCAAACACTCATACACACATACAAATGCACAGACACACAGATACAGTCAGACAGACACAGATACAAACACACACAGACACACACACAGCTACAATCACAGAGACACAAACACACAGCTACAATCAGACACAGACACTCATACACACACACACAAACACACAGAAATACCTATGCACACACAGCATTTCCCAGTCATTCCCAGTCACATCAGTCAGGTAGGTGAAATGGATAGCGAGCAGGTAAGTAATATTAAAATTCCTAATGTTCCTCCTGACCATCTCTCTACTGCTAGTATGATGAGTAGCATGTCCATATCACCCACTCTGATTAACGCTAATAAATTTTTCAGCATTGAGACTGTGTCTGTTCCCCGCAAAGCTTGTTATCACAAACGCCCAAAAATCAGTTTTAACAACCTAATTAGAATTAACACCAAGGCACTGCAGCGAACGCAATATTTCATCACTTCCAGCATTAAATTAGGGCTTTTAAATATACGATCTCTAACATCCAAAGCACTCACTGTCTGTGATATTATTACTGATAACAAACTAAATGCATTATGTCTCTGCGAAACATGGGCTAAAGCCAATGAATACATTGCCCTAAATGAGTCCACTCCCCCTGGCTTCAGCTATTACAGTTGCCACAATCTATGACCCTACCATTGACACAACACAAAATCTAGTTATGATACTAAATCCTTTGAAGTACTTACTCTTAAAGTCACTGCATCAAAAAGGCAGCACTCATTTATGCTCATCACAATCTATCGTCCTCCTGGCCCTTATACAGAATTTCTTTGTGAATTTGCTGATTTTCTCTCAAGTGTAGTTATCGTATCAGAAAAGGCCTTAATTGTTGGTGATTTCAATATTCACTTTGAGAAGGACCATGATCCACTTAAAATTGCATTTGAATCAATTTTGGATGCGCTAGGGTTCACTCAGAATGTTACTGGGCCCACTCATCAATGCAAACACATATTGGACCTAGTGTTAACACGGGGCATTGAGATAAAGAATCTATCCAATCTCTCGCTACATGAGACCATCTCTGATCACCATCTAATCACATATGAAATTGCGTTAAACTTTGATATTTGTCCACAACCACGCTATATTAGAAAGCGCACTATAACATCCTCAACAATTAGTGATTTTATCAACAACCTTCCAGACCTTACCACCATTTCTTCTCCAACTCACCCAAATGACCTTGAGCTCATTACAAACAACCTACAACACTTATTGTGTACAAACCTAGATAGTGTTGCACCAGTCAAGACCAAACAATTTAGAGAGAAAAGGCTTGCTCCATGGTACAGTGACAGCACGCGTGCATTAAAACTGGCTGCTCGTAACCATGAACGTAAATGGAGACACACAAAACTAGAATCCCTCTGATTTCCCTCTAGGTCCCTCTGATTTCTGTAGCAATGACTTTATGATGTTTTTTAATGATAAAATTGATTGCATTCGCCTCAAAATCCAAAATCAGTCCAAAGTCACATCGGCTCCCGTAGATGAACCCCCCGCCAGCTCTGAGGTGCACTTAGACTACTTGAATTCTGTCGATGAAAATGACTTGCTTAGTTTAATTAGCTCATCTAAATCAACTACATGCTTGCTGGATCCTGTACCAACACAATTATTTAAACAAATTTTACCTAAAGTCATTAGACCATTGCTCACAATAATAAACTCATCCCTCAACATTGGATATGTACCAAAACCTCTGAAACTAGCGGTAATCAAACCAATTATTAAAAAACCCAATCTTGACCCTCTCGTACTCGCAAACTACAGGCCAATATCAAACCTCCCTTTTATTGCTAAGATTCTAGAAAAAGTCGTGTCACAGCAGTTGTGCTCTTATCTACAAAACAATGACATTCAAGACATATTTCAGTCTGGATTTAGACCAAATCACAGCACAGAAACGGCTCTAACAAGAGTAACTAATGACTTACTCCTTTCACATGATAAGGGCTATATCTCTATTCTGGTGCTGCTTGACCTTAGTGCAGCATTTGATACCATAGATCATGTGATGCTTCTTGATAGGCTGGAAAATCTGGTAGGAATAAAAGGATCTGCCCTCTCTTGGTTCAGATCTTATTTATCCGATCGTTACCAATTTGTTTATCTGAATAATAAATCCTCTAATCATACTTTAGTTAAATATGGTGTTCCACAAGGATCAGTGCTTGGCCCTGTATTGTTCACACTCTACATGCTGCCACTGGGTCGACTAATCCGTAAGCATGGGATTCAATTCCACTGTTATGCTGATGACACACAACTGTATATATCAGCCAAACCCAATGATGTTGCTTGTCTACATAAAATAACAGAATGTCTAACTGAAATTAAAGACTGGATGATGCAAAACTTTCTCATGTTAAATTCTGATAAAACTGAGGTCTTGTTACTAGGTAAAGATACTCAGATACATTCACTCAGAAATGCTGCTATTGATAATTCAACAGTAAAACACAATGCCATCATTAAAAACTTAGAGGTAGCCTTTGATTCGACTCTCACATTTGATACCCACATATCCAATACAGTCAAAACCGCCTTCTTCCACCTACGCAATATTGCCAAAATTCGGCATATTTTATCATTAAAAGATGCAGAGAAACTAGTGCATGCTTTTATAACTTCACGTCTAGACTACTGCAATGCGCTCCTGGCAGGGAGCTCGTGCAAAGCGTTACACAAGCTTCAGTTAGTTCAAAATGCAGCAGCCAGGGTGCTCACTAGAGCTAGAAAATTCGAACATATCACCCCAGTTCTCTCGTCCCTACACTGGCTACCTGTAAAATTTCGCATTGACTATAAAATACTCCTCTTAGCTTATAAACCTCTAAATGGTTTAGGCCCGCAGTATCTTACTGAACTTCTCATACCTTATCGCCCGTCACGTACACTTCGTTCACAGGATGCCCATCTACTCTTTGTTCCTCGCATTAAGAAAAACACAGCAGGAGGAAGAGCCTTTTCTCACAAAACTCCTCAATTCTGGAATAGCCTTCCAGTTACTGTTCGGGGCTCAGACACACTCTCAATCTTTAAATCTAGATTAAAAACCTACCTTTTCAAACAAGCTTTTGGTTAATCACTCACTTTCAGGTTACTCCTTCTATATTGGTGTTCGGGCTGGTTTTCATATTATCACTGTTCTGTGTTAACCCTGTCATATCACCATAGCTACAGCATTCTTAGTTAGCTTTGTAGTAACCGCCAACACGCTGTCTGTTGCTGGGTTCTCTTGCCTGACCAGTGGAAGCTTTTTTCGCAGGACAAATTTCCCCGTTCTTTACCATGACCCTACTAACCTCTGTGTTTTTATTTGTTCCCTTTGTCTGGCTTTCTTTCTCCTGTCTCTCTCTCATGCTTTGAGATGTCCTGCTGCTCTCCAGGTGTTGCCCTGATCCAGCCCGTGTCCTGTACAAGATCCTGGCCTTGTCTCATCTACACTATCATGCTTGGCCATGCTGTTTTATCTCAGATTAACTCTGCACCTAATTTTAACTCACACTGAATCCCTGATCACCTCCTCCTTCATCAGACTCATACATCACTAATATCATCATCCTCACCATTTTCATTTCTGCTTCTCCATCATCACTAATATACTACATTTATATTACTATAACCCCTTTATCGGTCATTTCACTTTTACTTCTGTTCTCTGTTGTGTCTCCGGTGTCGACCCGAGGAGGATGGGTTCCCCGTATGAGTCTTGGTTCCTTCCAAGGTTTCTTCCTCGTGTGCTGAGGGAGTTTTTCCTTGCCACTGTTGCCCCTGGCTTGCTCATAGGAGGCTTGGACCCGGATCTCTGTAAAGCTGCTTTGTGACGACTTTTTGTTGTGAAAAGCGCTATATAAATAAAATTTGATTGATTGATTGATTGACAGCAAAACACACACACAGTCAGACACTCATACACAGATACAAATGCACAGGCACACACAGACACAGATACTCACAGCTACAATCAGACGGAGACAAATACACACACAGTCAGACACTCACACACACAGACACAGATACTCACAGCTACAATCAGACAGAGACACAAATACACACACAGTCAGACACTCACACACACAGACACAGTCAGACACAGATACACACACGCACAGACACCTATACACACACACAGATACAAATGCACAGGCACACACAAAGACAGATACAAACACACAGACACATACAGATACAAACGCACAGACACACAGATGCAGTCAGACACAGATACAAACAGTCAGACACTCAGACACAGACAGATACACAGCTACAATCAGACAGACAAATACACACACACAAACGCACAGACACCAATATACACACACGCAGACACATACACAAACACACACACAGATACACACACCCCCACACAGATACAGTCAGACACTCAGACACAGAGTCAGACACAAACACGCACAGTCAAACATAGCTAGATACAGACAGTCAGACAGATACACACACACAGATACTGTCAGACAGACACATACATGCACAAACAGTCAGACACAGATACACACACAAAGGTACAGACAAACACACAGATACAGTCAGACACAGACACAGATAAAAACACACACAGTCAGACACAGATACACAGCTACAATCAGACGGACAAATACACACAAACGCATAGACACCTATATACACACATACAATCAAACACTCATACACAGATACAGCCGTACACACGCAGACACATACACAAACACACACACCCCACACAGATACAGTCAGACACAAACAAACACACAGTCAGACACAAACATGCACAGTCAAACATAGCTAGATACAGACACACAGTCAGACAGATGCACACACAGATACAGTCAGGCACAGACATATACATACACAAAGGTACAGACACAAACACACAGATACAGTCAGACAGACATACACACACCTATAAACACACTCAGACACACACAGATACAAACGCACAGACACAGATACTGTCAGATACAGATACACACACACACACACACACAGATACAAATGCAAAAAAAACTCAGAGAGCGCCCATCTCCCACAACACTCAAAGAGAGGGCGCAGCTCCCGCAAAACACTCAGAGCGCACAGAACGCACAAAACACTCAGAGAGGAGGCAACTCGCACAGAACACTCAGAGCGCACAGCTCCCACGAAACACTCAGAGACAGCGCGCAGCCGCCACAAAACTCAGAGAGAGGGCGCAGCTCCCACAAAACACCCAGAGACAGACACACGCACAGACAGTCAGACACAGGGACACAAACACACAGATACAGACAGACAAAGACACACAGACACAGATACACAGTCAGACAGACACACACAATCAAACACACAGTCAAACACTCATACTCACACACAAACACACAGAGACACAGATACAATCAGACACAGACAAATACACAAACATTCAGACACTCATACACACAAATGCACAGACACACCTATACACAGTCAAACACTCACACAGATACAAATTCACAGACACAGATACAGTCAGACACAGACACACAGCTACAATCAGACACAGAGACAAATACACAAACACACAGTCATACTCACAAATACACAAACATTCAGACACTCATACACACACAAACGCACACACACAGTCAAACACTCATACACAGATAGACACAGCTACAATCAGACACAGACAAACACTCACACAAATGCACAGACACCTATACACACAGTCAAACACACAGTCAGACACTCATACACACAGATAAAAATGCACAGACACAGTCAGACAGACACAGATACAAACACACACAGTCAGATACTCATACACACACAGATACAAAAGCAAAGACACACACAGTCAGACAGATGCACAGCTACAATCAGACAGACACAAATACACACACACACAAACACACCTATATACACACACACAGTTAAACACTCATACACACAGATTCAAATGCACAGACACACACAGATACCGTCAGACACAGAGACAAAGATACAAACACACACACACACACAGACACATATATACACACACACACATACCGTCAGACACAGAGACAGATACAAACACACAGTCAGACACGTACACACACGCAGACACATATATACACATAGATACATATACACAGTCAGACAAACACACAACCATACACACACAGACACCTATACACACGCAGACACACAAACGCACAGATACACATATACTATATACACACACACACACACACACACACAAAGTTAAACACTCATACACACTCACAGATTCAAACGCACAGACAAACACAGATACCATCAGACAGAGACAAAGATACAAACACACACACACACAGAGAGACACATACACACACACACACACACATACCGTCAGACAGAGACACAGATACAAACACACAGTCAGACACAGGTACACACACGAAGACATATATACACATAGATACATATACACAGTCAGACAAACACACACAGATACAGTCAGACAAACACACAACCATACACACACAGACACCTATACACACACATGCAGACACACACAAACGCACAGACACACCTATATACACACACAAAGTTAAACACTCATATACACACACACAGATTCAAACGCACAGAGACACACATACCGTCAGACACAGAGACACAGATACATATACACAGTCAGACACACACAGATACAGTCAGACACAAACACACACACAGTCAGACACTCATACACACACAGTCAGACACAGGTACACACTCAGACATACACACAGACACAGATACAGTCAGACAAACTCAAACACACAAATGCACAGACACATACAAACAGAGTCACACACAGTCAAACATAGCTAGATACAGACACAGTCAGACACAGATTCAGTCAGACACAGATACACACAGTCAGACACACAAAGGTACACACACATACACAGTCAGTCAGACAGACACACACAGTCAGACACACAAAGGTACACACACATACACAGTCAGAGAGACACACAGTCAGACACTCATACAAACGCAGACACACACAGTCAGACAGACACAGATACACAGACACACACACACAGTCAGACACAGACACACACACAGTCAGACACTCATAAAAATGCACAGACACACAGTCAGACACTCATATACAAACGCACACACACAGTTAGACACAGACACAGATACACACACATGCACACAGACAGAAACACACACAGTCAGACATACACACAGATACAGTCAGACACATACACACAGATACAAACGCACAGATACACACACAGATACAGACATACACACACAGTCAGATACAGGCAAACACACAGATACAGATACACAGTCAGACACACAAACACAGATAGTCAGACAAACACACACAGTCAGACAGAAACAGACACACATACACAAATACAGATAAACAGTCAGACACACACACAACCACATTCTTGCACAAAAACAGAGAGCGTGCAGCTCCCACAAAACACACAGAGAGCGCGCAGCTCGCACTATGGGAAGCCGTTCAGGAAATAATTATGTACTTTGTACATATATATTGGGTTATGGAGAAACTACTTGGTTTAATGGCACATACATTGGTTTTAAACTGTTGGTTTGTATATATCGGTTTGTGAGTATATATTGGATTATCAGTTTATACATTGGTTTTTGAGCATATATATTGGTTTGTGTATATCGTTTTGTTGGTATATACATTGGTTTGTGGGCGCATATATCGGTTTGTGGGCACGTATATCGGTTTGTGGGTGCATATATTGGTTTGTTTATATCGGTTTGTGGGCATATAAATTGGATTCTGCGCTGCATGGTAGAAATTTGCCGCTCAGTGCTGTTCAGCGAGCAGCCTGTGCTGCGCGGTTTTAATGAACCTCAGTTTTGACATATTCCAAATAAAACCGAGTGGCCCGGTGACCAAGCTCCGCGATTATAAATACAAAATAAAGGTCATAATAAAGATAAAGCTCAGACTAGCCGATTGGATTACGTTCTACAACGTGTTTTCTACGACGCTGAAGTTAGCTCCAGATTCAGTGAGCTGCGGTGAACGAAAGGGACTGTTCGATGTGTACATAATGCTGCGCACATTGCTTTTAACGCTTCATGGACTAATGAATAGCGCTAAATACAGGAAGTAACAAACTGTTTACCCTCACAACACACAAAACAAGCCAAAAAAATGTACGAAATCTTTTTTGTTCTTTTACACAATCGACAATTATTTTGTTTATTTAATACTAAAGTTCTCTGCAGTTTAAAATACTTTAAAGAATTTTTATACATTATAAAATAATACATTGTATGGCATATAATTTTTCATTCATTTATTTTAAATGTACCAGTTAAAATAAAACAGAAAATAGTAGGTATGTTAAACATATATTTAAATATGGCATATTGAGCAATTATGTACAAAAAAAAAAAAGAAGAATAAAAAATGTGAGGCTGAGTTTCTGGAGGGAAAACATGGATTTAGCCTGGCCCGACCAAAATAATTTCATACTTTAAAACTTTAAAATTCCCTCCAGAATCTCAGTTTCACATTCATTTTGTTTTTTGGCTCGCGCAAGACACTCAGAGCGCGCAACTCCCGCCCAAAACACTCAGAGCTCGCAGCTCCCGCCCAAAACACTCAGTAAAGGAACAGAAAAGATGTCGTACATGTTTATGGCTTGTTTTGTGTGTTGTGAGGGTAAACTGTTTGTTACTTCCTGTATTTAGCGCTATTCATTGGTCCATGAAGCATTAAAAGCAATGTGCGCAGCATTATGTACACATCGAACAGTCCCTTTCGTTCACCATGGCTCACTGAATCTGGATCTGCGAATCAGGAGCTAACTTCAGCGTCGTAGAAAATGCATTGTTGTAGAACGTAATCCAATCAGCTAGTCTGAGTTTTGTTATCTTTATTATGACCTTTATTTAGTATTTATAATCGATAATCGCGGAGCTCGGTCACCGGGCCACTCGGTTTTATTTGGAATATGTCAGCTCCCGCCCAAAACACTCAGAGCGCGCATCTCCCGCCCAAAACACTCAGAGAGAAGAAGCAGCATGCGCAAATCACTCAGAGAGAGCGCCCAGCTCACGCAAAACACTCAGAGAGGGCGCCCAGCTCGCGCAAAACACTCAGAACGCAGCTCCCGCAAAACACTCAGAGCGCGCAGCTGCCACAAAACACTCAGAGCGCGCAGCTCCCGCCCAAAACACTCAGAGAGAGCACAGCTCGCACAAACCACTCAGAGAGAGCACAGCTCGCACAAACCACCCAGAGAGAGCACAGCTCGCACAAACCACCCAGAGAGAGCACAGCTCCCGCCCTAAACACTCAGAGCGCGCAGCTCCAGCCCTAAACACTCAGAGAGAGCGCCCAGCTCCCGCCCAAAACACTCAGAGCGCGCAGCTCGTGCCCAAAACACCCAGAGCGCGCGCAGCTTCCACAAAACACTCAGAGAGAGCGCAGCTTCCACAAAACACTCAGAGAGAATGCATAGCGTGCACAAAACACTCAGAGAGAGGAATCATCCCGCACAAAACACTCAGAGAGAGGAAGCAGCATGCGCAAAACACTCAGAGAGGGTGCAGTTCCCACAAAACACTCAGAGAGCGTGCAGTTCCCACAAAACACTCAGAGAGCGTGCAGTTCCCACAAAACACTCAGAGAGAGGGCGCAGCCCGCACAAAACACTCAGAGAGAGGAAGCAGCATGCGCAAAACACTCAGAGAGGGTGCAGTTCCCACAAAACACTCAGAGAGGGCGCAGCTCCCACAAAACACTCAGAGAGAGGGCGCAGCTCCCACAAAACACTCAGAGAGAGGGCGCAGCTCGCGCAAAACACTAAGAGAGCGCAGCTCGCGCAAAACACTAAGAGAGAGAGCAGTTCGCGCAAGACACTCAGAGCGTGCAGCTGCAACAAAACACTCAGAGAGAGAGCACAGCTGCCACAAAACACTCAGAGAGAGGGCGCAGCTCCCACAAAACACTCAGAGAGAGGGCGCAGCTCCCACAAAACACTCAGAGCGAGGGCGCAGCTCCCACTAAACACTCAGAGAGAGCACAGCTCGCACAAACCACTCAGAGAGAGCACAGCTCGCACAAACCACCCAGAGAGAGCACAGCTCGCACAAACCACCCAGAGAGAGCACAGCTCGCACAAACCACCCAGAGAGAGCACAGCTCGCACAAACCACCCAGAGAGAGCACAGCTCGCACAAACCACCCAGAGAGAGCACAGCTCGCACAAACCACTCAGAGAGAGCACAGCTCGCACAAACCACTCAGAGAGAGCACAGCTCGCACAAACCACTCAGAGCGCGCAGCTCCCGCCCTAAACACTCAGAGCGCGCAGCTCCCGCCCTAAACACTCAGAGCGCGCAGCTCCCGCCCTAAACACTCAGAGCGCGCAGCTCCCGCCCTAAACACTCAGAGCGCGCAGCTCCAGTCCTAAACACTCAGAGAGAGCGCCCAGCTCCCGCCCAAAACACTCAGTGCGCGCAGCTCCCGCCCTAAACACTCAGAGCGCGCAGCTCCCGCCCTAAACACTCAGAGCGCGCAGCTCCCGCCCTAAACACTCAGAGCGCGCAGCTCCCGCCCTAAACACTCAGAGCGCGCAGCTCCCGCCCTAAACACTCAGAGCGCGCAGCTCCCGCCCTAAACACTCAGAGCGCGCAGCTCCCGCCCTAAACACTCAGAGCGCGCAGCTCCAGCCCTAAACACTCAGAGCGCGCAGCTCCAGCCCTAAACACTCAGAGCGCGCAGCTCCAGCCCTAAACACTCAGAGCGCGCAGCTCCAGCCCTAAACACTCAGAGCGCGCAGCTCCAGCCCTAAACACTCAGAGCGCGCAGCTCCAGCCCTAAACACTCAGAGCGCGCAGCTCCAGCCCTAAACACTCAGAGCGCGCAGCTCCAGCCCTAAACACTCAGAGAGAGCGCCCAGCTCCCGCCCAAAACACTCAGAGCGCGCAGCTCCCGCCCAAGACACTCAGAGCGCGCAGCTCGTGCCCAAAACACCCAGTGCGCGCGCAGCTTCCACAAAACACTCAGAGAGAGCGCAGCTTCCACAAAACACTCAGAGAGAATGCATAGCGTGCACAAAACACTCAGAGAGAGGAAGCAGCCCGCACAAAACACTCAGAGAGGGTGCAGTTCCCACAAAACACTCAGAGAGGGTGCAGTTCCCACAAAACACTCAGAGAGGGTGCAGTTCCCACAAAACACTCAGAGAGAGGGCGCAGCTCCCACAAAACACTCAGAGAGAGCACAGCTCGCACAAACCACCCAGAGAGAGCACAGCTCGCACAAACCACCCAGAGAGAGCACAGCTCGCACAAACCACCCAGAGAGAGCACAGCTCGCACAAACCACCCAGAGAGAGCACAGCTCGCACAAACCACCCAGAGAGAGCACAGCTCCCGCCCTAAACACTCAGAGCGCGCAGCTCCAGCCCTAAACACTCAGAGAGAGCGCCCAGCCCCCCTCCAAAACACTCAGAGCGCGCAGCTCCCGCCCAAAACACTCAGAGCGCGCAGCTCTCGCCCAAAACACTCAGAGCGCGCAGCTCCCGCCCAAAACACTCAGAGCGCGCAGCTCGTGCCCAAAACACCCAGAGCGCGCGCAGCTTCCACAAAACACTCAGAGAGAGCGCAGCTTCCACAAAACACTCAGAGAGAATGCATAGCGTGCACAAAACACTCAGAGAGAGGAAGCATCCCGCACAAAACACTCAGAGAGAGGAAGCAGCATGCGCAAAACACTCAGAGAGGGTGCAGTTCCCACAAAACACTCAGAGAGCGTGCAGTTCCCACAAAACACTCAGAGAGCGCGCAGTTCCCACAAAACACTCAGAGAGAGGGCGCAGTTCCCACAAAACACTCAGAGAGAGGGCGCAGCTCCCACAAAACACTCAGAGAGAGGGTGCAGCTCCCACAAAACACTCAGAGAGAGGGCGCAGCTCGCACAAAACACTCAGAGAGAGCAGCTCGCACAAAACACTAAGAGAGAGAGCAGTTCGCGCAAGACACTCAGAGCGTGCAGCTGCAACAAAACACTCAGAGAGAGAGCGCAGCTGCCACAAAACACTCAGAGAGAGGGCGCAGCTCCCACAAAACACTCAGAGAGAGGGCGCAGCTCCCACAAAACACACAGAGAGAGGGCGCAGCTCCCACAAAACACACAGAGAGAGGGCGCAGCTCCCACAAAACACACAGAGAGAGGGCGCAGCTCCCACAAAACACACAGAGAGAGGGCGCAGCTCCCACAAAACACACAGAGAGAGGGCGCAGCTCCCACAAAACACACAGAGAGAGGGCGCAGCTCCCACAAAACACACAGAGAGAGGGCGCAGCTCCCACAAAACACTCAGAGAGAGGGCGCAGCTCCCACAAAACACTCAGAGAGAGGGCGCAGCTCCCACAAAACACTCAGAGAGAGGGCGCAGCTCCCGCCCAAAACACTCAGAGAGAGGGCGCAGCTCCCGCCCAAAACACTCAGAGCGCGCAGCTCCCGCCCAAAACACTCAGAGCGCGCAGCTCCCGCCCAAAACACTCAGAGCGCGCAGCTCCCGCCCAAAACACTCAGAGCGCGCAGCTCCCGCCCAAAACACTCAGAGCGCGCAGCTTCCATAAAACACTCAGAGAGAGCACAGCTCGCACAAACCACTCAGAGCGCAGCTCCCGCAAAACACAGAGAGCCTGCAGCTCCCGCAAAACACAGAGAGCCTGCAGCTCCCGCAAAACACAGAGAGCCTGCAGCTCCCGCAAAACACAGAGAGCCTGCAGCGCGCAGCTCGCACAAAACACTCAGAGAGAGCGCGCAGCTCGCACAAAACACTCAGAGCGCGCAGCTCCCGCCCAAAACACTCAGAGCGCGCAGCTCCCGCCCAAAACACTCAGAGCGCGCAGCTCCCGCCCAAAACACTCAGAGCGCGCAGCTCCCGCCCAAAACACTCAGAGCGCGCAGCTCCCGCCCAAAACACTCAGAGCGCGCAGCTCCCGCCCAAAACACTCAGAGCGCGCAGCTTCCATAAAACACTCAGAGAGAGCACAGCTCGCACAAACCACTCAGAGCGCAGCTCGCACAAACCACTCAGAGCGCAGCTCCCGCAAAACACAGAGAGCCTGCAGCTCCCGCAAAACACAGAGAGCCTGCAGCGCGCAGCTCGCACAAAACACTCAGAGAGAGCGCGCAGCTCGCACAAAACACTGAGAGAGCCTGCAGCTCGCACAAAACACTCAGAGAGAGCGCACAGCTCGCACAAAACACTGAGAGAGTCTGCAGCTCGCACAAAACACAGAGAGCGCGCAGCTACAAACAATCTACAAACAACCCTTGTTTACAGCATTCATTGTGTCAAAATTGTAAATCAATCAAGCAAAGAATAACAGAAATCTCTAAAAACGCATTTACCCAAGAGAACCCAAATTCAGCCTCATCTAAAGACAAAAGCCAAAATAACAACAAAATAAAGTCCTATTTTCAGAAAGCAACAAGACTGCCGGGAAAGCTGCTGAAATGAACCAAACTGAAACAACACAGCTGACTCCAATTAGTAATCATTCAAGTCCCAGACCGGTGGAGGCTGTTTTGAAGCTTCATCCTGATTGGCCAGAAGATTTAAAGGCTTAAAACAGTGACATCCGGTGGTTTGAAGAAATCACAACAGCCATACTCTCCAGACTGAGCACACACAGACCCAGGATCAGTGTTTACCATTTAGCTGTGAGACAAAGAATAGAAAATGGCTTAGTTGTGAACATCTGAGTGAAGCAGGAAATAGCTCTCACTCAATTTCTTTAATTTTTCATAACGTATTTCAGTTTTTCTTTGAAAAACAAGACATGAAATCATTTTCAAGAGCTAAGGAAAGTATTAAATGCTTTCAAACTCCTTTTTACACCTTTGTTTAACGTGTAATTCAAAATTCAAACACTCCTGAATTCAGTGATGAATTCTTCTCGGTTGCCATTTTCAAACTACTCAATTTTTGTTGAAAAATATTACTAAGGACCAGGAGAATGTTTAAACTTTGAATTAAGATTATATATACACACACACACACACACACAACCACACGAAGAAAACACTTTAAAACCTCTAATACATGTCTAATCCATATTTAACTGAAATGCACCTACTGTAGAAGTACACTTACTACCCCAAGAAAAATGTGTGATTCTTGAACCAAGATTCTTGTATGGGGCAAGTTACCTGATTCGTCATCAATGTCAGCAGGCAGCACAATACTTTTGGAGCCTACACAATCAAGAGCCAGGCCAAAGCACATCCTTGTTGGAAGAGTCATCGCTCCTTTGTGGGGTAATGGGTGGGTGCCAGTCAAAGTAATCAATCCCTCCAGTCATGCTGTTGTTTTGAAAAAGAATGCAAAGATTGCAGATGTTTCTCTCAATGCTAGAACCGTGAAGGATGCTTATCCATTACCTCACCACGCTGATACTCTGGCAGCACTTGGTGGCAACGCATTCTTCTCCACCATGGACCTCACATCAGATTTTTATAACATCCCTCTCCATGAGGAAGACAGGAAATACACTCACTTTTTGGGCTCACTATTTGGGCTCCATAAATATACTCTTCCTCAGGGGTTATGTAACAGTCCTGCAACGTTCATGCATATGATAATGTCTATTTTTGGTAACCAGAACTTTTCAAGCCTGCTTTTCTACTTGGATGATCTTCTGGTACTCGCTCCTACTGAAGAGGTCGCCCTTCTGAGGATAGAGATGGTGTTCTCACGACTTGCACAATCTTAACCTCTCACCTAAAAAATTCTCCTTCCTTCAGAGGTCTGTGAAGTTTCTTGGCCACATCATATGTGAGGAAGGTTTTCAAATTGATCCAGAGAAGGTCAAAGTCATCAGTGACATCCAGGCAACAGACCTCATGGAGGATGACAAAAAGGTCATTTTTAGGTATGGTCATGTATTATCAGCTTTTTCATTGAGAGGTGCTCTGCAAAGGGCAACCCCTATTTAAGCTCACTGCTGAGCCTGGCATATGACAATTTGGGAAGAGAGGGTGCAGAACCCCCAAGAGGGCAGCACATACCAAACTGTCTCCATCTGACTGGTCTGCTGAATTTTAGCAACTGTCATGAGATTCAGAACCAGAGTGATGAATAAGTTAGAACAGGGGTGTCAAACCAAATCCATGGAGGGCCATGTGGGTGCAGGTGTTCTTTTCAACCACGCAAAAGCCCCACACTACTGAAAGTCAAGCTCTATTGATTAGATCCAATGATTAAAAAAAAGGTGGAATGAGGTGTGGCCTCATTCAGGCCACATTCAGGCCACACCTCACAGGAAGGAAGAACCATCCTGTGAGGTGTGAGGTCCACCTCACACCACAGGAAGAAAACCTGCACCCACACGGCCCTCCGTGGATCTGGTTTGACACCCCTGCATTAGAAGGATGGTCAATGAACCTACACTGCATGCCACAGGGCGTTCTGTGACATCAGAGAAGGTTGCTGCTTTGTTTACTGCACAGCATACAGGTGGGGTGAGTCAGATGTTGGGAAAAGGCGTCAACATTCCCGAGGCTTTAAGAGGAAAATCCCAGCACTACCCTTCTGCAGAGCCGACTGCTTGCTCTGCAAGAAC
The DNA here is from genome assembly GCF_029633855.1 of Hoplias malabaricus. Classification (NCBI taxonomy): domain Eukaryota; kingdom Metazoa; phylum Chordata; class Actinopteri; order Characiformes; family Erythrinidae; genus Hoplias; species Hoplias malabaricus. Next base: position 41,276,198 of record NC_089811.1, on the reverse strand, counting down.
AGGATGGCACTATAGGCAGAATCATGTTTTATGTGCAGAGACATAAACGGCCCAACAAACGTGAGTGAGCCGCTGAGCCTCGTAGTGCCATTAAAAATCTTAAGTACTGGTATAAGTTCACTCTAAGGAATGGTATGCTGTACAAAACAATCACACAAACACAAAGCGTTTCCTATTTGTAGTTCCTGACTCTTTGAAGAAGGAAGTCCTGCATGGCCTTCACAACGCTGCCAGTCTCGGACTTTGTCCCTAGCCAGGCAGAGATTTTTTTGGAGTGGCATGGAGCGTGATATTGTGAGCCATGTTAGGACATGTGACCGATGCTTTATGGGCAAGGCACCTGAACCACATGCTTGTGCTCCACTCACAAACATAGTGACCACCGAGCCTATGGAACTTGTCTGCATCGACTTTTGTTCCGCAGAAAAAGGTGATAAGTCTGTAGATGTCCTTGTCATCACAGATCTTTTTACAAAGATGGCACACGCTTTTCCTTGTAAAGACCAATCTGCTAAGCAGGTAGCACGGCGTCTTTGGAATGACTTCTTTCTTATTTATGGATTTCCAAAGCATATCCATTTGGACCAGGGTGCTATTTTCGAAAGAAGACTCATCAAAGAACTTCTTCAGATGGTTGGAGTGCAAAAGTCACATACCACCCCCTATCATCCAATGGGGAATGGTGTCACAGATTTAACAGAACTCTTGGCAACATGATTAGATCATTGCCTCCACAGTCCAAGCAAAGTGGCCTAACATGCTACAGCTTTTGACCTTTTGTTATAATTGTACAGAACATGAGAGCACTGGATTTGCTCCTTTTTATCTCATGTTTGGGAGAATTCCAATAGGCTCCCTATAATGTCCTGTTCCAGCATGCTGTCAACCATGAGGCCGATGTGGTCAGTCATGGGGTGGCATGGTGGCGCAGCAGGTAGGGTCACAGTCACACAGCTCCAGGGACCTGGAGGTTGTGGGTTTGTTTCCCACTCTGGGTGACTGTCTGTGAGGAGTGTGGTGTGTTCTCCCCGTGTCCACGCGGGTTTCCTCCGGGTGCTCCGGTTTCCTTCCACAGTCCAAAAACACACGTTGGTAGGTGGATTGGCCACTCAAATGTGTCTGTATGTGTGTGTGTTGCCCTGTGAAGGACTGGCGCCCCCTCCAGGGTGTATTCCCACCTTGCGCCCAATGACTCCAGGTAGGCTCTGGACCCACCGCAACCCTGAACTGGATAAGGGTTACAGATAATGAATAAATGAATGAATGAATGGTCAGTCATTTTAGTTTGTGACTCATTTAAAGAGGGACCTATTTGAGGCTGGCCAAATTGTGCGGAAGAACACTCTTAGAGAGCAGACACGTCAGGTTAAGCTGTATGACCGGAAGGCAAAAGGATCTCCCTTGGCAGTTGGGGATAGAGTGCTTCTTGCCAACAGAAGTGAAAGGGGGAAATTGAAGATTGCAGACAGGTGGGAGTCAACCCTGTATGAAGTTGTGTCTGTCAGACCAAACATAAATGTCTACAGTCAGGGATTCTCTGACAGGCAAGGAGAAGGTCGTTCACAGAAATCTTGTGTTACCTGTGAATTTCTTACCTCTGGATGATGAGGTGGATGTGGCTTTAGTTCAGTTTAATGAAGAGGACTCCACTTGTGGATGTGATGCTGTTGTGCCTGATGAGGTAGTAGGATGTGATGAACGTACAACGTCCTGGCTCTTACAGTGTGATTTTGTTGGTGAATCACATGTAGATGTGAACACAGTGCCCCTAGGCTCATCTGGCCATCTTAATGAGGGGTCCAACATGATCTCTCCCCTTGAATGCTCAGATAGTGGTTCAGGCAGTCAGCCCTAGTTCACAGCAGTGACAGTTTCACAGTCAGCACCACTGATAGCTCACCTCAACCATCACTTATTTCACTTGATCATATTTAGTCACATGTAGACAAACCAGACTCTGCTACTCAAGACTTTGTAATCTGCACACAGCCCATTGTTGCTCATACTAGGGTTGGTAGAGTCATTAGGCCCCCCGCGCATCTTATTTGTGAGATGAATGGCCAAGTTTTGAGTAGCTCAGGACCTACTGTAGGTTCTCTATTATCTTTTTTGAGAGATATGCCTTCAGTATAAGTACCATAATTTAGTATGTTTCCAATTGTTTAGCTTCATGTAACAGTTGTGCTCTTTGAGTGGTTGGAACAATGTGTTAGTTCACGAGGTGTTAATGAGCATCTATTGTGTCTGTGTTGAACAAAGGGGCTAGGTAACACTCCTTCACACACTCTTCAGGGAGATTTTTCTAATTGTCATGTAAACAAACGTTCCATAGTTTACACATTATTATTATTGTGTGTGTATGGAAATGGGATGGGGAATGGGATAGAATTGGCCCTTATTTTACACCAGAGGGCATCTGAACTCCAAACTGGGTCCAGCTGGTGTAACAGTGTAAAAATGCTTATATATAATAAATAGTTCTGTGAAATGCCTGCAAATGAGTTCAGCACCACCTGCTGTTCAAAACAGAGTGAATGCTGGGAGATCTGCAGCAGTTTGATATCCCTGCTGGGGGTAAGTTGTCTCTCAGCAGATCTAGAAGAAAAGCACTCTTATAACAGAGTATAACTATTACATTCTGATAATTAACAGTGCTAAGTGACTGATGAATGTGCTAGTTTAATGTATAGCCATTTTACATTGTTGTTAACTACAGTTTTAAGCTAGTAAATCATTGAACTGATTATATGTGAATGCTGGACTCGTTGCAGGTGGGTTTTTCCCTTATTTCTTTGGTGTTTTGTCTTGTTTATACTATAAGTAAAAATGTGCCGTAAAATGTGCTCCAGCTTAGCCTAGCTTTGTTAGCATTATTATACTCAGTGTTCACCATCAGGTGGCAGTAACGTGCACCTTTTTCAATGTTCTTTTACTATGGAAATATATAAATTGGATGATGTAATTAAAGATTGAGAGTAAGGATATATTTTATAAGGGCATGGTTTTATTTTAAAATATTACCGTGTTAAAATAAATGAAACTAAATTATATTTTTGTAATATGCACTGTTTGTAAAGATGTGGGAAAATTATAAAGAATAATTAATACAATTATGAATATACAGGGGTTGGACAATGAAAATGAAACACCTGGTTTTAGATCACAATAATGTATTAGTATGATGTAGGGCCTCCTTTTGCGGCCAATACAGCGCCATTTCGTCTTGGGAATGACATATACAAGTCCTGCACAGTGGTCAGAGGGATTTTAAGCCATTCTTCTTGCAGGATAGTGGCCAGGTCTCTACGTGATGCTGGTGGAGGAAAACACATTGGTGCATTTTCGTCCTGATATGATTGACCAAAATGAAATTGGTCCTCACAAAGAATGAGAACAGGTGATTTGTGTAATATTCTGTCCCCAAATATACTCCAAACCTGAAATGTCCCCACAAGTCACGACAAGGTCAGGTGAAGTGAATATTGAAGTGATATTAAGATTCACAACTGCATTTTGACAAAGCATGATTTTTTTCAAGTCTGTAGCACCTTGGGAAAAGGGTGGACCCCACAATGTGAGTATTCATCCAGGTGACCCCCACAATTCTCAAAGACAAGTATGTGTGTGTGTGTGTGTGTGTGTGTGTGTGTGTGTGTCTTCGTCAGGGGTTTGAATGTAATGTTTAAAGTAATGAAAACATACGGTCACACATATGAAAAAAACTGGTGGCAAGACTTATTCCGTACTGTCTTCAGGATTTTTGACAACATGAAGCTTCCAGAGCAGAAAACTGTGGTAAGAAGGCAGCTGGTGTTTATAAATGACAGAACATTATTCAAGTGGAAATACAAGGGTTTGCCCTGAAAAAAGTAGTCTTTGCTTTGAGGAGCAATGAAATGAGATATATACAAATGAAGGTATACAGTATTCTTGCAGTTTATTTGGCTTGCATTCAGAGCCGTGAATAAGCTAATTTCTTTGAAAGCAGAGTGGATAACTACTACCTGTAACATGCGCTTCACGCCATTTGCGACATCTTCACGCAATACTTTGAGACTCTAAGCAACGTTCTACTGGACAACATACTCTCTCAGCTTTACTGGTGTGTCCAACAAGGTGTGAATCTCATCAACACACACACACACACAGCATGGAGAGGAACTGAAGAACATTACAATTTGGTTAGTTAGTTGATTTCTACAATAATTATTTCCCGTGCATCTTATTTTAAATACACTCTGTCTCTAACATTTTAAAAGTGTTTTATGGATTTAGAGCAAAATGCTTTTTCAGGCAATTAATGCATTCATGAGTGAACAAAAGTGGGAATTAATGAGAACAAAAATAAGGTATTAAGGTAAGACTGCATGAAGAAATAAATGGAATGAGTGAGAAAATGAGGGAATACAGGCATGTGTGAATGAAGCAATGAAAATATTGTGGCTGAGGAAATAAATGTATGAAGCAATGAGAGAATGAATGTATGTGTGAATGAGGGAATTAATTTATGAATGAATGCAGCAAAGTGTGAATTAATTGACTAAAGAAGGAAATTAATAATAGATGGATGAATTAATGAATTAAAAAAGGGAAAAGAATAAATGATGTTCATAATTCTTTTACTAAAAATAATTAATTAAATGAAAAAAAAATGAATTGTATAATTTTAAATAAAGGAATGACACACTGGATTATTCAGATTGATCCATGCTTCATGCTCTACACAAGTCTTATTCTTTAACATAAAACGAGCAGCTGGCCCGGTCAGGTACTAACTGTCTGGGGACTGTGGTGATTCTGAAAGGAGAGAAGTTCACACCAGAAACTTGGGATAAAACCTGCAACTGCATGCTGGACATCTTCAAAAGCACCATCCCACACCTGTTCTACTCACACACACAAGTGTAGTTTAAATGTGTTTAATATATAGTTTGAAAGTTCAGAGTCTGGATCCTTCCACACAGTTCTCCTTCTTGTTGCATTGTTACTTCTGAATATAAATGGCATTAATTAATTAATTCTGATGTTTCTATAATTCTATGTTGTAAATATATAGCTTTATGTCATTTTAAGAGTGTATTTAAAACCGTTACAGAAATCAAGACTGATATGTCCATTTCTTTTTTAAAACTCAAGATTAGATAATAATTTATTGTTAGATTCAAGATCTGAAATTGATGTTGCATAAAAGCAGTAGCTCTGTTAAAATACAATTACAACATTAACATTACAACAATTAACATTAAAACACAGACATAAAAAACTAAATTCACTTGCATTGTAACAGCTTTCATTGATATGAGTCAAGCTCTTTGTTCAGTTTAAGAATTGACTGATGTACAAAAGAATGTTTCAGTCTAAACTCATTCAACAGTGGAACACTATCGTCATAGAGATGGAAGAGGTACATATTCACTGTTAAAGACATGATTAGAATCAGAAATTATGTTTTTAGACAGCTGCATTGTGTTGTTACAGATGTAGACAAACAGCTGTACCACACAGCATCACAATACTGCAGAACACTCAATGAGTTTCTGCCGTTTAGCTCCAAAAGATCGGAGACGACAAAGAAAATAAATTCTCTTTTTAATTTTTTTACAGATGTAGTCAGTATGATGTTGCTTTGATAGAGTGGCATGAGACATTACACCAAGATATTTATAAGACTGCGCCTGTTTAATTATTTCATTAATGATAATGGTAGGATTTGGAACAATTGATTTTAGGCCAAACAGAATTTCTTCTGTTTTCTTTGCGTTTATTTCTAGAGCATTGTTTTGCTCCATGTGACCACTTTGTTAATCTCCTGTTGGTGCAGATCGGGGCTGTCCGAGTCATTTAATAATGCCATCAGAATATTTTAGAACATATTGATTATTTGAAGTTGAATGACAATCGTCTGTGTGTAAAGTAAAGAGCAAAGCAGAACTCACGCAGCCCTGAGGTGCACCAACACTGGCTGAAAGAGCAGAAGAAAGAGTCTTGTTCACTTTAACCAGCTGGACTCTATTTGTAAGAAAAGATGGCATCCAAGACAGCGTCAGTGTCAATGTATTAGTTGAATAACCTCTTAATCAATGTGCCTGGGGATTTCAGGACTCCTTGTCTCAAAAGTCTTTGGACCTCAATTCACGAGCAGAGGATCAGCAGTCAGTCAGCAGCATGGAGAGAGCGCTGGCGGAGAACCGGAGGCACAGTCAGTACAGTGTGGTTTCAGGCAAGTTCAGCGTTTACCACTGGTGCAGAAGAATCATGGTGTCTGCGGATCCTTCAAAAGGCTAAAAATAAGGCCTTAAAATGTCTTAACATCATCTCCCAAAAGTCTATAAAATGCCATGGACAGTAAATATTTTTTATCCGATTTACGCACATTGCATTTCGCAGTTTCCGGATTTTTTAAATGTACATAAGCGTAATGTTTTTAGGGCAGACTAACTGGCTCTGACCGGTGCTATATTCAGCTGCATTCTTCTCTTGAGCTTTGCCAGAGGAGACGGTACTGTAGACATCAGGAACTGTCAATTTAACAAAAACAGGTTGGATAACCCCAAATTTGAATGTGGTTAAGCCAAGTTCAAGGCAATCAGTGAAAGGCACATTAGTTTAAAATCATAGACATGTCTAAGTCTCTTTTAGTGGTGATCATGGACTCCTAAATGCATCCCAGCGCCCCCTAAAATTAAGAGTAAAAATACATCATTTTTTGGTTTTGTTTTAAATGTTGCATGTAATATGTACATGTAATGTAATATGTATATATATATATATATATATATATATATATATATATATATATATATATATATATATATATATATATATATATATGTATTATTAGTGCCGGGTGATATTAGTGCATATCAAGATCACAATTACTGGTACATTTTACCATGATTAAGATTAATGAACAATTATATTGTATTTGTATTTTTGACCCTTATCGTTTAGTGATGAGGTAGGGGCTGTAAAAGTGTTCCAATAATATTCATTACATTTTACTTTTTGACTTTGTTTTAGTCAAAACACAGCACGCCCAAAACACAGACGCTGCTCAATCACTTTGTCAGCTTCGGCATTTAGGTTGCTTCCATGTGGCACATAGGGGCAGATTCACTACGTCTTGGTCGCTTGGTTTTAAAGGGACAGTACATGAACATACACTGAAAAATAATAAATAAAACAAAAACAACAGTTAAAAATTATTGATATAATCGATATAGACAAGATTATGTCGATTAGAAGTTCTGAATGTCAATTTTGATTCATTTTCAATAAATTGCCCCGCCCTAATTATTATTATTACTGTTATCAGTGATTTGCTGCATTTAGATTTTTAAATTAACGGAACACACCTTCCACTTATACATAACAATTTGTTCATAAGATGTTACAGTTTGTCTGATTTAAATCTAAATTATTTCAAATTTTCTAACATGATACTCACCCCAGCTCTGCTGGTCATAGTACCCCACAGCAGTATTTAATGTGCTCTGCGCCCCTACAGTTCAGATCCTAGACCTGCCTTTTTAAAATATTAATAGTACACACAAATAAGGACTGGGATGTGAGACTGAACCTTTTCAAGCTGAGACACAGCAAAACAGACTGTGACTACATTTTACGTTTATTTGGAAAAGTGTGTGTGTGTGTGTGTGTGTGTGTGTGTGTGTGTGATCACAGAGGGGCACTGGAGCCTTTTAAAGGAGATTTAGCAGCTGATTAGGTCGTAGAGATTGGACTGCGTAGGAGGCACAAGAGCAGATGGGATTACACAAATGTAAAAAGGGCAAATGTGGCACATTCAGCTGTTTGATGTTCACTGAATGTGTTTAGATGCTGTTCTGGATACTGAGACTTTCTATGGGATTCTTGGGCTAACAGGTAGTCCAGGTAATGTCCAGTACATATGTTATGTGTTGCGTTCAGACATACGAAAAGTGCTGGGTTACTGTGAATGTCTGAAGTATGTGCACTCATGCTGTGTGTGTTTTGTGTTCTGCTGCAGTGTGTGTAGCGATGCAGTGGCATATTTCCTAGCTCTGACATCAGAGAGTCACCGTGAGGCCTGGACCAACCTGCTGCTCCTCTTCCTCACCAATGTGTTGAGGATCAGCAACGATAGGGTGAGGACGCAATCTTGATGATGATAAGTGACCATGCCAAGTTCTTCACACTGAACTTATAAAAAGGGTTTTTGAATGCTATGTTTGTAACAGGTGCAGACCCTCCACACTCTTAGGATCTGATGACACTCTTTACCCTTCCTCTGCACAGCAACAGAATTTACAAACACTACACACTCACTGTATACATCAACACAAATATATACACACTTTAAAATGCTGTTCTCTTTCAGCTTGTAATCCAAATACATTTACATACATCCACCCATTCACACTGATGATAGTGTTTCAGTCCGTCTGCCTTTTGAAAAAAAATCTGAGTCAATCAGAACAGAGCTCATGTACACAGATCAGTCTTAAAGGCACATACAGGGGTTGGACAATGAAAGTGAAACACCTGGTTTTAGACCACAGTAATTTATTAGTATGGTGTATGGCCTCCTTTTGCGGCCAATACAGCATCAGTTCGTCTTGGGAATGACATACACAAGTCCTGCACAGTGGTCAGAGGGATTTGAAGCCATTCTTCTTGCAGGATAGTGGCCAGGTCTCTACGTGATGCTGGTGGAGGAAAACGTTTCCTGACTCGCTCCTCCAAAACACCCCAAAGTGGCTCAATAATATTTAGATCTGGTGACTGTGCAGGCCATGGGAGATGTTCAACTTCACTTTCATGTTCATCAAACCAGTCTTTCACCAGTCTCGCTGTGTGTATTGGTGCATTGTCGTCCTGATACACGGCACCGCCTTCAAGACACAATGTTTGAACCATTGGATGCACATGGTTCTCCAGAATGGTTCGGTAGTCGTTGGCAGTGATGCGCACATCTAGCACATGTATTGGGCCGAGGGAATGCCATGATACGGCAGCCCAAACCATCACTGATCCACCCCCATGCTTCACTCAGGGCATGCAGCAGTCTGGGTGGTAAGCTTCTCTGGGGCTTCTCCACACCGTAACTCTCCCGGATGTGGGGAAAACAGTAAAGGTGGACTCATCAGAGAACAATACATGTTTCACATTGTCCACAGCCCAAGATTTGTGCTCCTTGCACCATTAAAACCGACATTTGGCATTGGCATGAGTGACCAAAGGTTTGGCTATAGCAGCCCGGCCGTGTGTATTGACCCTGTGGAGTTCCCGACGGACAGTTCTGGTGGAAACAGGAGAGTTGAGGTGCACATTTAATTCTGACGTGATTTGGGCAGCCATGGTTTTATGTTTTTTGGAGACAATCCAGGTCAGCACCCGATCATCCCTTTCAGACAGTGTCCTCTTGCGTCCACAGTTAATCCTGTTGGATGTGTTTCATTCTTCTTGGTGGTACGTTGACGTTACCCTGGATACCGTGGCTCTTGATACATCACAGAGACTTGCTGTCTTGGTCACAGATGCGCCAGCAAGACGTGCACCAACAATCTGTCCTCTTTTGAACTCTGGTATGTCACCCATAATGTTGTGTGCATTGCAATATTTTGAGCAAAACTGTGCTCTTACCCTCTGCTAATTAACCCTTCACACACTGCTCTTACTGGTGCAATGTGCAGTTAATTAAGATTGGCCACAATGCTCCAATTTAGCCATAAATCCTCCCACACTAAAATGACAGGTGTTTCAGTTTCATTGTCCAACCCCTGTACATTATATATAAAATGATCACCACAAATATTATGATTAAAACTCAAATTATGGGATGATGGGATATGACCCTTTAAACCAGATCACATACAATTTAGCACAATAAGTGACAAAAACTGAAATAATACAATAATACACATTTCTTATGGGATTATATTATTATAATTATGGGAGTGCAAAACACAGAAATAAAGACATGGTTGGCACATGTTCATTTCCAAAGTCTTTAATGCACAATTTCATTCATTTAGTAGGAAAATATATGAACAGAATATTTAATCAATGTTTTTGGTTCTAGCCTTAAAACTGAAGGTAACTCAGGAATTCAGACAGTTTTCAGGAATGAACAAGAAAAACAACAAATACTATCAAACACACTGCAAACAAACATACAAACAAACAAAGAAAAAAGCAAACAAAATGATAATAAAAGAGACAAACATCCCTTTCATAACCCAGTGAAAATGCACACTAGGGCACCAGAACTATTCAGACGTGAGCCTACATAAATACATTCATTCATTCATTATCTGTAACCCTTATCTAATTCAAGGTCGCGGTGGGTCCAGAGCCAACCTGGAATCATTGGGCACAAGGCGGGAATACACCCTGGAGGGGGAGCCAGTCCTTCACAGAGCAACACAGACACAGACACACACACATTCACTCACACAGTCACACCTACGGACACTTTTGTGCTGCGCCAGCGTGCTGACCCATAAATACATTACAAGGAAAAAAATTAATTACAAACATTTTGCATGATGCTCTCCACAGGAGCATCTTTACAAACTTAGCAATTAAACACCAGGAGCATTTTATAATGAAACAGGAGGTGACACAAAACAGCATGTTAACTGAATCAGAATCTCTAAATATGAGCTACAGAGTTCAAGAGGCTGAAGTTGAAACTACAGTCACTTTTCACTTTATCTGCTGCTGTGCTTCAGGATGCAACATGTTAAAAAAAAAACAAGCCCCAAACCAATCACCATCCAGGCCAAACACTTATGTCTTATGTGTGGGTTTAATGAATTAATGTATACATGCAATCCAGCCTGACATAAGAATGTAATCATTTGTACCTTATTACCAATGCCAGTCGCACTCGTATTAACAATGCATTTGTAATACTGCAAACAGTATCACAATTATAATACATTGCAATTTAATCTCAGTGTCAGTATTTTCTCCATATCACACAGCGCTACATGAAAGTAGTGTTCTGCAGGAGCAGGCCCATTTGGCACCCTCATAAGAGGATGATAATGTCCCCACCAAGCTGTACTTTCAAACTTTGCAACTGGAGTGTTAAACAATCTTTTGGAAAAAATTGAGAAGAATTGTCTGAAACTTGCAGCTTAGGAGCTGTTGCATTCCCAGCTAGCAAGGTAGATCTGGGCCGATTCTGGCTCAGGCTCGGCACTGTCAGCTAGCTGAGACTCGGTATGAATGTGGCACCCTGTATCTGACCAACTTCCGGCTGCACGTTGGCACTGTCGGCTGGCGAGGCGATTGCCATTGCAGTTTGCACACTACACTGATCAGATCATTTTATTAAATACTGCGTATTAATCGTATGTGGCCCACATCTAAAAATAAAAGAAAATACTGGTAACTGTCTGGAAAATGATGTTATAAATGTTAAATAAATGGAATCACTATCTTAACTTGTTAAATTCCATACAGTTATAGGTAAGCTCTGTATTGTAATATTTTAGAATATTGATGTAATGACTGGGACACGAACGACAGAAATGGTTATGATAAACAGGGTTAATAAGGAGACAGTGTCGTGCTGAAGGGAGGAAACTGTTATTTAAATTTAAGTGAAGACGACTGGATTGGAATGACAGCTCTAAAATATATAAACTCTGAATGAGAAAATGGAAGGTGGCAGAAGCGAACTGATGTAAAAACACAGAAGAAGAAGATGCGAGCAGCTCTCACCGGCCTCAGGGAACAGCTTCATCCAATAAATATTTAAATTTAACATTATATTTTTGGATACATATGTATTTTGGTATCGCCCAAATGTAGTTAACATTGTTAATGTTATGTACGTTATTCTATCAACTGCTATATGTTACATAAGTAATATTGAACCGTTTTTTTTTTTCAAATAGCTAGCGATAACTTGTTTAACTGCTAGCTAGCTCTTTTTTCCCTCTGACATAGAAAACATTTAAATTACATTACAATCGCTCATACATGAGTATTTTAATTTGAGCAATTATGTGGTTTGATGACGTATTTTACAAGACAAAAATGCATTTTTGTGGTTTTTATGTCACAGAACCGCTTCCCTCAGTATAAGAAATAAAATAAGAAATAAAACTGCTTAAACACATTAAGAAGACATAAAGTACTAGCTAAGTAGGTTAAAATACATTCTCAACCTCAGTGCTGGTTTTTTGGTGTAATGAAATGTTTTAAATATATAATCCCACATTCACTAATCCTTTGTTAGGGAGTAGCAGTGAGTTTGGGCTGGTGATTAATGGGTTGAAGAAGGTTATATTGAAAATGATAGAAGCATATTTACTGAGAAAAAAATAAATAAAAGCATGTGAAGTAGTTTATTTTTGGAGCTGTGAAGTTAGTTAAATTTTACAAAATTAACTATGAACATGAACTAATTAATTTACTTTATGTAATTATGTATAGATGGACTGCAGTAAGAAAACTAGTGGGGCAGTGAATAGTGCAGGTGGGCTGAGAGAAAAGCAGATAGGAGGTTAATTAAAGTTCTTTAGATGAGATCTTTAGCATTGGTTGTAGCATAATCGTTTGTAAAATTGTTTGTACTATAACCTGATTATCTTTTACATTTGAAGTTCTATAGTTTACAGTTTTTCATTAAATACTTTTAAAGAAAATATATTGAGGAGAACAGAACATGTACATGATCTATATATGTTTAATTATAGAGCTGGAATTCAACAAGGAGTACAACTGAGGTGACTACACTTGAGCATTCTTTCACTACACTACACATCCTGAAGATCCCTGTTGTCCATGCTGCCAGAGATGAGGATATGGCTGATATTTCCATCATTGTTGAGGGCAGTAAGGTATTGACAACGTGTGACAACACAGCAGAGGCTTGCAAACTGTTGATGGAACTGATGTGTGCCATGAATAAGTGTCAAATGTGTACTTCCACAGATTTGAGGAAACTCAAACTGTTTTAAATCTATAGAAGGCATGTGATACTGCTGAGAGTTTTTTTTTTTTTTTTTATTAAATTGAATTTCACAAGGTCAGGGGGTCCTAGGGTGAGTCCAACTCGCTCAGGGTGCTCTTGGCTTTGAAGAAGCAACTAGGTTGTTAACTTTTTTTGAGTTTTATAAAAACACTATATAAAACTGATGTATTGTTATTATTAATATTACTGAGGTTGCTAAATGTTTTAAATCTATTAATAAATAAGAGATACACATCTGAAATATAGTATAAAAAGAGAATTCACCAAAGGGTGAACTTCAGTTTTCTTTTGCTCTTGTGATCTGTGAAGAAAATACTACTACATTATAAAAGATGTAGGTTTTTTTTTTTTTTTTTTGTATTTTGGTTCCTTTCGGTGGTTCTCCCTCTTGTTTTGAAGGATGATTTTTTTTGTTTGTTTTTATTTTTAAACTGTAATGTAAAATCATAATTCAAGACTATTAAAACATTCTCTTTTAGACAATTGTCAAAAAAAAGAACACCCAAAACTAAAAGTGAAGTATTAATACGCTGTTCTCAAACTCTAACACTGAAATCCCCATCTGTAAGTCATCTAAACCCAAACTTACACATACTTCTGGATAAAATATTATCCACAAGAACAGAACAAACCCTTCACTGTCTTCTGCAGCGAATGCAGCGCCCAATAATCTCTTCACTTGCCATTTTCAAACTGCTTCATTTTTAGGTTATTTTTTGTTGAATAAAATGACAAACAATTTTTAATATGACAACAGTTACCACAACATGATAAAAGAACAGAGAATGTTTAAATATTCAATTACAATAATACATTACACAAAACACTTAAAAAGTTTATTTATAAACCTTATACCTTGAGTTGTTCTTTGCATTTTCCTTAAAAAACAAATGTTTTATTCTGTTTCAACCACCCCAACCTGCCAAAAAATCCAGATCTAAATTTTGAACACTTACTAAATTGTTTTGAACCTCACTGTAACATGCTGGAGAATTAATGAAACAAAATTCTTCTTTATGGTTCATTTGTTTGACTCTTCTGAAGATGACAGAATCAGTTGCTGATGTTTTCAAAAGAACAATCAAATTTAAAGTGCATTTAGTAGGGGAATTTGAGTATATACAACCAGATGGATCAGCATTCAATGTATCACAAAAATAATAACATTATCCACAGGAAATATAGCCTGGCCAGTTTGGATTAGCCCTGTTATGTTCAGCAGTGGTGATATGTTTTATTGGCTCTGTCCTTTCAGAGACATCTGCTACGTCATTTTTAATAACATTTTTGTAAACATACAGGTGCTGTTCGTAAAATCAGAATATCATGAAAAAGTTGATTTATTTCAGTAATTCCATTCAAAAAGTGAAACTTTATAATTTATACTCATTCATTGCACACAGACTCCACAGCAATGCGGCGTGGCATGGAGTCGATCAGTCTCAGTTTACATAACTTTGGACCACTCACCAGCAGTCCAGTCCTTTTGGGAAGCGAGACGCCCCTGACGCTGTCTCTTGTTCAAGAGTGGCTCGACACAAAGAATGCGACACTGAAACCCATGTCTTGCATCATTTAAGATTCCAGCCGCAGTTGAGTCTTTGTGAATTTCCCCCACATTTTTGAATGGGTTTTGGGTTTGTACACTTTTTTCTACCACATCTTTTCCTTCCCCTCTCTATTAATGAGCTTGGACACAAAGCTCTGTGAACAGCCAGCCTCTTTACAAAGTCCTTTTGTGTCTTGCCCTGCCTGTGTAAGGTGTCAATGGTGGTCTTTTGGACAACTGGCCTTTGCAGGTGTTTTGAGTTAATTTGCTGATTAGTGTGTGGCACCAGGTGTCTTCAATATTGAACCTTTCACAATATTCTAATTTTCTGAGATACTGAATTTGGGGTTTTCATTAGTTGGATGGAGATGGAGATTGAGCATGTGAAAAACATATGAATCCACTTATTTATAGGTCAGGCATGGGAAATTAAGTCAGGCATGGGATTTTCCTCACACACAAATAATATAGAGACATGTGGCTGTGAGAAACAGAATATAGAGACATATGACTGACATATGACTGTCACAAACAAATAATATAGAAACATGTGCTTGTTTTAAACAAAAGAGTCTTATGTATAGAAAGACACTTGAATTCATGACTCAGGCATGAACTCTGTAGCGAAGACAATGGTGTGTGGAATGGTATGAGACCAGCCTGGTAACATTTTGTTGAGGTAGAAAACACTTATTTTGGAGACAAAGGTAGCTTATAGTAAACAATCTTGTTAAAAATACGAGGGGCGAGATGATCTCAAAAGTTACCTATATAAACTGTTTCTCCTTGTGTCTGTGTGAGTGCTCTGAATGCCTTCTGAGATGCTCTCCAATGCTTTAAAAAAAAATAAAAACTGCACCTGCTGTATCTTCCAGTGGGTCGTCTTCAAGTATTTCTTTAGACTAGCTATGAGATCAACATGTCTTGGAAACGACAAGTTGTCAGTTATAATCATCAAATTAAAAGAAATAAACACTTGAAATATATCAGTCTGTGTGTTATGATTGAGTATAATATACAAGCTTCACTTTTTGAATGGAATTACTGAAATAAATCAACTTTTTCATGATATTGTAATATCATGACCAGCCCCTGCACATTATTACTGAATTATTTATTTCCCAAAAACCTGGAAACCCAGTAAAATTTGAACAATAATCTAAAACAGTTCATAGTTGACACTTTATTTGAAAATATAGCCTTATTAAATAATCCTTCATTTACCATAATATTTCGTACATTAAACATATGTTGTGTTTTTAGCCAAGTTCACCTTGAGGGGAACTTCATTTTTGGTCTTGGTGATTTACAACAGTGTCCTGGTTACTATTTTTCTTTATGATGAACTAAGCACACCAGGTACGTTAAACTGAAAAGGTTTCAATATAAGAAGAGAAAGTAAAGAAATCCTAGTAAAATTACATTAAAAGTATGCCATTTTGCCATCTACTTTGTTTGTCTGCAACTTATTATTGCAGTTATTCCACCCATTTTCAGTACAGCACTTTAAAATATTGCCATAAAGGCAATGTTCAGGTTGTTCATGTTTTAATCAAAAACACTTTTGATTACAATTATGAGGATGTTTCCTCATCCTTTCCTCTAAAACGGCCTAATATATTTATGAAGCCCAAGAGTCAGTGAACAGGTAAAAAAAAACAAAAAAAAACAAGGGGCTTGAATTTGGAAGCTGCCAGAATCCAGTGTCTTTAGTAATCACCAATAACCATCAGGTGTCTTT
Source organism: Hoplias malabaricus (assembly GCF_029633855.1). Lineage (NCBI taxonomy): Eukaryota > Metazoa > Chordata > Actinopteri > Characiformes > Erythrinidae > Hoplias > Hoplias malabaricus. Next base: position 41,259,935 of record NC_089811.1, on the reverse strand, counting down.
ACTCCATTGCTGACTGATGCCGCTAGGGGTGATAGATGAATTACTCTTGAAGCATCCCATTTTAGGACGATGATTGGTAATATTTATGTTGCTACCTACATATATTCTGTCAGCAGCCATTTTGATTGTGCTACTGCTATCAACAAGCATTTGAAATGTCACATAGAAACATTTTGTCACCAGTGACTCATTTTGAGACAAGAAATCAAATGGCCAAAATGTTTATGGACCTCTGTCCTACTGACAAGCCATACTTGGTTGCTGCCCATGTTCCCCTAGTCTAAATCCCACACTGCACTGCAATAAACACTAATGCAAAATCTAATGGGTTTTTGATTTACGTGAAATATAGAATCTTCCTAAAATTACAAAAAAAAAAAAATTTAATTTGTTATGTGATGGTCCCCTACAATATTTATTGGAGAGGGGTTGCGATCCCAGTAATCCTTTGTTTTACAGATACAACCTTCCGTACAATCTCCCAAACCAAACAGTTAGAGAGTAAGTGCCTATAGTGTACCTATAAATATTCCTCATTCTTCATACCAACTTTAATGTCCTTAAAAAATAGAACCACTGTGCCCTTGTGATAAAATAATTAATATCCACAGACCTTGGCAGGTGGGATGAGATCTCGACTCCTAAAAACATAATACAATTGATTATTTGCACATGTTTTGCATTAATTATTATTGGCTGTAATAGTTCTATGAATTTTCTGTAACAAATAAAAACTTTCACACCTTTTCACCAATCCCTCTATTTGTTGCTTGTACTTTTTCTCATCCTCAGTGGCAAAAAAAAAAACAGGACATGTCATCAGCATTTTTAACACCCAGATTACAGTCATATGCTTGGCAATCATGTGTGAGCCAAGACAATACCAGAATGGATTAAAAACACATCACAGAGCACAGCCTAAGCTTAAAACCCTTGTAAATACAAATTTACAAATTTACACCCTCTGAGGTCTGTCATTTAAAAGTTCAAGATCCAAATAAAGACCATATCTCCAACTCAAGGTTGTTTGCATTCAAAAACCTCCACTGAGGGCAAGACTGAATTAAATGCTGAACTGTAATCAATAAACAGCATCTGGACTTTCTGGATCTCTGTTACTATCTCTGAAATATCCCTGCTTTCCAAAAAGGACTGATATTACAGGATAAAATCACCAACTTTCTCTTTATCTGAGTTTGTCTGAGATTCACCTGAAGAAAATCAGTGAAAAAACAATATACAGTGTGAGGTCTGTATTAATAATATCTCATGACTTTGCAGATGTTAACAATGTGATGTCAGCAATACTCATGGTACTGTGCTTACTGCTTACTCTACAAACCCACTGTTTCCAAAACAAACCATTTAAACATAAGTTGGACAAAGGGTAAGTTATTTTATTACTATGTCTTAACAAGGCTGGTTTTAATATAGTCATAACCAATTTCATATTCTAATGTTACATATGATTAGAATCTGTGTAAATCATGCTTCCAGAAATATAGACATTTTATAAAAGCAGTAAAAACAGGAATCTGTGCTGTGTTATTATTCCCAAAGCTTAATTTAACAAACAAAAAACAAACTAGCAAAAATTAATATATTTTCAATGTTGTCCCTGCCCAGACAAAATAAAAATAAAAAAGGGGATCTCTTTAATATTTCTGTAGTTTCCAATAGATAACAAGGAAACATTAGCATTGGTCTCCTGCAGATCAAACGTGTCCCCTCAGATAAAGTCCTCAGTGATCTCATGTGTCTTCTCTTGAGTCTTAGTGGAAATCTCAGTAAAGTCACACACTGCTCAGATTTGGTAGATTAACTCTAAACCCTGCTCTTCATCGCATATTTTGTTTTTAGCTCATGTCTCTTCCTTTTTGTCTTATTCAGAGTATCCTACGGAGTTTTAGGAGAATCAGTATTTATAATCAAGGGCCATATTTTTTAATCATTCCACTATAAACAGGTGAATATTAAATGTATGAAAGTATTGTTCACCAAAATCTCAGTCTGTGCTGCATAATGTGGGCAAAAACAAAGACTTTTTTTCAGTCCAAGATCACAAAGAGTTTAGGATTTTCAGTGTCTACAATCCATAAAACTGTGATTCAGAATCAGAGAAATTTCAGTCTTTGTAAGATGAGGCTGGAAACCACTGCTGAATGAGTGTGACCAGTCCTCAGCACTTTTTTTAGAATTCATCATGCTTCTGTGATAAATACAGCTACATGGGCTCAGGAGGTCTTTTGAAAACCTCTGTTACTGAACAGTCTGCTGCTGCATTAAGAAATTCAACCTCAGAAACCCTGTAACTGAAGGAGAAAACAAAACCTAGAAAAGGATCATCCAATATATTATCAGTGAAAGGGGAAAAAGCCAACATCTGTCTTGGTTTGTGGAACATCAGTGCCCACAGCATGTGTAACTTGAATATGTGTGATGTACGATTGATGTAGAGGCAAATACTGACAGACATGTGACTTTAGAAAAGGTGATGTCTTTCCTGTGAAGTCCATGGTTATTTCAAAAATACAATGCCAGGGTTTTCAAATACAGAGCAAAATACTCAAAGGCACAGGAGAACAGGAAGGCCTTCAGTCTAGATTTGAAGATAGTAATATTTGGGGCATATCTGATATTTCCCAGGAGTCTGTTCCAGGTGCAGGTGTGGCAGATTGTGTTTTTTATTTATTTCCAGTTAATACTCATGTAAGGGTAATGTCAAGGGTTAATTGTGGGATGTCACTGTAGCCCTATAAGAAGGGGGAGTAGGAGGACTTAGTGATTTTATTTGCCCTGCTTGGCTCCCCCCCTTTCTGGTGAACTTGACCTTCCTGTCGTTGGCTTGGCGTGTGGTTTGTCGTGGTGGATTCAGTAGTGATTGCTGTGGGTGTTGTGCCGTGGTCTGAGGCCTTCATTCATTCTCTGCTTCGCATTGTTGCTGCTCTGCGCTTTGCATCTTCACTTTTTTGCTGCTTCACAGCTTCATTCCAGAACCGTCACACTGCCAGCTGCTCCTCCTCTGCTATCGGTTGTCGCACCTCCGTGCCAACCAAGATAGATAAACTCCTTTTAAACAGAGCTTAAACATTCTCCTAGCTGCTCCTCCTCTCGTGGTGCTGCTGTTTTCTCCACGCCTTGGCTATGTCGTGCTGCTGCGCTATAGATTCGTATCACTTGCGGGTCTGTTAAATCGTTTTGTTTGTTTATTTTTGTTTATATATTTTTTTTTTCCTTTTCAAGGCGCAGTTTATTCTGCGGCAGTTGTATTTTTTTTTTTTTTTTTGGTAATTGTTGATTTTCTTTTGTGTTAAGTTTTCGTTTGTATTTTGTTAGATTATATTTGTGTTAATTTTTGGGTTTAGTTAGCTGATTATATTCCAATTTTTGGCTTGCTCATTTTCTTTTCTTATTATTTTTTTGTGTGGTCTTTAAGTGTATACTGTCCTTATTGATTTTCATTTGTTTATTTTGCTTCAGTTGTAATTGGTTATATTTCTTGAGTTTGTCAATTTGTTTTTTTTTTTTGTTTGTTTTTTTTTGTTAAAGAGTCCCTCTCTGTCTCTCTCTCTCTTTCTCTCTCTAGTTGTGGCAGCAAGTTTATAGCACCTTGTTGTCATTTAAAATATAGTAATTTTGACTGATTTTAATGAATGTTGATGTATTAATTTAAAAGCTGCAGCTAAAGTCCTTTAGTGTTTTAGGTCAATGTTTGAATGTGTATTGAAATAAAATCATCTTATTGTGAAAATAAAATTGAGTGTGGACAACGGGTCTCTGTCTCCAACAAACAAACCTGGGTTGCCTGGCTAGTTTTACTAGTCGTATTTCCTGAGGTGAAATTCCTCAGGTGGCATAGTCGGACTATAATCACAGGGTAATTTTTTTTATATATAATCCCATTCTGTTAGTGGGTATTATCCCTCTTATGACCATTGGGGTTTGGTGATTTAATGGGTAGGAGGTAGGCTGCGTCACACAGGGAACATAGTGACTGAAATCTGCCTCACCCTGTGTGGTTCTGACCTGAGGCACCACTAGCTGATCAGTCCTGAGTGATCTGAGGGCCCTACTGTGTTCATACACTTCTAGCAGATCTGAAATATATTTTGGTCCAAGGCAGTTTATTGCTTTAGAAAAAATTAATAGCACTTTAAAATCAAGGAAGCTAACCCTCGTCCAGTTATTCACTGATTCTAGGCAATTGCAGAGAGTATCAATAGGACTGAAGTCGCATGGTGACAGAGCTAAATAGATCTGTGTGTCATTCATTCTATTTTTTATTATTTTTAAGGATTTGTACAAGTGGTAACATGTAAAGGTTAAACAGAAGAGGACCGTGAATGGATCCTTGGGGAACACTGCAGGTCAACGATGTTTGTTTTTATTCATAGTTACCACTAGAAATGAAGTAATTTCTATCCGCTATATAAGATCTTATCCACTTCTCTAGTCTTTCTAAAAGGATGCTGTGATCAACGGTATCAAATGCAGAACTTGGACTAAGAAGCACTAGCATAGATATTTTACAGCTGTCCGAATTCAGATGGATGTCATTTAACATCTTTATGAGGGCAGTTTCTGTGCTGTGATGTGGATGGAAGCCTGACTGGAAGTCATCATTGTAACAGTGTTCATTTACAAATGTGCTGAGCTGAATAAAATCTACTATCTCAATAATTTTGCTTATAAATAGAAGATTAGCCCTTCCTGAATTGGGGCCTTGTCATGGTGGAAGGGCTGTTAGCTCCCAGTAGGGTCTCCCATTGTGAACAGGTCTGAAGTGAAAATCCAGACAAACATGATTCAAGAACCACCTCTATGAAAATCTTAAAAGCATTAAAGTATACCCTGCCTGGGAGAGGGTTACCAGGACCTACCCCTGGAGCCAGGCCTGGAGGTAGTGTCAGATGGTGAGTGCCTGGTGGCCAGGCAGCCTACTTATTCCGGCCCAAAATGACAGCATGGGAGGATCATGTGGGCTCACCACCTACAAGATCCAGAGTAAGGGTGCAGTGCAATGCCCATTGGGCACAGAGCAGGGGCAAAGGGGCACCTGGCATCATGGAACTTGGGGGGGGGCAGAGCTGGTGCTTGAGGTTGAGAGATACCAGCTAGATATAGTTGGGCTCACCTCTACACACAGTGTGGGCTCTGGAACCAAACTCCTCGATAGAGTTTGTCTCTCTCCTACTCAGGAGTTGCACTGGGTGAGAGGCGTTGGGTGACAAGTCACCAATGTCACCTCAATGCAGATCCGGATTGCAGAGAGAAGAACTTTGATTGTTGTGTGTATGTGTGTATGTGTGTGTATGTACCAAACAGTAGCTCAGAGTCTTCGGCCTTCTTGGAGGTAGTGAGTGAGTGGAGTTCTAGAGAGGATTTCTTGCACTGACTCTGTTTTGCTGGGGGACTTCAATGCTCACGTTGGCAATGACTGGGAAACCTGGAGAGACGTGATTGGAAGGAACAGCCTCCTGATCTGAACTCGAGTGGTGTGATGTTGTTGGACTTCTGTGCTAGTCATGGTTTGTCCATAACGAATACCATGTTCGAACATAAGATTGCTCATAAGTGTACCTGGTACCAGAGCACTTTGGACCACAGGCCAATGATCGACTTTGTGGTTGTGTCTTCTAATCTGAGGCCATACTCAGGTAAAGAGAGGGGCTGAGCTGTCAACCGATCACCATTTGATTGTGAGTTGTATCCGATGGCAGGGAAAGCTGCCGGACAGACCTGGTAAATATTATATTATATTATATTATATTATATATTAAAATATAAAGTGCACCTTTTAGCACAGTACTTAGACACTCAAAAGTGAGGAAGCCACCAAACGCTGCATTGAAATATAGCAAAAAGTCTGATACATTCACTGACTATAAATGATTTATTTGTAAGTGACCTATTATTAATAAGAGCTGAGTTGGAGAGACACTGTAATTTAAAGTGTATTTGTGCTGTAAACGGTAACTGGATGTAACCGTGATGTAAACAGGATGTGTAAACAGTACACTCGTTTTCCATATATCATTTTCAGTCCAACAAACCAGTGTTTTGTGAAGGTGTGTGGGGGCTCTTCTTCAGTCCAGTCTCAGTCTCTAGGTGTTCAGGAGTCTGATAGCATGTGGGAAGAAGCTGTTACGGAGTCTGTATGTGAGGGCTCGAATGCTTCGATACCTTTTTCCAGACGGCAGTAGGTTGAACAGTGTGTGTGAAGGGTGTGTGTGATCTCCCACAATGCTGAGTGCTTTGCGGGTGCAGCGAGTGGTGTAGATGTCTGTGATGGAGGGAAGAGACACACAGATAATCTTCTCAGCTGTCCTCACGATCCGCTGGAGGGACTTGCGATTTGCCATAGTGCAGTTCCCAAACAAGACGGTGATGCAGCTGGTCATGATGCTCTCGATGACTCCTCTGTAAAAATTGGTGAGGATAGGAGGTGGGAGATGAACCTTCTTCAGCCTTTGCAGGAAGTAGAGGCGTTGCTGGGCTTTCTTTCTGATGTTACTGGTGTTAGTGGACCAGGTGAGATCAGGTGAACACTAAGGAATTTGGTATTCTTCACAATCTCCACAGCAGAGTTGTCGATGTTCAGCGGCGAGTGCTCACCCCTTATTTTTCTGAAGTCTACAACCATCTCTTTGGTTTTGTCCACGTTCAGAAACAGGTTGTTGACTTCACACCAGTCAGTCAGCCGCTGCACCTCCTCTCTGTATGCTGACTCGTCATTCTTACTGATGAGACCCACCACAGTCGTGTCATCAGCGAACTTGATGATATGATTTGAGCTGTGCATCGCTGCACAGTCATGGGTCTGCAGTGTGAACAGCAGTGGACTGAGCACGCAGCCCTGGGGGGCTCGAGTGTTCAGTGTGATGGTGCTAGAGGTGTTTCTACCAATCCGGACTGACTGAGGTCTCCCAGTTAGGAAGTCCAGGATCCAGTTGCAGAGAGAAGTGTTAAGGCCAAGTATATTCAGCTTCCTGATCAGGTGCTGAGGAATGATGGTGTTGAATGCTGAGCTGAAGTCTATGAACAGCATTCGGGCGTATGTGTCCTTCTTGTCCAGGTGGGTGAGTGTCAGGTGGAGCGTGGTGGATATGGCATCGTCCGTTGAACGGTTAGGATGATACGCGAACTGTAGAGGGTCCAGTGTGGGGGGAAGTAGGGTTTTGATGTGCCTCATGACAAGCCTCTCGAAGCACTTTGTGATGACAGGAGTGAGTGCAACGGGACGATACTCATTGAGGCAGGACACAGAAGAATTCTTAGACACAGGGATGATGGTGGTGTTCCTGAAGCATGTTGGAACAACGGCGCTGCTCAGAGAGATGTTGAAGATATCAGTGAAGACATCAGCAAGCTGGACTGCACATTCTCTGGGCACTCTGCCAGGAATGTTGTCTGGTCCAGCAGCTTTCCGCGGGTCAACTCTGCATAGAGTTTTCCTCACGTCGGCTGCAGTAAAAGACAGCACCTGGTCGCTGGAAGAAGGGGTGGACTTTCTCGCCATTACATTGTTTTGTGCCTCAAACCATGCGTAGAAATGGTTCAGCACATCTGGTAGGGAAGCATCTCCGTCACAAGCAGGTGGTGTAGTCTTGTAGCTGGTGATGCTCTGGATGCCCTGCCACATGCGCCGAGTGTCTCTACTGCTCTGGAATTGGCTGTGGATGATCTGACCGTGTGCACGCTTTGCCTCTCTGATCGCTTGGGAGAGTTTGGCCCCCGCTGTTCTCAGGGCCGCCTTATCGCCTGATTTGAAAGCGAGATCTCTAGCCTTCAGTAGTGCACGCACCTCTGCATTCATCCACGGCTTCTGGTTGGAGCGGATGGTGATGGTCTTGGAGATGGTCACATCATCGATGCACTTCTCTATGTAGCTGGTCACTGATGATGCATACTCCTCCAGGTTGATTGTGTTGTTGTAAGTTGCAGCCTCTCTGAACATGTCCCAGTCAGTGCACTCGAAACAGTCCTGAAGAGTAGAGATTGCTTCTGATGGCCAGATCTTCACCTCTTTCAGAACAGGTTTCGATCGCCCGACGATGGGTCTGTATGCAGGAATTAGCAAAACAAACATGTGATCTGAGTATCTGAGGTGGCGGGCTCTGCCCTGTATGCGTCTGGAACGTTTGTGTAAACAAGATCCAGCGTGTTCACTTCTCTCATAGCAAAGTTCACATACTGGTGGAATTAAGGGGAACACTTTCTTGAGATTCGCATGATTAAAATCTCCAGCAACAATAAACAGTCCATCCGGGTGTGTATTTTGGAAATCGCTTATGGCTTCGTATAATTCCCACAGTGCTTTATTTGTGTTTGCTTCAGGAGGAATATAGATTGCGATTATGTAAGCAACAATGAATTCTCGTGGTAAATATAAAGGTCTACATCTCACAGCCACAATCCACTAACGTTGAACAATAAGCAGAGATCAGCACAGAGTTCTTACACCATTCAGTGTTGCTATAGACACACAAACCACCGCCGCGAGTCTTACCGCATAGCGCTGGGTCTCTGTCGGCTCGAAATGCGGCTAGCCCATCTAGCTGAATGGCGACGGCAGGAATACTGTCGCTGAGCCATGTCTCCGTAAAAACCAAAAACACAGCAGTCTCTGTATTCTCGCCGTGCAGTTCACTGATATAGTCCAGTTTATTTTCCAGCGAGCAGACATTGGAGAGAAAGGGAGAAGGGATAGCCTGCCGGCTCGGGTTAGCTCTTATCCTAGCATGGATCCCCCTCACTTGCCACGCTTCTGTCTCCTCTCACACCACTTCCCCGGCCACCTCCTCACATCTCCTTCCCCAGGCTTGGCCTCCGTAGCAAGCGGAGGTTCCGCAGCGTCTCCTGGAGCAGTGTCTGAAGCAGTGTCTGGCGGTGATATATACGTACTGCAGGTGTTTCTGTGTCCATATATTATAAATAAAAATGAAAAAAAAACATTTTAAACGTGTTTAACCAAACAAAAGCCAACTTGGTTCCTGAGCAGCCGCTGCACGCATGTCTACGCGCGCGCCACCATCTCATATTATCACTGTAGCACTGTACCACATTGTTACTGTAGACCCAATAACTATCAACCTGTCTGATTACTGGAGGTGGCCACTTCCTTTTCATTGGAAGGAGTTGGGTGGAGTTCCTGTTGATGATGAGATAGAGAGTGAAATTGACGTTTGTTGAAGTTGGGCTGGGCGGCACGGTGGCGCAGCAGGTAGTGTCGCAGTCACACAGCTCCAGGGGCCTGGAGGTTGTGGGTTCGATTCCAGCTCCGGGTGTTCTCCCCGTGTCCGCGTGGGTTTCCTCCGGGTGCTCCGGTTTCCTCCCACAGTCCAAAAACACACGTTGCAGGTGGATTGGCGACTCGAAAGTGTCCGTAGGTATGAGTGTGTGTGTGTCTGTGTTGCCCTGTGAAGGACTGGCGTCCCCTCCAGGGTGTATTCCTGCCTTGCGCCCGATGATTCCAGGTAGGCTCTGGACCCCCCGCGACCCTAAAATTGGATAAGCGGTTACAGATAATGGATGGATGGATGGATGAAGTTGGGCTGATGTTTTTGGAGCTTCCCTTTTTCTTTGAGGTGTTGTAAGCTGTAGGGGAGTTTTGTTTAACAGTTAATTCATCTGGCTGAGGTTCATTGAGGCAGCTTTAACTCACTGCTTGATCGGTGAGTGTAGTGGGGAGGAGGAGGGTTGCTGAGTTGTTGGGCCAGTAGGTAGTAGTGGAGGTGAATCTGGGCTGATTTTTCTCTGTACCTGGGGATTAGCTCACAGGGAAAGTAACAGCTTCATCCCTGCACGTTCCGGCTTCTCCATTTTTGCTGGAAGGTTCAGGTGGGGTGAGGGTGAGGTAGAGATGGAGGATGGAGTAGCATTCTCATGCAGTTTCATTGACTCTGGCAGCTGATACTGTAGAGCATGGCTCTCCTCCAGTGATTCAGCACTGTCAGGAAGGGCAGGATATTGTTTTTCAAAAACCTTGGATGTTAGTGCAGACCACTCTGCCTTCTCAGTAGAGGGAGGATGTGGTGTCTCTGAAGTGACATCGAAGTCCTTGGCAGTTAACTCTGATGTGTCTTCGCTAGTGAAGATAAAGTTCTCTATCAGTTCTCTATCAATCTGACACCTCTTATGATGGGATGCAGTCAATCTCGCATAAAAAAACTCTCTATTCCATAAACACAGATTAAAATTGTCAATAAAATTCCATCCATTTGCCCTGCAGCTTTTTGTAGTCATACGTTTAATGCAAGTAGCCGGGAAAACTTACTGGTTCTCCTTGCAGGCAGCAGACCACTGATAAATCACTGGATGTTTAACTTGAGCAGATTGTTAAAGAGAACAGTAAAGTCTTTTTTTAGTACCTCTGACTCCTCCTTCTTTGTGTCATTCTTACCAACACTGTTGTGTGTTCAGCCAGCAATGTAGGAAGATTTTTATTCAGTTCAGAACCTGTGATATTAGGCTCACATCAAACTATGAGTTTTTGATTTATCACATCATAAACAGAGTCATCTCCAAAAACAAGGGTGTCAGCTGTGGCCATGGACTTGGGTCTTGTGGCTCTGTTGGGGTGGGGTTTGAATGGTTGGCTCCTCTTCCTGAAGTATGTTCCCTGCCAGTAGGAAACTCACAGAGGTCTTGCAGTGGTTTGAATCTATTCTGCAAGTGGAGAGACTGAAACTGATTTCACTGGCTTTAGCATTGTCTGGATGTGGTGTGCTAGCAGTGGTGGAGGATGACACTACAAAGCAGTACAGTGTAGTGCAGATTTTGGGTTTAGTTCCAATCTGGACCCATTGCTGGTTTTGCTCATTTCTGTCAGCTGTACTTACATGTTCTGCTGGTTCACTGCCTGGTGATTCAATAAGCCCTCTGTCCACTGTCCGCTGCCAGCACTCCCACTCTCAGATACTCCTCAAAAAGTGCAGGAATAACAGTCCTTAAACTCTGATAACAGGGTGTGAAAGCTTGTTTCCAAAACAGTCATTCTTTGTAGAAGACTGTAATAATTCTGGCAGCACAGGTACTTCTTTGGTAGTCAGCAGACTTTACTGATTCAGTCATTAAAAATTCAAAGAATGTTTCTCAGGGTAAAATCAAAATAAAATGTGGTAAATATAAGCTAAAACTACACTGTACTTTCACTGTCCTCACCTGAATAAAATAGACACATAAAATAGAGATAAAAACAGAGCTAAGCCGGAGCAACAGGATAAGTGTCTGCACAGTAGAGAAGCAGGAGGCAAAAAATCACAGATTTCAGTTTTTTACTGTAGTTTACCATTGGACCAGACTTTTCTGGAAAAAGGTTTTGTAGATGTTAAGTGACTTTTGAAATACTGAGTGTAACAAAAACTTTAAAAATGTAATGTTTCTAACACACTTTTGTTGTAGGTCACCATATCATTGTCTGGTTTCTTTTGGTAGCTGCAGCCTGCATCACAAAAATTGCTGCATTTGTCATTTTCTGGATGTTAGGAGTAGCTGTTCCACATGCTAAGTATATAATGAGGTTGATGAGATATGTCTGGTCCTGAAAGGAAGTGCAGTTCTGTACCAATTGTGATGGGAATTTTGTTTCTTTTGGCTCAGCTCACTAAAAAGAGAGAGCTTTTTCGGCTTCCAAGTATATATGTTTTTTGTGACAATATTTTATAATTGACTGAATAAAGAAATAATATTAAAAAAATAGAGTCTGACCCATCACTACTGCACAAGGATATCCATCCATCCATTCATCCATTCATTGTCTGTAACCCTTATCCAGTTCAGGGTCACGGTGGGTCCAGAGCCTACCTGGAATCACTGGGCGCAAGACAGGAATACACCCTGGAGGGGGTGCCAGTCCTTCACAGGGCAACACACACACTCCCACATTCACACCTACTGACACTTTTGAGTCTCCAATCCACGTACCAACGTGTGTTTTTGGAGCGTGGGAGGAAATCAGAGCACCCGGAGGAAACCTACGCAGACAAAGAGAGAACACACCACACTCCTCACAATCACCCGGAGGACAACCGCGGTGTGTGCAAGATGAAGGGTTTCTCTTAACAATTAGAAAAAAAATGACAGAAATATAAACATTTAAAGATCCTTTATTTTGAAGTGACGTGTCCTGATATCTTCATTTTAATAAAAAATAGCAAATATTTGCTTTTTATTCATGTATTATTTGTTTAGAAATTTATTTATTTATAACACATCTCCTGTCAGTGACTTTTGGCTTTTATCTTGACAGTCGTTCCGCTACACGCTCTTACCGTAATGTTCAGAATACGCAGTTCCAACAAAACTAAGCGGGGTGCTAGTTTGACCACGCTTTTCCAAGTGGAGTCTGGCTTGACTCCAGTCCCCGGAGCTGTGTCATTCAAATGTTTTATATTATCAATAAAATAATGTCTTGTTTTAAAGAAATTGTATATACGCCACTTCAATAAAACAAACAAAATAACACTGAATAAAATGTATATTTTAAAATTTTCGTACAGGAGTACAGCTGGGTGCTGCACCACTCTCTTGGATAGAGTTGAAACCTGCGCTGAAAACGGGCTTTTACTTTGAAATTCTTAGATTGCGCTTTATATTCTGTTCCTTCTGAACAACGTGAAGCCGGGAGCGGGGGGTCAAATAAACAGTTATTAAACAGAGCAGTGAAGGGGGTAAACATCTAATAGTTACAAACACAGCAGGAGCACTGACAGCCTTCAGGTGGTCTTTCAGTGGAATAAACGCAAGCGCTTGCAAATAATAAAATCCTGGAGTAGTGTTTCAGATATGTATTCTTTAGCTGGTTAGCTACCACTACTTCCACGTGATAAACCCATCACAGGACAGGCATGCTTTTCTAACAGACACTGAGTCTGAGCTTTTTGAGGGAATTCTCTCTTTTGCAGCGCTCACACAGCTGTTTTCTCTTAGGACGGAATGTCAGAATTTTAAAGGTATTGATTATTATTATTCTCTTTTCAAGCTTAGCTATATGGATGCAGTGAAAGTTTAGAAATAGGATTTTAAGCCCTAGCCCTGATCCTGAAAATAAACTCTTTATTTAAGTGTTTAAACTAAAGATATTACATATGCATGGCATTTTTTTCTAATTGAAATTAAGCTTCTAGTTTTAGTGCTTTATGTTTTATACATTTTTAAATGTTAACAAAAACATCAAGACATTTAAAGTTTTGAACAAGCAAATATGTTAACATCAGGAAAAAAATGGTATTTTGGACATTTGAATATCACCTTATTAGAGTCTTATAGGTGACATTTAAAAAAAATCATCATGACCATGCTAAATTCAGTTTTCAGAGATAGACCATATTTGATTTTATTGTTAATGCCAGTGCAAATATAATTGCCGTTCATTCTTTTGCTTAATATTTAGATGCATCAGCTCATCAATGTCCTAGCTCCTGTGACTTCAGCAACCTCTTTCACATTACTGAATGACCTCTAATATGTGGTTCAGACACCTATCCTGAACTGTCCTCTGCTCCAGTCATGTTCAGGCTCAGTCCCCTGCGCTCATATCCTCGCAGGGTTCGTTATTACGGGGTTGTGAACAGAGACCTAGTCTTGGCACAGTTCCAGGCCTGCACAGCAGAGGACCAGGTCCTGGATGTGGTGGGCAAAAACAAAGCCAAGCTCTCCGTTAGCCATGTGGGCTGTGCCATGGGCCTGCTCTGGCAGTTTCAGAAGGAGAAACCACAGCTGCTCCGGACAGTTGAACTTATCCAGAATCACCCTGAGTTCCTGACACTTCGAGTCTTGGCTGAGAACAAGATCAGTCTGATGGATGATATCACTGTGGTGGACATGCTTTATAATGTGCTCAGGTACATGTTAAGACTAATATGAGAATTGCTGAAGAAAAATACTGATTGATAAAATTTTTCTTTAGTAAAATAAAACGTTTTTGTGTGCAAAATAGGGGTGGGCGATATGGCCATAAAATAATATCACGATTTTTGGTGATAACGATATTCTTGGCGAGAACAACACAACACTGAAATATGCTTTTATTAATTTCAGGAACACACTATTGCAACAAAATAAATGTTATATGAATATTAATTTGATTAAATGGAATAAATTCTTACATAACACTATGGTTTTTTGTACATCGGATATTTAGTAACCAAACCACCTCCACACGACTGAAGTCACTCACCTTTTGGAGCAGATTTCTTGACCTCAGGACCACTTTCCACCGTACCTTACTGTGCCTAAACGACTCATGTAAGGAACGTATGCCGTAATACGGGAAACTGCATGATGTCATTGCGTAAACAAGTCTGAGTCACTATATCTTGATATTGATTTATTTTATTGTTTTAAAAATTATGACGATATTATTGTGAACAATATGATATGGTACAGCCCTACTGTACAAAGATTTTGTCCAGGTGGACATTCCAGCTTCAAATTAGACATGGTACAGGAAGTCTGGTATTGTATCCAATAGTGCAGTTCAATTTCAAATCCACGAACACAAGTTTTTTCTTTTTCCACTGCCAAGACCGCAGTAATGTAAAGAGTACCTGAGCTAAATTCGCTTACACTTACCAGTAACTGGATCTGTCTGTGCACAGCTAAAAGATAGTAGTGACCTAGAACCTTTTAAAGATATCATGTGACTTTAACAATTATAACACAGGGATGCTTTGAAGCTTTTGGTTGTATTTTTCTCATTTTATTCTTCATTTAAAGGCTTAATGTAGAACCACATGACTCTCTTGTCCAGCAGCTGATGATGGAAGGCTGGAATAGATTACAAAGGTATTTGAGACAACATATTCCATATAGTCATTCTATTGCATGCTGCTTTTGCTTATCTTGTTTAATTGGGATGTTGATCAAGGCTTGTCATGTTTTGCAGATTTCCAGTGGCAACACTGTCAAAGTTCTCTATTTGTTTAAGTGAACAGTTTTTGTACTACAGTCCACTGATGGGTCAGATTACTGAGATAGTTAATCAGAAACTGGATTTAATAGAAGATGCCAGGTATCAATTTTAAATGTCCACACAAAAGTGTTACTGTTGACATTGTAAATACTATAACGTTCATACTGATGACAATTAAAATAATCTTCTTTCCTTTATCTTTATCAGAGTGCTGACCACCCTTATGACCAGTATATCTTCCCTGGTGTCCCCTCAGTTACGGGATGCACTCATTGAAAAAGCTGATTCTCTCCTGGACACTATGGACCCTTTACAGTACAACAACACCAGGAGAATAGTGCAGTTCCTACGAAACATCAAGTACACTTATAGGCCCTTACTGGAAAAATGCAACCATATTCTTCTCCAAAATATACCCCGACTGGATGCTGAGAACATTAGTATTATATTGGGACTGTATCAGTCCATGCAATACAACAACTGTGACTTTAGACTGCTTGCTAAACAGAGGCTGATGGAGCTTATTGACACAAGCACTGACCCTGTGTCTTTTACAAAGCTCTTTGTTTCTTTGGGGCCCCTAGCAGGGCAAGCAACCAGGGAGAGGTAAGATAGAAAATATAAGAGGTTTAAGCTGGTTAATATGGATATTTTTTCTGTGTTTTTTTATTACAGATTCCAAATCATTATTTGCCACCTGTAGAATATAATTAATATTTTAGGATAATCTTACATGCAACAAAATTTTTGGAGAGTTTTGGAACCAGACTCTGAATATTCATCCACTTACCCAACATGTGTTTTTGGACTGTGGGAGGAAACTGGAGCACCCGGAGGAAACCCACGCAGACACA
Organism: Hoplias malabaricus; assembly: GCF_029633855.1. NCBI lineage: Eukaryota > Metazoa > Chordata > Actinopteri > Characiformes > Erythrinidae > Hoplias > Hoplias malabaricus. Next base: position 41,244,167 of record NC_089811.1, on the reverse strand, counting down.
GGGAGAACACACCACACTCCTCACTGACAGTCACCCCCAGGAAACCCACGCAGACACAGGGAGAACACACCAAACTCCTCACTGACAGTCGCCTGGAGGAAACCCACGCAGACAAAGGGAGAACACACCACACTCCTCACAGACAGTTACCCGGAGGAAACCCATGCAGACACAAGGAGAACACACCACACTCCTCACAGACAGTCACCCGGAGGAAACCCATGCAGACACAGGGAGAACACACCACACTCCTCACAGACAGTCACCTGGAGGAAACCCACACAGACACAGGGAGAACACACCACACTCCTCACTGACAGTAACCCGGAAGAAACCCACGCAGACACAGGGAGAACACACCACACTCCTCACAGACAGTCACCCGGAGGAAACTCACGCAGACACAGGGAGAACGCACCACACTCCTCACAGACAGTCACCTGGAGCGGGACTCGAACCCACAACCTCCAGGTCCCTGGAGCTGTGTGACTGCGACTATAACAATGGATATTTCAGAACAGTATCTGCCCCATATCACAAGACAGAGACAGTGCCAAAATCTCCTCCCACTCCTAAAAGAAAACATTGTTCTTCCTAAGAAACCAGCAGCAGATACTGCAAAATATTCATTACTCTGAGTGTACAATGATATCAGAGTGTGGTTCCAGGGCTGTTAGAGATATCAGATAGAGCTGTGGGAAAGGCGAAAATGAACACTGATTGAGTCACCCTGACCATAGTCCCAAAAACAGACGGAGAGTTTTCCCGTTTCATTTTCAGAAATGGAATGTTTTCCATTTTCCCATTTCAAACAGAAAATCAAATGGCCCAAAGGTACACTGTCCCAACAGCTATATTTTTTGTTATGAATGGGAGAGCTGCACTTGTTGATGAAAAATGCTGCATGTGTCAAAGGTTGGCCACCCTGTGTGAAAGGGTTCAGAGTGAAATGAATGAAAGAAATGAACTGCCAAAATCCAAATATACTCAGGAAAACTGATAGCATTTCTGCTATATAAAAACAATATGATCAATGTATTGATGTGTGTCTAACTGATCTTTGGTGTTACAGGTTGGAAAGTGCAGCAATGTTGTTGGCTGATGAGCTGAATGCCCAGCAGGCTCTGGCTATTGTTGAGACGCTGGAGGATATTCAGTGTCGAAACGTTCAGGTTATCAATAAGTAAGCTATATGCCTTATTGTCTGTTCTATTTTTATTATTATTAATTTTGTGGTCCCTGTTTGGTAGCATACATGTAAATCACTGCAGCAGGGATGTAGTTTCATAATTTTCCTTTTCAGACAGAAATGTTTGAATTCAATTTTTAACTTGGTGTGGTGTTTGAGTAAAAAATTATCATTTTTGTTGTCTCTGCAAATTTTCATCCTGCAACAGGTTTGCGTCAATATTGCAAAACAATCTGGATGTATATCGACCTGTGGAAATAGCCAAGATCACCCAGTTACTTATTTTCTTGCACTATCAGAACCCAGAGCTCTTCTCCAGACTGAGGACTATACTACTTCGGTGAGTCTTCTGTATGTTTCATAAACCTATTTTCCTTTCAGTGGAGAATCTCAGAATGCTATATTCATTAGGACAGTTGTCACCAGGATACTTTTAGGTATAAGATCACCATTTGAAATCTGAACAAATTGAAGATTTATCAGCTTAAAGGCCAGGCATATGCTACTTATACAAATAACAAAGTATATGTCTTGAATAGCTTAAAATTAAACTTTTACTTACTTCAACGTCAGTGGCGGATGCTGGTCTTTCAAGGAGGGGAAGCTCAATTTAGGCCTACATCATAAAATGTGTCAGTTTTTTTATACGTAAATTCTACCCTCCGTCCCTTTTTAAGAAACTGATCTGTGACCCTGTCGTACCAACAAGGCGTCTTTTCCAGGGACTTGACTAGTGTCCTCTCAATGGCCAGCAGTGCTAGGCTGCTTAAACAACCTTGGCCCATGTGAAGTGTGTCCGCCTGTGCTCCCACGGAGCTTTATACCAAAGGATCGTTGATTCGCTCATTTCGCTGTCAATCAAAAAGGGATTCAGCCTCAGACAGATCATCCAATCATCATGCAGAAGCTGAGCGTCCGTGCCAGCCGAGGCCAGCCCACTGCCCCATAGACAAAGCCCAGCATTTATCCAATGACTCGTCTCGTTTCGCTGCACTTCGCTGCTTCGCTATTGAACTCTGTGGACGCTCAGTGTCCTCACTGTTTAAATCACTGTAAAGCTGTGGGAATGATTGAGAGGAAAGCCGTGTCTTTACCAGTGATAAGAAGCTGATTCTGAACAAAAGTTGAGCGCGTTGTAGTGCATATTTATACAATGACATGTACACACAACAGTATATATTTGATCACTTATTTTTTTTTTTTTTTTACATTTTAGGGGAAGCTGAGCTTCCCTTGCAGTCTTAGAGCAATCGCCACTGTTCAATGTATAGCGGATTGTTAGCTATGGTGCTCAGTGGCCCGAGGCTGCACACTGTCTGCAAGTGTGTTGTAGTCTGGGGTATAGTATGAAACAGCCAGTCTAATGCTATAAGTCAAATAAGTTTGTTAGATGAGTGTACTTGGACATGATGATTTTTCTCTGTGAATATGCTGCTTCACAAAGATAAAGAAAAGCACTAGCACTGTAGCAGCAGAGGCGAAAATGAGGAGTCCTCAGAGAAGAGTTTTCTTAGCACTATTTTTACTGTGGCTCTCCCTTGTGTTGTATTTTGTCAAATGCATAAAAGAGTTGTAAAATATCTCCAGTTTTGAAGAGACAGCATTTAGCATTGCCTCTGTGCTAGCGCAGATAGAGCCAAAGTATGGAGTGCATCAGAGGTCTCACGGTTCCCGTGTCCAAATTCGCAGACCCAACCCAGTGTGACTACGACTTCTATGTCCTTGTTTAAACTAACCACTGCTGGTACAGAAAGACGCAGCTACAGTAACTTAAACGTGATAATTGAAGCAGCCATATGATTAGTCGCGATCAACTAGTTGGTGACCACTGCGCTAGGACAAGGATTAATTTCTGTCAGTGGAAGTAGAAGCCATTTTTCTATTTTTAATTTGTATTTCTATTTTAAATTTTGTAATTTCTCTTCTCGTTAGTTTCTTGCAAGATAGTGTTTACCCATATGAAGTCACCATGCTGACCCGCGTCCTCTCCATGCTGCCTTCTCCACGTATGGAAGATTTTGTGATCTCTCGTGTTGATGCTGTTCTGCATCAGTGCGGCTTGAACGATCTAAACACGTTCACAGTGGCCATTGCCAAATGGATTCGCAATGACCCCACCTACCGCCACAACACTCCCAGCAAATATGTCCGTCTACTTCAGACTCTGAACCATTTTGGACACGAGCGGCTGCAGAAAGCTGATCGATTGGACGTGGTGCTGGAGGAGCTGAAGTTCATCTCAGGGGAATGGTTTGAAGAGATATTGCTTGAGGAGACTATTGCAATGCTTCAGAGATTAATAGATCAGGTATCATGGATCAACGTGCCAGAACTGGCTCTCTTCCTGACCAGAACCAATTACCTCTGTACGCCACTGCTGGACTGTATTGCCAGTGTGGTCACCGAGAATATACGTAAGGTAGAGTGATTAAAAATTTGCTTTTGAGTATGTGCTTATATTCCAAAGACATGGGAAGTGTGTTGGTTTATGCATTTTATTTATCTCCCAACGTCCAGGGAATCTGGTCAAAACTCAAGCCTAATGGTTGATATATTTTACTGTATTTGTTTCTGTTTTCTTCCCTTTTAGATTCATTACTCTGGAACCTATGCCACATTGCTCCCTTTTGCTATTCTTAATTATGACTCTCCAATGGTAGATGAGTTATTTGATGCGTGCATTCAGCATTTCACTCCTCATATCCGTGAGTCTTTCCCTTGTAACTGCCACAATTCCTTTTAAATTTTAGTTATTACAGACTGAGTTAGTGATCTGTTATGATCTTGAATTTTCCCAGGTTCTTTTGATCCTCACCTGCTGGTCCTGATGGCCTATGCCTTGGCTGTGGCTAACTGCTTTCCCGAGGAAGTCATCAGAGAAATATTCAGTGTGGATTTCCTGGCCAAGTTGGATGCACAGCTTGAGAGTATGTTCAGTATTACTGAATGAGTATTTATTTGGATCCATTATATGGGAATAGCTTAAATTAATTTTTGTTACAAAATATTTCAAACTGTAAAAGTGAGGGTGAAATCTTGCATCTCAAGAGACATTCATCAACTTGCCAGAGGAGGTACAGTCATGGCCGAAAGTGTTGGCACTCCTGAAATTTTGAAGTATTTTTCCCAGAAAATGATTACACGTTTTGTTATACAGATGTTTGTGTCCTTTGTGTGTATTGGGGCAACACAGAAAACAGAGAAAAAAAAGCCTAAATTGATATAATTTCACGCAAAACCTCAAAAATCAGTGGGACTAGATTATTGGCACCTTTTCAAAGTTGTGGGTAAATAACTTTGTTTCAAGCATGTGTTGCTAGTTTAAACTCAACTGTGGCAAGTAACAGGTGTGGGCAATATGAAAAATCACGCCTGAAAACGGATAAAAATGAGAGAAGTTGACTCAGTCATTGCATTGTGTCTGTGTGTACTACACTAAGCATGGAGAACAACTGGCAAGAAGTTTCAGACAACCTGAGAACCAAAATTGTGGACAAACATCAACAATCTAAAAGTTACAAGCCCTTGATGTTCCTTTGTCCACGGTGCGCAACATAATCAAGAGGTTTACAACCCATGGCACTGTAGTTAATCAACCTGGACATGGACAGAAGAGAAAAATGTATTAAAATTGATGAAGGATTCCAACGCAGGAGAGTCCGGATGGTGGATAAGCAGCCCCAATCAAGTTCCAAAGAAATTCAAGCTGTCCTGTGGGCTCAGGGTGCGTCAGTGTCAATGCGAACTATCCATTGACATTTGAATTAAATGAAATGCTATGGCAGACCCAGGAGGACCCCATTGCTGACACAGAGACACAAAAAGGCTAGACTGCAGTTTGCCAACATTTACATGAGTAAGCCAGAATCCTTCTAGGAAAACGTTTCACCCAGAAATGGATGAAAAAAAAAAGCTGGAGTGTTCTGAAATGGCTAGCAATGAGATGATAGCCAGATAAACACCTGTGGAGAGATCCTAAAATTGCTGTTGGGAGAAGGCACTCTTCCAATATGAGAGACCTGGACTTTTCTGGTACATATTTTGCATATTGCCTCTTCTGAATTGTCTGGCTCTCCCTTTTCATTTGGTCGAAAGCTGAAATGCTCCCAAACTGTCGAAGTTGTATTGAATTTTTTATGACTAGGTTTGCTGCCATTGTGTCCATTTTATAAAACAAAGACTGACACTCAGCCATTAGGATTCCAAACGTTGGGAAAACATTCATTACACACACACACACACCAAAATGTAAAACAAGAAAGACCATGCAATGAAAGGGAAAACATGTATACACTGCAGTGGTGACAGTTTTTGCCATTTTTGCGATCGGCTGGTTAATAGCGCGGTATTACCGTACTGCGGTTGTAGCAACAGCCCTAGGTGCCAACACTTTCAGCCATGACCATATGTGATCCTGGTTGACACCACAACTAATACTCTGCCGACTGAGCAACATTTGTTAATGTATCACCTCTGGCAATTTTAAATTTTTTTGACAGATCTGTAGTACTGCAACAGATCAATCACACAGTTCTCTGAGACAGAAACTTAATTTTTGTGCTTTACTCAAGTACAAATATAGAAATCTGATAAATCAAGTTTGTGTAATGTGTCCTGAAAGCACTTCCAGATGCACTGAACATGAGGGTTCGTTTGCGTCTGATGGAGTTGAACCGTGCTGTGTGTCTGGAGTGTCCTGAGTTCCAGGTTCCCTGGTTCCATGAACGGTACTGCAAACAGCTCCAGCGGAAAAGTGAGTGAAGATAATTGTGTCATTTTCTTTTAGATGTTTGTTATTTGTTGATTACATGTATCAGTGATTCCACCCTAGCTAATAATGTTTTGACTGTCATGATTGAGCAAATTTCTCTTTGTGAAACACACAGACAATGGCTCAGTCAGTCCAGTACAGCAGCAGATCCACAAAATGCTGGGTGAAGTCCTTGGGGGCATTAATTGTGCCAGAGTAGCAGTGGTGACCCCTTATTTCTACACAGTTGGTAAGTTTGACATAAAAGTTTTAATGGTTGTGAGTGAATTATCATCTTGTTGTTGCATTAAAAAAAACTGCTTGATCACTTAATAATAAATCTTAAGTTTTATCAGTTCTATAAATTGTAAATTATATTTTATATAATTATAATTTTTAAAATAGTACTTTGCTGTCATTTGTATACTGTAACATTACTTAAAGTCATGTAAAAAAAAAAACCAGACATTTGCCTAAACGTTTCATTCCAAAATCTTAATTTCTTATTTCTTTTATTTATTAATTATGTTATCTTCATTTTGTAGCTAAAATATTGATGCATTACACATTTTGACCATGTTTGTCTAATAGATGTGAAAAGGACGAGTACTTTTTATAAAACTTGGCAAACATTCATGAATCCAAGCCACTTGATTTTGGAACAACATTTATTGTTTCTTTGCAGAAAAATCTGCAGGATCAAATCTGCCTCAGCAGCATAGGACATTTACATTTACATTTATGCATTTGGCAGACGCTTTTATCCAAAGCGACTTACAAAAGAGGATCTAACATTCGAACTACAGCACAAATTATGCAAAATACCTTACATTAAGTGCAATATGCCAGGAAGTAATAAGTGCATTAAAGAAAGACATTCAGTGCAAAAGATACTCTCGGAAGAGCTGGGTTTTCAATGATTTCTTGAATGCAGAGAGGGTTTCTGTTGCTCTGATAGTGCTTGGAAGCTCGTTCCACCAGCGTGGTACGAGATGAGAATAGCCTCAACTGACCTTTACGGGGGGTTGGTCGTGTTAGTTGGCGCTCCTTTGAGGAACGGAGAGGGCGGGCGCTAACGTATGGTCTAAGAGTCTATTGAGGTAAATGGGAGCAGAACCAGTGAATACTCTGAAGGCCATCATTAGTGATTTGAATTTGATGCGCGCAGCTAAGGGTAGCCAATGCATCTCAATTAATAGGGGCGTGACATGTGCTCTTTTTGGTTGGTTGAAACCAACCAAGGAAAGCTGATGTATGGGTTGCAAAATGTTCTGTATGCTAATCAGTTTCAACAACATCCCTGCAGACTTTGAATGTGTCCTGGATCGCCATCAGCATGCGGTGCCGTACAGTGAGCTGAGCCAGCTGCTTATCACCGAGGACGGAAAAGTGAAATGGGAGTCTGGATCAGTCAGGACAGAGAGCACAGAGCTACCACCAGGCGCTCAGCGGTATGTGGATCAGAATGTAATCAATCATTTATCAAAACTGAAAACAGAGTAGAACATCTATGAACAGACTCGGCTGTGGATTGGCCTTTATATTATTTGGTGAATGCTTTTTTTCCCAAAGCGAAGTAAGGTTTTAATTCTTCACAAATGTAATCTTAGGAGTCTTGCCAAAGGGTTCTGAAAACTTTTGTATGGTGTGGTTACCCAAGCAGGGATTACAACAGCACTCTTCTGCTTAAAAGGCAGTTTCTACTGACAACATGAAATCATGTAAAATTGTAAAACAGTGCTTTGCCTTTTAGACTTACTGCTCATTCACCTTGTAAACAAGAGTGTGATTGAAATAATGACCTTTTCTGTCTTTTTAATTCTCTCAGTATTGCCCTGGACTTTTTGGATTCAAAATCCTTTTGCAGAAATTTACAGCACATTAAGGGAGACATCCTGATGAGAAAAAGGCACCTGGAGATTTTAGGATATCATGTTTTACATGTGAGTAGATACAATTGCTCACTTTCCTTTGTTAACACAGCTGTCGTAGATTTGTTCATATTTGAAAATTCATAGACTGACAAATTGCTTTCCAACTCAGATTCCTCACTTTGAATGGAATTCTATGGAGCTCTCCACTCAAGATGCTTGGAAGGAATATTTGAAAAGGAAATTATTTGCAGAAGTAGCCTGAGACACTCTGCACTACTTTTGCTTCATATTCAAGTCAGCAGGCTTATCTGGGGACATTACAGTAAATAATTTGTTTATTAATTAGCACCCTTTCTTTGCCGAATGGAAGGGAATATCAACCAGACACATGCCGGTTTGGTCCTCTTGAGTTTTATAAGTTTTGCAATATTTGTCATTAAATATGTTTATAATAAATTATGTAACCAAATGTTGTAGATGCTGTTATATCGGAATGAAGTAAGTACAAGTTTTTGTCCTAAAACATTTTATTTTTGTAAAAATTGTAATAGAATTTTAACATATGACGTACATAGTGTGTATGATAATTTTTTTTCCCAGAACAACCACATTTTATATGAAAGCTGTTTACACATGCATTTGTAACACATTTTTAAGCAGTAAATAATGTATTTTAAATGTGCTACATTATTTTATGTATATAATTATAAATTAATAATGGCAGTAACCATTATGCTACTTGGATGTTTCCAGCCCCTTATGACACTCCAGCATCATTTATTCTTTAAAACATGCAAGCACGTGATTGATGATACAATATATTCATTATAAACTCAGCTATTGCTTTATAGATATCTTACTCAATGCTTGTACATGTTTGATGAAGTCCCTTTGTACGTGGTCTTCATACATAAGCTTCACCTTACAGAAATGACCATTGACCATAACAAAAAATTAGCGATACCTGTCGCAATTTAGAGCAGAGGCTATATTACAATTTGGGCATTTTTACAGCATTTAATCGAATGGAAACACACGAGGCAGCAGCTGCATATCGCATCTCCCTTATCATTCCAGCCCACTGTTTCTTATCCTCTTCATACCTGTCACAAAAAAAGAGTATTCCAAAGTTATACTTTTTAGATTTAGATTAAAAATGTTAAAACGACTTTCTTGTAGATACAAAATATTAAGAATGATGGCAAGAACACTCTGCCCCAAAACTGAGTATAAGAAATGGTTATCATTAGATTTCCATGTAAACATATCAATGATACTCAAACTTGGCCAGCTTCAGTTTGTTTATTACTTACTGCCAAATGTCTGTAACTTCTGAAGGGGAACATTCTTTATTCTCCATCTCTACCATGTTGAAGCCCCCAACAACATACAGTTCACCACCAGCACTGACCAGATTCACTGAGCTCCTCTCCTGGGCAAAATCAGTGAATCTTTCCCACCTACATGGAGAAAAAAGATACTGTTGAATTTGTATGCTTTAATGTGTTTGTGGTGCAGAGTAAAAATGTTAAACATGAGGGAACATATCAACCTGAAGTATATAATCTTTTCAGAAAATGAAAATCACTCACTTGTTGGTTCCAAAGTCATAGGCTTCACAAGATCCTAACAGACCATCGTCATTGACTCCTCCAACCACAACAATCTTTCCCTTGTGAACAACTGCCCCGAACATTGACCTTGGTGTTTTCATTGCTGCCAACTCCTTCCATTCTGCTTTCTTGTGGTTATATGCAAACATCTTGTTGATGGTTTTACTGTTGAATGATAAAAAAATATATAGGTTATAAAGTAAATGCACAAGGAACATATAATGGTCGTGTTGGCTTTGATATTGGTCTTACTTTTCATCAGTTTTTCCACCTATACAGTACACAAGTCCATTTTGGGAGACCACACTGTGACCATGTATCCTCAAGGGAAGCTTTTTCGTTTCAGTCCATTTCATCTTACTGGCGAACAAAAAGACAGGAGTCATGAAATTACTGTTTGCACCTGATAGGCAGTTATGAATACAAAATAATGGATGGTCATTCACTTACTCAATGTCGTAACACATTACTGAGTCAAGAGACTCGTTGCTTTGTAAATCTTTGCCACCAACTGCAAACAGAAGGTTTTCAAATTCACTCAGGCCAAAAAGACATCTTGGAGAAGGCAATGGGGGCAGAGCAATCCAGTCTGGAGTAAGGGGGTCCAACTGCAATAAACAGGATTTAATACAGGATCCTTTTGACAACTCGGTTAAAGAATGCTATAATCTACCAAAAATGGTAACACTTTACTGTATGGCTGTTTGTTATAAGACTACATGACTTCTAAATAGGGCCTTCAGGAGAACTGACGTATATAAACATTTGAAACATTTACTCCTGTAGTGTCTTTGTCATCACACTTTCTGGGGTGGCATGACATTGTGTGGTTATTTACCTGATAAACATAACACTGCAGTGGGTTCTCTTTGTTCTCCTCATCCACAAACAGTCCACCTATGACATAGAGTTGATTATTCTTGGTGCTGATACTGACATGGTTTCGAGGTATCTGCTCTGCCATGGCAGCCAAGGAGCATTCATTCTCAATGGGATCATAGGCTACGGCAGCTGAATCGTTTATCATCAGGATAAATTCTTTGGTGTACATCCCAAATCTTCTGTTGTCATTCAAAAAACCAGGCATTGTTTCCTCTTCTTCCTTTTTCTCTGGAAGTTTCCCAGCAAAAGCATCTTTGATGACCATAAGCTTCTTCACGAGCTCAGGATCCGCTTTGATAATGTCGTCCTTTTCTACTTTCTCCTTGAAATACTTTTCTGGAAGTAGACGGAAGCGAACGTGCTCAAAGCCGTCACCTATAAACTTGGACCGGTTCTCTTTGTCTTTTCTCACCCACTTCATCAGGAGTTCAAACACCACTTCTTCCTTCTCCACATTGAGGGCATCAGTTCCTATGATGGCAAACAGCTCAGGAGGGTTGAACTCAAGAAAATCATCCTCTTTGGCTAGTGTCTCGAAACGCTCGGCTATGTAGTCTCTTGCAGCTATGGCCAGCCTTGGGCAGTTCAGCACCAGCCCCAGTCTGAAGATGGCCAAGCAGTTTCCACGTGAGAGCTTTTTCTGCAGGTAATTCACACAGGCTGTGAACACAGAGGGGATCTGAAAGCGGCCTGCTAGTGCAAAAATATCCTGCACATTTTCATCTGTGATGTCTATTTCTGCAGAGTAAAGATAGTTCACAATCAATTCCATTATGGTTGGGTCCACGTTTTCCAGCATGACCTCCTTGTTTGAGCTGCTCTTCTCCTTGCCCTCTTCTGAGAAGTAAAGTTCTCTAAAGAAAGGGCTACATGCCGCCAGGATGAGTCTGTGACAAGGCAGACTTCTGTCCCCTACTTTAAGAATGCAGTCTATGAACTTGTTCTCCTTCAGCAGTTCCTTCAGACCATCCTGAAGTAGGGTGCTCTGAAAGAGCTTCAGGTCTTCCTTCATAGTTGTGGGTTCCATCTTGGAAGATGTTTGAATAGAGGAGGATCTTACTGCAGTGCTTCTCCTTGCAAAGCACTCTTAGTTCTCACAGTCAAGAGTTGACACAGAGCAAAGACAGAAGTCCAGTGTAGTTTAAATCCTGCCCTTCTATATTTAGGACCCCTCACAGACAGAAAGAATTCAGTTTGGCCAGATTAGAAAAGAGAGTCACTTTAGGCAGCTGTCAAAGATTGAAAGAAACAACTGGTGGCTTTGAGGTCACTCAGGACTGAGCTCACTACATTCCTCCAATGATTTCAGGTATCTTTTGTGTTTGTATGTTTTCATCATTTATCTGTAACTTCTGTCATTCAGGTTTGTAAACTAAGAAACTATTAACAGTGAATTTAAAGTGAATGGTGACACATCACCTCTTCTGTGTGGCTTTGTGTGTCATGGCTTCAAGGAAGGTAATGGAACCCCTTCACATTTTCCTAATGCTGACTCATTTTAGTATTAATCTGTTTTATATTTAAACATCGAGTACTTCTTCTATAAGCTGCCCTTCCCTACTTTACAGGTGAGCAAACATCACCTGTTGTTACAACAGTTAATCTGTGTTCCCAAGCCATTTGTTAAATTCTTCAGCTCTACTGACAGATTTAAAAATAGCCTCATGATATCCATGGCTTAAATAAGAGATAACCTTAAACTCTCAGCAAATAACATGCAATGTTTCTACAACCTTGAATTTAAAGACATTCTCTATGATTTATTTTAGTATGCTTTATTTTTGACTAATACAAAAAAACAAACAAACAAACAAAAACACATAATGGCTATTACCACCTTTGTATAATGAAATGCACCATACATAATGTTTTTATCAAACAATGCATTTAAAGTCATTAACTCTACATTTGTTTATATAACTTTTTATATAGTCAATAATCTTAAAATAAATAAGTATATTGAAGTAAAATTTTGGAAAAAGCCTTGATTTTGGCTATAATCCTGTAAACATTATGTCATGCCATTTAAAATATTCTAATGGAAATGCTAATTTGGTCCTCACTGTTATAATTATAAAACCTAAAGTTCTGTGTAGTTTAATGTTGTCAGCCCATGACTTCCCAAAGTCCTTGCAGTGTGAAGCCATCTTTTAACTTCTCCACTGCTAAGCCAAGCTCTTCGGAGAACACTGGCTCTCTGTCTTGTAGCTAGGAAACAAGATAATAGAAAAATATTCAGATCATTTTACATACAATATAAGATTTACAACATCAGTTGAACAATGTCATCTAGACTGATTGTTAGACTGCCGGTTAAGGTAATGTAATGTTAGGGTTCAATATACCTTATTGCTGTCTGCAAAGTAGGCCTGTAATTCAAGGAAAAATTGTAAATTAGAATATGGAAATATCACTGTTATTCTTCAGTAAAATTATAATTGAAATTCACTTTACAATAAACATGTTGGAAACCAGGCAACAGAATAGTGTTCATGGGACCTTATGATACATGGCTTAAGCATGTTGCTATTTTCAGAGCATGAGTGAGATGCAGAAAGCAACCTGCTGAGTATGTCATTCATTACTGAGTGCAGTGTGCTCACCGTAAAAGCGTCAGTCTGTTCATCTGGCTCGATCTCCACGTCATCAAGAGCCTGCTCCACTGTTAGCTCCTCCAGTGGCTGAGGCTGAAGGGAACATGCTTCCAGTTTACTCCTTATTGTGATGCTTGTTAAACTTTACTAGTGTTTAACGTTATTAAAATAAAACAATTATAAGAAATGAAAATACCATACAGCTGAGTTTTTTGTTCACAATTCTGCCCATTTACCTTTTCTTCCATCTCATACTCAACACCAAAAATCGGATTTGCAGAGTACACTTTGTGAAGGGAATTTATTTCCTTCACTGCATCCTGTAACTTGTCCATTGGGTCGATCTTGAAACCCAGGACATATCCCCCTGTCTGAAAGAGCAATAGCGCAGAATGAAATCAAACTCACAAAACATGCTCCAGCCCATTAGCTCTTTTCCTTAATCTTTTTGTATGTCATATAAAAGTGTGTTCTGCATTTTCCCATCGTAAAAAATTAAAAAGCAGCCCATCATTAATTATTTTTATGCTATAGCTGTTCAGCTTGAATATCAGAATATTTTTTCAGACTCACCTGTTGAGAACTCTCAATCACAAGCGCAAGTCCAAATTTTGAATCTCTGATCCTTATTGAACGCTTTGGAGGAAAAAATACAGAATAAAGAATAAGATTTATCCTACCTTTATTATTTTAGCTTTGATAACTACTAAATAAACATGTACTCACAATTTGCAAGTAGGGAATGCTGACATTGAAGCTTTCATTCATGTTGGCATGCCACACTATTCTCACATTAGTAATGAAGAAAGTGCCAAGGTTACCCTGAAACACACACACAGTGATGGCCATTTAGAAGGCACTGGGTTATAAAATCCACAAAAGTTGATATCTGGACAAAATTAACTAAAACAATTGTTTTCATTTGTTGTAGGCAACAGTTTCAACTATAAACACATGACAAGATACTACCTGATCACTGGATAAATTCCAAACTCCATTGATTTTGTCATAAACTTGTTCACGTGGAAGTAGTCTCAGCTGCTTATTTTGAATCAGAGCCCCCCTTAACTTGAGGTCTCTGTACATTTTGGAGGTCTCATAAGCTCTGCAACAAAATGCAACCAGTTTTAACTCAAAGGGAATCTGAAAAAAAAAAACTGCTAAAAATGTATCAAACTGAATTAAATTAATAAAGTGGTATTAATGATTTTTAAGCAGTGTATTGTTAGAACTTGAAGGCACTACACCAAGGGACAAAGCATCAGCTTGATTTTGTATGAATGTGTCACTACAATACCTGTGCACAGCAATGACCGATGTGAAGAGTCGTGGACTCCCTGGAACTACATTGGTGAATATAAACTCAAATCTTGTGTTATTAGATTTGGTCAAAATGTAGAGTGCTTCTGTCTGCCCTCTCAGTTTCTGCAAGAATCACAAACTTTGTATCATACATAGTTCACAACAGTAAAATGTATAAGTAATTGCTACATTATATGACCAGACCTTTGTGAAAGCTCCGTCATCTTAACATGCTGTTGAACTCACTGGTATTATTTGAGAATGTATTCCCCTTTCATATCTTCACAACAGCGTTCACTCTTCAGAGAAGGGTTTACATTAGCTTTTGGAATATTTCTGAGGATTAAATTGCACTTAGCCATGAGAATATTATTGGTATGTATTTTAGTTGGTTCTTTAACCCCACTCCAGTTCATTTCCAAGGTATAGTTCCATTTAAAGAATGTAGTTCCTCTGCTCTTAATCCCAGTGCCCCTTCTAGCCGACATTTGCACAGAGATCTGTCTACAATGGGTGTCCCTTAAAATAGTATATAGTGTATATTTTGTAAATGTTAAAATAATTATCTTACAGAATTTGCTGTCCTTGTGGTGATGTTTATGACAGAGTTGTATCCCACAGCTGTAAATTGATTACAAAAAAAAAACACAGTCACAGTATATATGCTATACAGCTTCTGAAAAATCCTATGTATCACCTGATATTTAACAAAATGTTTTAAATTACTAAAATGCTTCTCAATCGCTGCTGACATCTGAACAGAAGTAATATTTAAAATTACACAGGCTTTAATTAAAAAAGAAATACATACACAAGTTAACTCTCGGCAGGGCGATGGAATGCCAGATGATTCTTAAATTGGTCACCAAGAGTCTACCTGTAACATTAAATGGGCATTAGTTTTGCTATAGAATATGTATATATAATATAATATGTAATGTTTACATCATTTCTCATCTAAGTTTTAAGAAAAAATGAGTGAAGAAAAAAACAGAAGCATATACAATGTGTACTGTTAATAACTTCTGTAGATAGAGAAGCACCTCTGTCGCCGTTGTTTCCTTTCGTGTCTTCAATAGAATCTAAACAATCGATGAGCACTTCACCAGGTCTTGTTTTCATCTGTCTTTAAAAATTAAGAAAAGGAAGATTAAATTTAAAAATTGTTTAAAAAAATCAAAACCTGACAGTGAAAGTTAGTGTCCTAAATCTAGATTTCTCTTTTAAAGATTGATGCAAGGATGTGAATGTTCTTACATCTTACTGCCTAATAAAGCCTGATGCCTGATAATGATCTCACCGTAGAAGTGTGCATGTTTCAAGCATGTCTCTAAACAAGCAAAAATAAGTTTCTATACAATTAGTTAATTTACCTAAAAGGAAAAAAAAATAAACAATTAAAATATTATGGAAATTACTGAAAAATCTTAGCAAACAATTTTACAACAGACATCATAATGAAAAATAAGATTTCACACATTTTCAGATATTTTTTCACTTTTTTTTTGTTGCCTAACCATTGAGGAGCTAGTGATTAGGATTCTTTATTTTCATTAACAAAATCAAAAAGGGTAAACAGAACATGCAACAAACATTATATATATATATATATATTCCTACAAGTGTCCAGGTCTGGACATATATATTATGTCCAGAGCATTTACAGTCGTTGCAAACAGAGTCTGAGAGATGTAGCTATAAATGCCATATTCCACAATACAGAATTCCTCCATTTATCCAGATAACGTAAGCCCAATGTCAAGACTGTCCAATGGGAAAAGAGCCAAGGGACATTGCTCAAATTTGGGCTTAGGTTAACTGGTTAACTAATGAATCCTGCTTTGTAAAGTTAACTAGATAGATATTTTAAGCCCATACATGAGGCTTGTTTTCTGTCTAAACCGAAAAACCCTGCTGTGAACCCCCACAGCTGAACATACTCAGGGGAAATAAGTAACTGTAAGAAATAAACAGTCTCAGATTAACAGACTTGTATAAAGCCGTACTGTGTAAATGTGCTGATTCCTATCGGCTCTGGAGGGCAGCTCTATCGCTAAACCCTCCGCTGTTCACCACAGCGCTAAATGCACTGAACTTACTGCGGTGTAATATCGAATCGAACATCTCTGTCCTCCCAAAGAACGTCCAGTACACCCGCCATAGCCTTTGTTGAGTAGACTCTGGAGTCGTTTCGCGGACGCCTCGTATGTTAGCGCTGTTTCTGCACTTCTACTCCATGTAAACACTCCCCTTAGCCAACCTTAGCGCTCTAAGAGGATTGTTGATGGCGTCTTTGCGTCACCACAGTAACAGAACTTCGACTACGGCAAGCAAGGCGTGTCAAAACTGCCCCATATTACCGCTGAAATTTTGAGACAAATTTAAGACGTGAACACAGACAACACAGTTACTCAGACTAAGGGTGGTTTGAGGGGACTTATCTGCAGTGGTGGGAAAAGAAAATAAAAACATATAAATGACAAAATACTATTATCCAGTTATATTATAGCACCGCTGCAATTTGAACGTTTATTAGAAAGACATAGAATATAAAATTGACACTGCTGTAATATTATATGGAAAATTAAGGATAATTCCATACCGGCCAATGTTATCGGCCAATCAGCTTTCATCAGAAAAAAATCCAGAACTATAGCTGTATATGCCCTAGGGGGCGCTTGATGCTTTTTCAGAGTCTGTAGCTAATTAATAATAATAATAATAATTATTATTATTATTATTATTATTATTATTATTATTTAATAAATATCTAATATATAAATATATAATATATAACAAATTAAAAAATATATATTATTATTTAACATCCCACAATGAACAAGAGTGTTAAGTTTTGTCATTTTTAGGGAAACTGTTTCTGAGTACAGTATTTGTGTGATATTGGAATGCCTGCTGGACCCCAAAAATGGCAATTGGGAGGGGCCTGAAAGCCACACGGTGATAAAAGTCCAGCATATGTTGGATAAATTCAGATTCTGCTGACACCATATATGCCCATGTTAGGTGAAAATTCAAAGTTTGCACTGGAGACAAAAGGCCATCACCTGAAGTGGGGCTCGAACCCAGAACCCAAGGACTCTGGAACTGTGTGACAGCAACATTGCTATGAGGCAATAACTCCTAAAGGCTCTGGTTAAATCATTGTGCTTGTTCTTGCTTCAGCTGACACCTTATCAAATTATGGTCCAAGTTTAAACCTTGTTCTATGTACTAACTTTTTTTGCGATGTCCACTGAAAGTTAAGGATTTTTTTTCCTTTCCCTTCTCCTACAAAGTTACTATTTTGGAGATGCATGTTTTTTTTTTTTTTTGTTTTTTTTTGGACAGCAACAATATACATTTACCGCAGATGCACTTATGGAAAGTAACTTGCATTTTAAACATATAACAGATGTAGGTTAAAGTGTGTCGTAAACTGAACTGAACTCAGAACATTGTATTAAATATTGAAAAAACAGCAAATTAAGGGGAAAAACAACATTAATTTATATCGACTTGGTTTTAATTAGTGAGATGTAAGTACAGGAATTGTTTTTAAAAATTGCTTATTCCATGTATATTTATGTAAATATGTAACGTATGTTAGCATGTTACTTTCTGACTTTTAAGGTTTTAGAACTATACATATTTAAATTTGCCATAAAGATGTCACACAATATGCCACATTGTGTGAGAATAATGTGAGCATAATCCTATAAACGCCATAAAAGCAGCATGAAACACTTTTATTAACCAAATAAGTCTTTAATTTAAAAAAGTACAAAAGCATCAGTCAAACACATTGTACTCAACACATCTGTAATCACATTGTTTGATTTTATAATTAATACTTGCTGTGAAATGTCGAATTTTGTTTCAGAATAATTTTTAAATCAATGTATATGGCATTGTAAAATATAAAACGAAGAATGAAATAACCTAGGTCATTTCAATTAGAATGCATCAATAGTTAACTTTTGTATCATAACAATAATTACCATATCTATAAAAGTCATTCATATTTTGTAATACATGAAAAATAGAAAATGTGTCAGGTTTTATCTGTACTGTGTTATATGTGAAAATATATCTCAGAATTTGGTAAAAAGTAAACATCAGAACATTGCAATGCAGGGATATGATTAACAGAAAAAAACAAAATAAAATACAGTGCAGGAAACCCTACAGGGTACCAAGAAAAATGTCTGTATGATGAGGTATACAATTATATCTAAAAAAAAAAAGCAGGTAGAACTACTTCATAAAAGCACAGAACAGATCATTAGTTTCGCCTACCATTTCAAGGCTCTTAATTTATTTCCTTTTTCTTATTAAATAAAAATATTTTCTAAATTCCCTAAAAGGAGGGGGATCTTGGCTTCAAAAATAAATGCTGCAGTCATCTTTGAAGTTTTTTCTGATTTGTGTAAAAAAGCAGTCAAAATAAATTGGTCGTGAAGAAAGCCAAGGTTCAAAGAAAGAAATAAATGAGTGATGATATAACAGCATCACATTAGTCCATTTCCTCTGGCTTGGAATGCAAATGATGACAGAATTTTAATTTTGTTTTCCAGCTTATCCCACTGTGAAAAAGAGGAGACAGAATATATATATATTAAAATAATACAATAAAAAGAATAATGCAACAACCCTATTTTCAGAAAAGTTAGTTTTTTTTTGTTTTTGTTTTGCCAAACGCAAAATTTTATTTATTAATTTTCTTGATGGTTTAATTAACTGAAAGCAGTAAAATGAATGTATGAAGTAACTTTACTGTATTTTGTAAATATAAATAATTTAATATAACACACAAAAATGTGGGCAGAGCAAGTTAATCTCTGGGTAATATCACCTCTCCTTTTACTTACACTTTTGGGGAACTGAGGGTAAAAATTGTTGCAGTTTTGTAAGTGTTTCAAAATTAAGAGCGTATATATAAGAATTTCAGGTTGCATTTCTTGATGCAGCGGTGAACTGTGTCATGTGACAATGCAGTGCTCCCATGTTCATTGTATCACAGTAGTATAACAGTTTCTCCCATAACCTTCCTAAGGGCATGGACACAGAGGTTCAAACAGTGATTTTTGGCCTTGTCATACATGGACTGATATTTTCATTATTTCCCGAATCTTTTTACAATATTATGTAATATGGTGTATTACCTAAATTCTTAGCAATCTTGCATTGAAAAATGCTCTGTTAGGACTGTTTGCTATTTGCTTCATGATGTGTTGTTGCTTGCAAATTCCTCTGAATTGTTTGTAAAATGTTACAAGTATTTTGTCTTCGTTCAAATGTTTTTGAGTGTGTTGCAGAAATCACGTGTTTGTATTAAAAAATGTAATTAAGTTGCTGAGGTAATATATTGAAAATCCTTTCTTTGCACTTTTGTCAGATAAATAAAATTCAGGTGATTTTAGGTGAGAAATATCAGATTGAGGTTTCTGTTTAACACGATAATAAAACACTTTTTATTATCTTTTTATTAAAGACACTGGGCAGGGTTTGTTATGATTAGTTAATGCTTTCAGTCAAAATGTATTATCAGCTTTAAAAGTGTATGAATGAATCTGAAGGTTACACAAGGCCAGTTTTGATTGTGCAGAAATGCTGTGTAATATACCGATAGTGGTGATGACGCATGTTTTCTTGCACTCAGCCTCAGTCTCAAAGCGGTTGTCGTTTCCTTCACATCCTCCATACCAGAACTGAGCGCAGGCGTTTGCCTGTTTGTCATAATACCAGCGGATGATGTAGCCTCTGCAGGGTCCCTGACTCAGGCTCAGCGAACAGCGTGGATCAAGGGGAGCTAAAAACATAACCCATTTCAAAGTTATTCATTTGGCTTGAAGAATTTAGTTCTTTATTATTGCTTTATTTATAAATTCATTGCAATTAAGAAGAGGTAGGAAGAGTCCATTTTTTAAAGACTCTTAATTCATTGAGATCTTATTCTGAGAATAGTCATGGGTTATTCCATGTGTCTAACACAAACAGCAGCAACAATTCTGAAATATAAGCTTGGGCTTTGCCAATTTGTTTTCATGTGATATCATTTGTTTTGTTTTATTTTTTCAGTTTGTTTGTTTTGTTTTGTTTTTCTTGTTGGGTCAGAAAATATCTAAAAATGCATAGGATAAGTCTTCCAAAACAGGCATTTTTACCTTTTTTCAGTATTTGTTTCATATTTTTGTCTTCTGCATTCATTGCACTTCATGTATGATGTCATCCAGTATTTCTGTACTTACCTGTGATCACAGAATGGAGCTGTGGATTTACTTGCACTGAAGTAGATGTGACTGATGTTGAAGAGGATAATGACACAGATGATGATGAAGAAGAGGATGATGAACCTGAAGCTGGCACTGATGATGTTGAGACTCTGGCGTGAGATGTTTTGCTAGCTTCTCCCACAGGCTGAACAGGTGCAACTGTTTTAGTTATAACTGTCACTTTTCTGTCCTCTCGTAGGTGCGTCTTTATCTTCGAATCCCCTTCTTCAAAGTCCTTATCATCCACGTTGTCCTGGACACCAAAAACAGCATTGAGTTAGAGAGTCCTTTGATAAAAAAAATATTTTAATTTCAGTTTAGTTTCAGAGTAAAATTAATTTAAAATCTCAGTTTTGTTCAGAGATGGTTTTAGTGAGTCAATTAAGTTTAAATCACTAGGATTTTTATTTGATAAAGTAGGACTCGGAAGCAGACCTGAGTACTGAGAGGAGCAGGGTTGAGTGGTAAAGTAAAAGTGTCGCCTCTACCCCTAACATGGCTCTGAGTGTCAAGTCTTTTCTGGTCCACATGGCCATTACT
This sequence comes from Hoplias malabaricus, assembly GCF_029633855.1. Taxonomy (NCBI): domain Eukaryota; kingdom Metazoa; phylum Chordata; class Actinopteri; order Characiformes; family Erythrinidae; genus Hoplias; species Hoplias malabaricus. The sequence continues at coordinate 41,223,151 of NC_089811.1, read as the reverse complement.
TCCATATAAGACATCTGCATGGTTGTCATAGCCATTATATCTGAATCCATTATATCCGTTGGCTCTGCCGGTGATGCGGTTGTAGATGAGCGCTCCATTTTCATCTTCACAAAACTGACTAACAAGCTTAGACTCCAAAGCTGCAGATATAATATTGACATAATATAAGAAATGGCCTTTAATTTCTCTGGTTGAAAACATCAGTTACAGCCACACATTATTTTTCTATTTGTTCTTGTTAGATAATTAACATAAGAGCCAGAACATAGAACTGGTCTGCAAGCATTTTTTTCCCTATTTCATCACTTTAATATATTTAATCATTTAACCAACACTGTTGAAGTGATAAATCAATGACCATTAAGTTTATCAACAACCTGTTACTCACCAGGCAAGGTATTGAAGTCATCAATGAGGTACATATGTTCACTGTCTGGGTCAGATGCAATGAGATTAAGTTCCCTGAGGAACTCTGATTGAGTGGGGTCTGACGTGTTGACAATTCCAATAGCATACATCTCAATATTAGCAGCATGAGCCTCACGTACAGCCATGTCCAACTTCACAGGCTCTCTCTTATCTGCCTGGCCATCAGTGATAACAATGGCTACTTTGCGGACACCAGTGCGAGCGCTATAGAAAGCCTCCTGTGTGGCCTTCCGAATGGCAGTTCCAGTGTAGGTCCCCTCTCCCATGTAAGGCATCTTCCTGATGGCCTGTTTGACATCCTGCTTAGTCATGTAGCGAGCCAAGTTGAACTCCAGGTGCACATCCAGACTGTAGAGAACAATGCCAATCCGTGTGGTGTTTCTGCCCACAGTGACACGGTCCACCAGTGCTGTCACAAAGTCCTTTATGATCTCAAAGTTTTCAGGGCCAACGCTCTCAGAGCTGTCAATCACAAACACCAGCTCCATTGGCCTCTCCTTACACTTAATGCCACATCCTAAGAAAATCACACAATAAATGTACGTAATAGCACAAATCGCCATAAAACCATTATGAACACTCATTCACTCTGTTATTTTTAATGCCAGGGACTTACCGCAAATCTCCTTAATAAGTTTAATGATGTCCTCTCTCTGGAAAAAACAACAATTCTATATTAAACAACTAGTTTTATCATAGATAAACTATGTGGATAACTACACAACTCCTATACTTCAGTGAAAATGAAAAATAAACATTGGTTTTATGTATGCTCCATGTATATCATTATCATTACTTAAGATAAAGCATTAAATAACTTTTTAAGCAAAATTATTGTGATATTTGTGTATATACTCTGAATATACCTTGAAGAAAAGACACAAGTTGAGATTCCTGAAAAAATGTATGCATTTCATATTATATTAGTAGGTAAATTTAACTTACTGTGAGACCCATTTCTCCTTTTATTCCAGGTTTTCCCTATGAAAGATAAAGAAGTAAAACACTTTTATCATATGTTCACCCACATGTAATTTAACAGATATTTTTATTCTTTGCTTATGTGCTATGATGTGACACGCTAGTATAAGTTCTTCATATTTGAGTTTTGATTATGACTCACAGGTTGTCCGTCTTCTCCAGTGTCCCCCATGTCACCTTTAACTCCCTTCATTCCTCTCTCACCTTGTAAACCTCTATCACCCTATAAGAGACAGGGAGCAAATTCATTCACCAGCCAAACCTGAGAACTCACATTTTAACATTTTTGATAAGTACATAAACATAACTATTAGTTCATCAATTATTATATATCAGTAAACTGCAAGAATATACACTTCACCTTAGGCCCTGACAGTCCTTCCCCTGGAGGTCCTCTTGGTCCAGTCACACCTGGAGGTCCTTGGTCTCCCTAAAGCATTTACATGACAAATAAAAAATTCAGTTTTGAATGGTACCCTGATGTTAACCAGTCTCTGTGTGCAAAATGGGTAACATACGATTAATTATCATGATCAATAACACTGACTCAACCACGCTTACAATATAAGTCAGTGTGCAGGTATTTCAGCATCTGCCCATTCATTTCTACCCAAGCTCTATTTAGTGCTAAGGTTTTCTGTTCTTTAGAAGAGTTCAGTATAAATTAATGTCCAAGGTATTCAACAGTATGCTACAAATGAAAACTGAATCTTTTTTAAGTAAAACAGTGCTACACTTTTAATTCCTGATGAATGAGCTAATAAATCTGTTTACACTACAGAAATGCAAAGGCATGATGTGTACAGTGTTGTAAGTGATCAACTTACTTTGGAACCTTGAATGCCCTCTCCAGGGGGCCCGGATGGTCCTGGTGGACCTGGTCTTCCCACATTCCCCTTAAACAGCAGGAAAACAGCAATAATAAGAGAAATGCAGACAACTGCCATAACAGCTAAGAGGCATTTTATGCATATTCCGCTCAAAGAGAGAAATTCTCGTAGTCTATGCATTAGTGGTGACGAGTATACAAGGCATAAAAGTCTCAGTACTATTGCTCATATGAGAGTAATATAAGAGATGTCATTATTTAATGACGATTAAATCAGGCCACAACTTTGATCTTAATGAAGTCATGCCAGGGCAACACTGTAGTTCTCTTTGAAGTTAGATCTGTATTGTCCACAATGTGGAAATATTACTTACATACTGACAGAAAGTAAACAGTTCCTATTAAAATTAAACTTGAGGGCAGACGTATGCTTATCGAAAAACTTTACGTATGTATACCACATGTCCAAAAATTTGTAGATATACTGCATATTCCCCGGAATGATGGAGTACTATCCAGTGCATTTGAGATGAGTTAGAATGGTAATTGAGGTCCAGGATCTTACAGCAGTACCTGACCTCACTAATGTTACTGTGGCTGAATGCAACCAAATCCTCACAGCAATGTTCCAATATCTAGTGTCAATCCTTCCCAGATGTGTAGAGACTGTTACTGCTGCAAAGGGGAAACAAACGCCCTTCATTTCTGATGAGATTCTGAGTGACAGTGTGTGTACATATTTTTGGACATATATTGTATGTTTGTATTTAATGCAAACGAGATTTATTTTCTGTGTTTGTGCCATTTCTTAATAATTGACTTTTGACATAAACTCTGTATTGGTTGCATATGATTAAGTACAACAGACTAAGAGCTAAACAGATTTCTCAGAACATAATACCTAGAATAAAATAGAAAACCTGCTGACACACATGATTAAACACCAAAACACCAGCATCTTTTTAAAGTCTGTACTGAGTATACTGTTTTGTTCTTTTCTAAAGGCAGCACCATTATTGTCCATGAAAACTGGTCATATGAAAGAGGTGACGTGAATAGGAATTATGTTAAAAACACTGCTTTATGTTACTTACAGTTGGCAGAAAGTGTGTGAAAAGAGTGAAAGAAGTGTTTCTGGCCTTACTGGTGGTCCTTGTACCCCTTCTCCGGGTGGGCCTGGCAAACCTGGCAACCCTCGGAAACCAACATCACCCTATAACGATAATAATATGTTTTTGTAAATTAGAGAGGAAAATAACACAAAAAGTGCCTGTCTCTTACAACCTAATAAGCATTTGACATTTACGATAAATGTTGTCTGAAGCAGTACCTTTGGTCCTGGGAAACCAATGCCCTCAGGACCAGGCTCTCCTGGAAGACCGGGGAGACCTGGAGGACCCTGCAAATTATACACCATATATCTTCTGTTATAAATGCAACATCATAATTAGAAATATTTTATTAGTCCCAGAGGGAAATAACATTTTTTATGATATGTATTGTATGTACACAGTCTATTACTTTCTCTTTATACCCACCGCCGGTCCAGGAAATCCTTCACCTTTTGGCCCAAATGGCCCAGGAGGGCCTGGATTGCCACGGTCACCCTAAAACATGAGTAATTAATCCAAATTCAGTAAGGTCCCGTTAGAGAAATATTCGCAAGCCAAGGTTTGGAACATAATGTGTAACTTGAATTATGATCAATGCAATCAATTATAGCATCATTTTATTTACTTAACAATTGAATGTCTATTCAAATGACCATTTTCAACATTACATTACAACATATTCTAACAAGATTTATAATAAATAAAAGTATAAATAGATAATTATAATAGATAATTATAATTTATAATTATAATTATAAATTATAAAAAGAGACCATACGCTAAATAAAATGTCCTTTTCTCATTTCAAGTAAAATTTACAAATAAAAAAGACAATGATTTTGAAAATAAAAAAATGCATATGTAAATAAAGTCCTTAATGACTTGTAGTTGCAGTTGACTTTACTGCGTTTACATAAACAGCAATCTGATTGGCTCTTATTGCTGAAGGGCGGGAATTTACCGGTTGACAGCAAGCTGATTGGTTCTTTCTGCTGAAGGGCAGGACTTTATCCGTAAACGGAATCCATGCTCAGTGTTATGAAAATTTAAACACGTAATCTTCCCTTATTTTTAAAGTTTCTGGTTTTACCTCACACAACACCATCGTCCCTAAAGTGTCCCAAAAGAGCTTTTATCACTTCCCTTGGGCTATTTTTACTGGCCCCAGGACAGGGGCATTTGGAGCCCTGCCCTGTGTGTGTCACTCATTGGAGTCACAGTTCTCATCATAACGCACAGATTTGATTGGCTGAGCAGCCTCACGTGTGATATGCAGAAACGCTTGCGATTAGTCTGTGAGTTTCCTGGAGCACTAAACCCTTTAAAACAAAATTTGAACAAAAACTTTGTTCAAAATTAAACTGCTCTTAATAATTTGTAAGCTTTATGCCCAGGTCTGAATACGAAAGTATCCAAAGAAGAACAATAAAGATATAATAATAAAGAATAATCCACAATAGCATAATATCAAAGAGCATTCTGTACTTGTCTTAGTACAGGAGAAGTACAGTACATGGTAATGTTAGATGTGTGATGGATGAGCTTGAAAAGCACAAGAGTGCTTTTACATTTACATTTACATGTAAATTTACATTTTTTACACAATTGCATTTGGCAGACACTCCAAATCCAGAGCAACTTTCAGTTTTATTCATGTTATAGAGATGAATGTTGCTTTAAGAGCCTCACCAAAAGACTCATACTGAAGTAGCATTGAATGCTAGGCTGGGAATGAAATCTGCTGAGTTGAGAATGATACTGTTAGCTACTACACTATACTATCCTCTATGGGTTTATGATTTTTTTATAATGAATTTGTTTTATTGTTTTATTGTATGCAAAGTACATATAAACTGTGTACCTTTGGACCTGGCAGGCCATAGCCAGTTTCACCAATGGGCCCAGGAGGACCAGCAGGACCTACATCCCCCTGAAGGCATAGAGAGATGAAGTCATACCATCATTCCTACGGCTGCAGAGCTGGCTGTAATCAACATTAGTGCATTGTGTTGAACACTGGAAAACTCTTTCTCTACATTGGCAGTGGGCCGCCATTGCTGGGATGGCTTGCCGGAGCCTGTGGTATGAGACATGGTTGTAGCATTTTACATTTGTTACCTTGGGTCCTGCAATAGCACGCCCAGGAAGTCCTGGCATGCCCAGTCGCCCTGGTGTTCCAGGCTCTCCCTTAAAAAAAACAACAGTTTAACATTAAACACAACACACCCTTCTCCAACATTTAGACACGCACACTCTCTGCCAAGCATTATACAAGACTGTGGTGGATTAAGTTCTATTAGAACTTTAGAGACTATTGTTTTAAATTATTTTCCAGAGGACAAAGATTAAAGATATATTGGGGAAATACACTTAAGCTTAGTGGCAAGATTAAACTTCCATGTTACGCAAATTGTTATATTTGATTGCCTTTTTTTCAGAATCTTACCTTGGCCCCTGAAGGGCCAGAGATGCCAGGTGGGCCTGGTAATCCTCTGATACCCCGCTGACCTTGGTCTCCCTATTAGAAAGAATGAGTGCTCTTCAGAAACCATCTTAACATAAAATAGGGGCTATGGACTTGCATGTATTTCATTTTTTGGCTTTAACTTACATTTTATTGCATATTCAAAGTATGTGAATGAGGTTACGAAAGGCTATACGATACTGGCACAATCTAAAGACATGCATAATACATTTTGTGTAACCTGTCCTATAGGCATTGTAAAAATAAAGAGACCACCTTAACATACATTTGATTCATACAATGTAAATGTTCTAAGACACCAGTATGTATCACCTTTTCTCCTTGTGTGCCAATTCCTGCTGCTCCTTCTGGCCCTCTCAGCCCTGGTACACCAGGCTCTCCCTGATAGAGGAGGGAGGTAAACAAAGAGCATTACTTAATGATACATGTGCTTCAATTCATAATATTATAATGATGTCTTTAATATTGCTCCAGGTTATCTGCACTACCTTTTGTCCTGGAGCGCCATCCTCCCCAGGAAGGCCAGGTACACCTGCCAAACCAGCAGCACCAGGCTCACCCTTAAGATAGGATTACAAAGTGTGTGCTGTGCTGTTTACATTTAGTCTAATAAGCATTTTGTAAAAAGATGCTTCGTTATGCTTACTGTTAGACACATTTTTCTAAAAAAATAAATGTTATATTAAAAAGCATGGACCAAAACAAACATTCCCTACCTTTGGTCCAGGCTCTCCAAACCCCCTCTCTCCTGGGCTGCCAATCTCTCCTGGCAAACCTTGGTCACCCTAAATCATCGTAATTCCCAATAAAAAGGAACAACAGTCAATTGAACAGAAAACAAAATACTGCTTTCCATTTCCAAAGATAACATGTATTTACAGCATCTCACAGTTAGTTTACTATAATGACATTTTGTCATTGAAATATATGGAAAAATTGGCACCAACCTTTGGTCCAGGGAGGCCCTCTCCTGTGGGTCCTCTGATTCCTGGAGGCCCCCTTGGACCCTCCAAACCCTGTTTATGATATAAAATTTTAAATATGTATAAAAGAATTTGAGCTCAATTTCTCTATTACATTACAAGAGCTGTCTTTTATATTGTGTGAACATTTGATGACCCAAAATGAACCAAAGTCTTGTTCCATTACCAAATACTAATTTAGAATGTTTTTGTCTATTTCCTGAATTTGAATGAAGTTCAGAAATATGGGGTTTTAAGGACAACAATTTGATATTAGTACAAAATATTTTTTTAAAAAAACATTCTTAATGTTACCTTCTCTCCTTGGATGCCAATCCCAGTTAGCCCAAGTGGGCCTGGGAGACCTGGAGGTCCAAGCTCACCCTAAACACAAATTAGAGTCATGTTAATTTTTAGAGTCTCAGCTCACAAACATGTGCCTTTAAACGTTCTAGATTGCACTGCTTTGAAGAAGAAGAAGAAGAAACACCTTTTTCTCTGCGTTTGACACATCCATTGTAGTGAACACATAAACACACACTAGTGAGTTATTCGTCACACACTAGAGGTGGTGAACACATGCACAACCGGAGCAGGGGGCTGCAAACCACCTCGGTGCCCGGGGAGCAGTTTGGGGGTTAGGTGCCTTGCTCAACAGCACTTCAGCCCTGAATGAATTTTTCCCTGCCAGACTTGGGAATTGAACCGGCGACCCTCTAGCCTCTAGCTTGCTTCTCTAACCTCAAGGCCATGGCTTGCCAATTCTAGGTTTAAAAAATAATATATATCATACAACTCTTATTACTTTTACTGAGCAATAAAACCCTAAAAACTCTTGATATTACATGGACAGATGTGGATGGATGGATTTTCAAGAGGATTTCTGGGTTCAGCAGTAGCCAGAGGGCATCATTCATGGAGAATGTCAGATGGAAATTTAGTTGGATAATATGTGTGCAGACTTTTCAAGTCTTGCTGGGTTCTGGTTTGTTTATGCACATTCTCTTATTTATTCTGTGAGTCAAGGGATAATAAGATGCTGGAAGGAAGCCCTCTGACACTTGATTGAAACAAAAAAATATCCCCAACAGCGCCACCTTGTCTGTGGAGCAGATGAGCAAAACTGTTTCAAATGTTCTCCAATTTAACCACAATCATCTTCTCTAACATTGACCCCAGTCACTTCAGAGTCAGTGCTGTTATGGTGTTAGTTTTCCTTATCAGTTTTTTTGGTATAAACTATCGATTTTAGCAGAAGTATACAAGAGGATCAGACTGTGTTCAGTGATAAACTATGCACTCTCCTTGAATGAAATCCACAGATGGCAGGTTATAAGTAACTTGTAACAGGTGTGCTGAACATAACTGAATCTGTTAAACCTAAATTTTCCCACAGTATTCTGAGAGATGCACTCCTGCCATCTGTCGTTTCTCTCATACCCCTGCTTCCCAGCTTGGCTTCTGCAAGCTACAGCTGCCTCAAAGACTCATTCAGTGGTCTTTTATGTACTTGATAAGGCCTTTTGTATGACAGTCTAGGTTTGTTTGTGTGAGTGCCATTCTTTAGCTGATATATTTATAACCTACCTTTTCTCCTTTGATTCCAGTGCCTGTCTGTCCTCTCTGACCCCTCGGCCCCTCTGGACCCCGGTCACCCTGCACAAAAAAAGGAGGTGTCATTAGCCCTTAACTGCACCCTGCACTCCTTCTCCCCCAGTCTGCGCCTGATTCACAGCTTCAGTCGTATTGTTCTTGCTTTTTAAAACTCTGAGGCTGCTGCTTTTACAGGGTAAGCATACAACATTTCCCCCTTTTGTAATAAAGTGTGGGAAAAAGTTTACAGAAAAATCTGAGTTTCAGAACTGAAGCAGTCAAACTACTGGTCCTTGCTGATGTTTTCCAAGATTTCATGTAGTGATAAACTGTTTGCTATCCTTGGATAAAAGACACAGACAGGAGGATATTAGTAGCTAGTGCTTGACTATTCCTTTACAACTCCCCTGACCTTTTTGATCCCCCCTGAGGTTTTTGGGAGTGGATAGGAGTTTCCCCTACAAGTCCATGGTAAATTTCTGACCTCCAAAAGAATTAGAATGCCATACAAATTCTTTAAGTTAAATAATGCTTACAAGCTGGGAGGGTGAAGTTTAGCACGTGGTAACAAGGCATGTGAAGCTAAACACCATTTCTTTACAAATTGGTGCTAATGCAACATCATTGTATAGCTCAAGAAGCTTGGGAGGAGAAAACTAGTTGGGTAAGTTTTCTTGGGTAAGTTACACTGGTAAGTTGGGAGGCAAAATGTAAATATATATAGAATGCAATTTTATGCAAATAATTTAAATCCTATATTTAACTGAAAACAGCACAAAGACTAATTCTGATACTGAGAAAATTTACACATTTTGAATCTGATGCCAGCAAGACATTCCAGAAAGGTTTGGACAGGGTTGTTTACAATTGTGTTTCATCACCTCGCCTTTTATTCATTCATTCATTCATTGTCTGTAACCCTTATCCAGTTTAGGGTCCAGAGCCTACCTGGAATCATTGGGCATTGGAATCATTGTAATCAAAGCGGGAATACTCCCTGGAGGGGGTGCCAGTCCTTCACAGGGCAACACGCACACACACACACATTCACTCATTCACTCACACACTCGAAATCCACCTACAAATGTGTGTTTTTGGACTGTGGGAGGAAACCGGCCTCTTCTTTTAACAACACTCCAAGTGTTTTGGAACTGAGGAGAGCATTTGCTGTAGTTTTGAAAGTAAAAGGTTTTCCCATTCTTGCTTGGTGTAGGATATTAACTGCTCAACAGCTTGGGTCTCTGTTGCAGTATTTTTCATTTTTATAATACGTCAAATGTTTTCAGTGGCCCAGAACTTGTTAAGCACCCTTTCTTTTACTATGGGAAAATGCAGTTGTAATTCATGCAGCATGTGGATTGGAACTGTTGTGGATTGCCAAATTAAGCAAGGCCTTCCCTAAATTTACAAGGTCTGAATGGAGGCATGTTGCTTCAAAACCTTTATATATAGTTCAGCATTAACAGTGCTTTCACGAGTGTGCCATGTACATTAATACACCTCCATACCATCAGGGATGATGGCTTGGGGTTTGTATTATTTAAGCAAGACTGCATAGGCTTGCACTGTGTTGAATGATGGTAAGGAAGGTCATCCTATTCACATCCTATGCAAGAGAGCGATGCCATTTGTCCTCTCTTCGACACTCCCATGGATAGAGGTAATGGCAGTTGTATTTACATGTTATATGGCAGTTAAATATGATCATAAAATAATTAACTATAGATTCTTGTTCACATTTGTTTCCTACCCAGCTGCATTATTCAATTTATACCGAACGCAATATACATGCCGAGGGTCTATGTATGAGAACAATCTTTCACCATGTGAGGAAAAGTACAATCATTTTTTCAGTGAATGAATACACACTATAGTCCTGAAACACAGCAGCCACATAACCTTATAGATGGCACACCTGCACAACCAAAAAATATCTTGAAATGTGTAGGCTATGCACAAGCTCTTTCCATTCTTAAATGACCCTAAAAAAATTACTATCATTTTTAAATGTGATATTTTCCACTTGATTTTTTTTTCCATTTCAGTCTTTGATGTAGAGTGCTAACATAAAGCTTGATGCTGAACAAGACACAGAACATGTACACCTCAGTTAATGTCATGGTACATAAGCATTAATTGATGCCCTTGGGTTACCCAACAGGCAAAATACAGTGACTACATTTCTTCCTAAGAATAAATTATAATGATTACCAATTTTAAAAGTGCTTGGTTGCCTTTACCACATTTCTCTGTCACTAGGTATTACAAACCCTCCTTTCTTTAAAAACATAGTCCTTAGTAGCATGGAGTGGAATGAAGATAACCAGTCTGTGTACTGTTATTTAAAAAAGGTTCACATTTACCTTAGGTCCAGGAAATCCTTCTCCCTGTGGTCCTTTCTCTCCTTGAACACCTTGTGGACCTTGAGGTCCCTGTTTGTAGAATATATAATGATGAGTTCTGTGTCATTTATTGGAAAAGAGTATGATCATATTTTCTAAGTAAATCATATATATGATATGACATAAATGTTGAATTGATAAAACATGTTGAAACCCATCTGATACATAATACATTTTATTCTTGTTTCTAAACGGAGAATATGTAGCCAAAATACATCAGGCTTCTTTTCATGTTCTTTGGCAAACCTGTTTCTTGAAGTTTTTTGTCTAATTGTTAGTAATGGTTGTGTTCTTGGGCTTTGTCTATAGAAACCAACATCATGTCTTTTTTAGCATACTGTCTGGGCACTAACTGAGATGCCAGTTCCTGGTTCTTAGTCTTGTGCTAAGCTGGACGCACTGGACAATCTGCTTTTAAGAGTTGGCCCTTTATGGGTAATGGAAGTGTACCCCTTATGATACTTCCTGATAAGCATAGCAACTGTGTTCAGCTTATTACAATAGAATATTAATAAATGAAATCCAGTTTAAACAAGAAGTAGTAGTTGCAGTAGATCAAAACCCAAAAGTTGTATAAGCCTACAGCTTGATATGATCTTATTATTCTACTAACACAATATAGTTTACAGTTCAAGTGTTTAATAGTAATATATTTATAGATGAATTGGCCTGATTCACTTGTGGTAAATGGATAAAAAGGATCTGGTTACTCACAGGTGGGCCGGCTTCTCCAATTCCAGGTGGGCCAGGAGGACCTGCTCTGCCCTGAAATCCTATATCACCCTGTAGAAAAAAAAAAGTACTCTGTGCCTCTGTATCATGATGTCTCAGTAACTTATAATATTAATATATTTGTGACTGTATTGGATAAAACGATTTCTTTAAAGTAACCATAAAAATTATAGCTTATCCTGGCTAATACAGTGGTTCTTTGGGAAGATAATGAAGTGGATAGTAGATAGGAAAAATAATAACCTTTGGTCCCGGAAGTCCAATTCCTTGTTCACCCTGAAGGCCAGGTGGGCCAGGTGGACCACGTTCACCCTAAAAAGACAGAGAAAACAAAATAAAAACCAAACAAACAAACAAAACTGATTTTCAGTTATTTTAAAAGGTGTATTCATAAACAAATTATAACCATTTCTCTCATATTCTGACCATTTAATTGTATAAAGAAAAATACATCATCCATGAGTCATTTTTATGTAGTAGAGTGTCTGAGGAACCAGAGAAAGATCTTACTGCAGGGTTTTCAAGGGTATATCATGCTTTAAATCAACTCTCTACTGTCTTTCTCCACTGTAAAGGGGCAAAATATTTGATCGTGTAGATATGAACATGTTAGAGCTCATCTCCCATCAGACACTATGCCTTCCAGCAAATACAGACACGAAAACAAAGGATAGCTGTAAAGGAAAAAGGGGCGGATGAAATGTATAAAAAGGCCTTAAACTAAACTGATGACATTTATATAAATGAGAATATTGTTGAATTTTTTTTTTCATCATTAATGCAATCAATAATTCTCTGCTATTTTTCTACTTCTGACTGCTTCTGTCAGTTGCTTTTCTGTCTATGTATGTCTTTACATGTACACAAGTGATACTGAAGCATCAGCCATGGGTTGTGGGGTGGCCTGAGCCAGCTGCTGTATTTGCATTGCTCCACCCCTTGAACTGTGGGGACAATGTCTGGGGTGTTATTTTTGTGTCAGGGAACATGTTTGAGGTTTATTGAGGTTGTGCTGGTGTGTTTTTGTGTGTGACTGTGTGAGTGAGTGTGTTTGACATATGGTGGGGAGTATGGGCTGAGTTGTATCCACTGTCAGCGAAGTTGTGATGATTGATAATGCTCTGCTACCAATTGCCATGCCTAGACTGCTCTGTGCCTGGAGTAGGGCAATACTAAAAGGTGTGTCAGAGTTAGAGTAATGCCTGTGGCTCCCAAGTCCTTCTTTGACGCTCACTACAATAGGATCATTATAATACTTTGGCAGTTATCTTATTATTCAAATGGGTATTTAGAAATAATGCTGTTCACAACTTTGCACAGTTGCAAAATTTTACTTTGGTAAAATTGTAGAAAAATGACTTGTTAGAGTTGTTGAAGGGATTATTGTTAAAATCAGATTTTCTGAGGTTATCAGAATTTTGATAATGGAGCGGCACACTATGTCTGTCTCTTTTGCCTTCTCTTTTACCTGCATTTTACCTTGTAGGATACCCTTGAAGTTTGCTCATTAAGATGCATTTGTCATTAGCTTGACAGGGGAATTGCTCCAAAAGAGCTCTGCACATTTTCTCTAAGTGTCACTCATTTTCTACTCATCTCTCTCACATAGCTGCACCTCCCTCTGGCGTTTGAGGCCTGGGCTGAGGGAAGAGCAGCACATGCTTTGTCTTGTTTCAGTGCATTGTTCCAGTTTCAGCTTGTTTAGTGTAAGAAATAAAAGCGGATTCATGAAATATATTAAAGGATCGTTAACCATGTTTTGAACACGACCAATTTTGAATATGTAGGGCTTCACACGTCAGACGGGCCCTCTTTTGCTACTGTATGCCTCACAAATCTCACACATTGCTTTTGTTCCTGGCTACTGCATGTCAGAACATGGAGGGAAAACATTTAAGTTTTCCTTTATGTCATGGAATGTCATTTCAGCAGGCCGTCAAAGAGACAGCATTACAGTGTAAAAAAGAAATTATATATGTAGACGGCTCTTGTGAGTGAGAATCCCTACTGGGCATGTCTGGATGCTCACAAGTAAATCATTCACAGAGATGAGTTGCTAACTATTTTCTTAAAATAAAAAAAGTGTGTTAAAATCCTGATTATGGGGTTTCTTCTATCCTCTATGAATAGTTCCCAGGTGTGTGTTATAGTTAAAACTGTGCCCTACAGGAGAACATGATAGTTAGAAGATACACACCTTCTTGCCCTGTGGGCCCTCTGGTCCAATGTCACCTTGTGGTCCTGCTAAACCCTATAGAGAAATTACAAGTACATTCCAATGTGAAAGTTTTAACACCCTTGGTCAAATTACATGTTTACTTGGTTTTCACATCCTCTACAGGAAACAATCTTCTGCTTTTAACTTTTCACTCAATAGAAAAGCCTGGACTGATGTGTACCCGCACTTTACAAATACAGGATTAAAGGATTAAATACAGTAAGTTGCTCTGCATAAGCACATCTGCCAAATGCCATAAATACAAATGTACATTTCAATAAACAGTAGAACATTTCAATACCTTTCCCAACCTCAGTGGAATAGATAGGGTTTTTAAAATTATATTTCTGCACAATTGCCTAAAAAAGGCCAATGTCACAAATTTGCTTTAAACTGAAAACTGGCCAAAAAAAGCATTTAAATTTCACTTCTAAACTTTTACATTTTATAATATTTTTTTAAAAAATGTTTGTCTTTGCAGTATTAAATGAAAAATCCCATATTGTTACTGTGGTCTCAGACTTAACTTTATCTGGATTTATGTAGCTTAATCTCACTCACCTGTAACCCTCTGGTACCTCTTGTGCCAACAGGACCTTCTGGACCCTGAGATGAAAAAATATTATAATGTTTATGATTACCCATTCGTAAGGAACTACAAAATATGATTACTTCAGTACTTCCTGTGCAGTTATTAGATATAAAATGAACTTGATATTGATACGTACTCTATCACCTTTGATCCCTGGTGTGCCACATTCCCCTCTGTCTCCCTGCGGACACACAAGAAAAATAAATGTCTTAAGTATAAACATACAACAGTGGTTAACTAGAAAATAATCATTATGAAAATTAATTATATACCTTTTCTCCTTTGTAGCCAGGTTTTCCCTATGAGCAAAAAAGAAAATATTATAAACCATCCATATATAGACAGATGGGATATCTTAAATTGCTTTGTAGTCCATTAACAAACCAGTTTATGCTTCATAGAGTGGGTTCCTGTATGGCATAATCTGTGAAACAGTGCTGCCACTAAGTGTCAGTACAATTTATTTTTCATAACATGAAGGAGAAGCATGGGAGAAAAGAACTGATTGCTCCTTTTATATTACATCCAATAATAAAAGAATTTTCCATACATAATTGTAATGATACAGCTCCTTGGTAATATTATTTCCTGTGGTATTCTTGTCTGGTTGTAGTCACTCACCTCTGAGCCCTCACGACCAGGAAGTCCACTCAGCCCACTCTCACCCTGGGAGAAATGGAATAAAACTTTGTAATCTTGCAAGATTAGATCAATAATAAATATAAGTTAGAGGGTGAGTTACTTAGACAAACAATCTTACACTGTACCATTACATGAATCAAGGACATATCATATGAAGAACTATATACCGAGCTGATGAATGTACTTTCCACATTTTTATTTGATAAACGACCTTCTCGTTTAATCATATTATCACAGACACATGCATACACACGTGTATCTATAAATATGACAGAGACAACAGATGGAAGAGGGATGTTAACCTTTTGACCTTTAAGACCTGGGGCTCCATCTTCACCTGGGCGGCCTTTCTTTCCCTAAGGAGTTAAAATGAGACAAAACGAGACTTGAGCTTGTGGAAGACAGCACTGACATTACATGATGAGTGAAATAGTCAATGACCTCATTCAGCTGACTGAAACAAGCAGAGCTTTGCAATGAGGGAGGAGCCAAAGATCTATAGCTATAGACAACTCGGAAAGTGAAACTGAAACACCCCTGAGACAGTAAGAAAAGTAAATGTAGCTGTGTGTGTGTGTGTGTGTATGCATGCACAAATAATTTTTTTCATACATTTTCTTTATTAAAATGCATTGAATGTTTGCAATAAATATTTCTGACTTACATTCCCTTCTGTGTTTATTTTTTTAATCCCTCTCCTGTCAAACCCTAAAAACTAATGTCTGTTAGTCAAAACGACATATTTAGAAATCCCCAATGCTTTAATAGTGGCTTTTTAATGTAACTTCACCCAGATCTATGTGCAGATCTATGAATATGCAGTTGGCACCTTGGTTCACGACATTAGAAACCCTGGCTGTCTGAATCCACTCATTTGAGACTATATATGTATCTACGCAGTTTCAAAGCAGACATGGCCATCCACAGTGTTGACTTCAGCATAAAAACATCACAAAGACATGTTAACAAGGATAAAAACTTGATCTTTACTGGAGCTGGTCTTTAAAATTGATAGTGAAACCCCTTTTTATTACAGATATTTAGGTCATGGTCAGGTTTAGGATAAGGCCTACACTTTCTATGATCATATAGGTATGAAAAAGTTTAGACAGTTTTTTCAGAGACTATTTTTTAGCCAATAAGTAGAAATATGTGCTCTACTTCTGCATCAGACCATACAAACAACTATGGGACTGAAAATACGTCTAAGCTATCAAGGAGACGTTGTGAAGAAAAGGAAATAAAACAGAATATTTGCAAATCAAATGAAATTGCCTTTCTTTCTCGGACCATAGGACTGACCCCAACATCTCAGACGTTAACATCCTTTTAATGTGTTAGGATTATGTGAGTGAAAAGCAAACCGTATCCCTGCAGCTTTTTTAATAGCAAAAAATACAGGTATCTAAAAAAAGAAGGAATGGAAATTGTAATAAAACATGGATCACACACAAAAACATTAGTTGCCTACCCCCATCATAAAATCATTCATGTTTGTGAGTGTGTGTGCTGAAGTGGCAGACAGTGAGTATGAAAATGAGTGGTTAGCAGCACCTGGTTAGCGTGTGCTGTGTCTTTCAGTCGAAAACCACTCGGCAGCCGTTTAACTAATGAGAGCAATTACAGAGGTTAGAATGTGTGGAATCTCTGTGAGGTGAAGGCACCTGGATAATGATGTGGAGGTGACCTTGCTGAACTTGGTCCTCTTTGTTATCTGAGCAGGAAAAGGGCTTCACTGTCACTTAGAGTCTACATGTATCATAATTACCCGGATCTCAGAACATAGCACAAAACCTAATTGTGGTGTTGCTCTGACAATACGGAGTAGGGGTTGTGTTATTAATGATGGAAACAAAAGCACAAACGTTGGTTTTATAGAGAGTTCAGAAGTGGGGCTATGTTTTAAATAAATAATAATGCATAAATAGTGCATAAAACGTCCCTGTACAAAATGCCAGATTATTTAGAATAGATTATGGAACATTTCCATGGGAATATCACTCACAGCATTTAGCCATGGGAGCAGGAGGTAGGTGAGGATCTGATTTTACTGGAATGATGTGGAATATATTTTTGTTAAATTTGGGTCACAAAAATCCACTCTATTTCATATGAAATGTATTGGATAGTGCCCTGTCTCTCTAGAGAACACTATTCCACTGCTCAGTTTTTAGTGCTGGGGGCTTTATATCCCTCCAACCAAGGCTTGGCAATGGGCATGGTGACCTTTAGCTTGTGTGGCTCCTCTAGAGTGTCCCGTTATACTGTTCTTTTCTATGGAGATCATACAAGCGGTGTGTGCACAATTGAACATGTTTCCCACAATGGGTGAGCTTTAGGGTTGATGTATTCATTAATTTTAAGTGAATTCTTTTGGACCTGTAGTATACAAGTAAATGAGAAGGACACTACACCAGAAGTATTTAAAGAGTTTAAATTGAAACTTTGCTCTCCAAATGTTTGGTTAAATTTCTATTTTTTAAATCATTATTTTTCCTGAGCCCTTGTCCTAAACAATTACAAATATACTGCTCTATTTCTGTTTATGTTTTTATGAAAATTGCAGAAGTCTCTGTGTACACCTTTCTGTATTTATTGAGCCTTGAGGCCATGCTGAGAGATTATAACAAAAACTGCAATTACCCCCACCCTCACCCAGCAAAGCAGTTATTTAACATGTCAAATGCTTGCCTTCATACTTTGTTGAAACCATCCTCTCATAGCCAGAAGGTAGATAAATAGCTGATGTGGTTTACAGAGTAAATAGTTGTGAGTTTCAGTTTTAAATAATGGTAAACCTTACCGCTGGGCCACTGGGTCCTCTCTCCCCTTTTTCACACGAGCATTTCTGAGCCACAGGACACTTTAACAGAGAATACGTACAATTATTATATACATATATGTGCACATTTTGTTGTATAAATTAGAACTACTAAGGAATGATTTTTAATTTGCCAAGAAATATATAAATAGGGACTACATACTCCATCATCAGCAAGTTGAGCCTGTGTAGAGAAAAAGAGTGAAAATTACAATTCGTAATTGTCTTTATATCTCTTTCTTGAACAGGTTATGCATGTATATACAAAATATATAAATAAATGGAAAATTAACCATCAGGTCTTAACATGACATTGCATTTAGTGTCAAATATACATCTACTGGGCTTGACCATAAAGTGATTAAATAATTTAATTTATTTGTTGGAGGGGAGGGGGTGCCACACACACACACACACATATATTCACCTGGAGCTATGAGACAGCAAACCTACCTATTGCACAACCATGCTGCCTTCAAAGTAATTCTATATTAAAATGTTTTGTGTGGGACATTGCCTTTTATGTTTTTATGCATTGGATAATTTTATATTACCATTTTTCAAATGATATTCCATGATGGCAAAAGATTCTAATGGTAGATATTTTATTGTACATCATTTAGAACCAATTATATTAGTCGATGTTTAACTAAACATTTACAGAGCATAAAAGGGGGCTAATGCTTAGAAATTAAAAAGTAGAAAATGAAGTACAAACATGGGAGGTATATGGTTTTCCTCGGAGAGTACGGACATGTCGTGTAAAACCATAATCCTCTACAAATTCCCTTTGCTCCTACAGTGTTACCTAAGGTGAGGGTTTTGCTCACGCATGTTAAGCTCTACATTCTATTGTAATTATTGTAGACCTATACTGTATGGTATGTTTTGGTCTGACTTAAAGGAATGTAACATTGAAATGAAAATGGTGTGCCAGCTGTAACAAATGCAGATCACATATTAAATGAAAGACAATAACAAAAATATTTGAACCTGGAGGAATGACTGAGAAAATACATCAGGACCTGTGTATACACATTAGAGGCCAAGTGTGGACAGACCGAGCATGAGCTCTGGCAATACGAAGGAAAAGTGAATGACAGATGTGTTTACACTAAACATTAAGATCACTGGTATTCATACATCTGTTCACACCCCAAGAAAGACTTCAGTCCATGTTTGTATGAGGCTCATCAGATTTCTGCTAAAGCAAGGTGTCAAAAAGGCTTCTTTGACCAACACCACAGAAGAGTCACCCTTGAATTCTAAAGAGCCATGTTGGAAAAATTATATTTGTGGGTTTGAACCTTTATAAACCTAAATACCCTTCACTCAAACATGTTCTACAGCAATTTTTCCAACTCCTTCCATAATGTTACCGAAGGCGTGACCCTTAGTGGTCAGTTCTCCATATAAAAATAAATTGATGGTTTTATTTACAATAAACAATTAAAGGTAAATAAATCTATGTTGACTCAATATTGCAAGGAGAAATGGCGATTTATGGCTTCTGTGAAAAGCATAGATATAATTAACTACATGTAAGAAAAACATAGGTTAAAAGCACATTTAGTCTTTTCAGTAAATATCAATCAACATGGCTTAAAATGAGTGTGAGATTTAGTCTGTAGCATCTGTCTATTCTTGGAGTCAAATCTCAAAGAGCTACCTGATGACAACATGAAGTTTAATACAAAACATCAATCTCTTTAAGCAATCTTTTTTCAGCAGTCTCTCCAGGATGTAAAGACTGATGCTTCACTAAAATATTTTTCAGCTGCTTAAAGCTACACTCCGTATCTTTTGGGAATTTGGGATGTGGAGAATTCTGTGGGGAAAATGTGTAACTGTAAGCAATATACAGAAGTGGTTTGGATGACTATAAGTGCATTAGATGTGTGTTCTAATTAAGAGACCCCTACTAGATTTGTTTTCTGAGGATGTAAGGTAATGCTTTACAATTGTCACCATGTCTTCATCTGTATCATTTAGAAATTTCATTAGAAATCTTCTAGTACCCAGCCCTTCCACCTGGATTTTCTTTTTAGCTGTGTGCTGCATTTCAAGTAGTCAGCAAAATGCAAATCCAAAGCTTCAGCTTTTGAACTCTGACTGTAAAGGCTTTACAGTGAGTCGCAGTCACACAGACATTTATTTAGTGAATTTTCTCACTCAGTAATCCTAATTCTTTAGATTTTATCATAATAAATCTCACTTAGAGAGTCAGTGATATCATACTTACAATCTCTGTGAGTATCTTCTCTTTGATGTTGATGTCCTGCAGATTATGAAGAAATCTAGAGGCCGGTGTGTTTGCCAGCAATCTCAACTGGGCAGTGTTGGTCGGTTGGTTGGCTACATGGGTGATGCCAACAACAAAGAACTTCACTCCCTGGTTCCTGGCATCTGCTGTGGCTGAGAAGATGTCTGGGTTCCTGGGATGAGCGACTCCATCTGTAAGCAGCAGTGCAATCTTAATACTATCTGAGTTAGACTCCTCCAGGAAGATCTTGGTCATGTTGGTGATGGCATAGGTGGTATATGTGCCGTGACCGATGTAGGCCATGGGTGCGATGCTGGTTTTAAATTGCTCTGTGCCTCTCCATTGCCTCAGTGTCTGCTCTATGGCAACATGGCTGCTGTACTGGAGGAGGGCCACTCTCCAGCTCAGTTTACGACCTGTCTCCAGACGGATGCTCTGCAAACCTTCCACAATGTCAAACGCAAATTGCTTCTGCTGCTGATGGTAACCCTTAGCGTTCTCAGAGCTGTCCACAAGGAAAGCCAGCTCTAGACCACAGTCCTCATCCAAGATGGCTGTTGGAAATGGAAGTAAGTCAGAATCATACTCGTTGAAAATAGTGATAATACAAACCTAATTGCAAAAATGTTTGGAAAAATAGCCAGAATGTCAGTAAAAACACACAGTAGTGATTTATACTAGATAGTAATGTTTTGTTTGAGCCACTCATTTAGTTTTATTTAAATTTACACTCATTCTAAAATTGATGCTTGAAGGACAAGGGCAAATTTAGACAAGAAACATTGTTAAATGCTCCAAAAACTTATTAAGATGATAAGAATAATATCTTTCACCATGGAACAATACAAAATTGTATGTGCAATGACTAGTTGAAGCTATTTTATATATCTAAAGGGCATAATATCACCACAAATTTCAGGGAATCTTTGTAAATCAGACAATGATCAGGTCAATCAGACAAATACTACAATAAAGATGCTGTTAGACTGTGATCACACTTGAATTATGTAAAGGAAATTTTTCAGTACGTATACATGTATTTGTACATATCTATATCCTGGGTCTTGGGTCTAGTTTTATCAATTGCTAATATTTGAACCAGATAGAATTTCCACTTAACTACCTTAAAATATATGCATCAGAATAAATAGGATTTAATGGAAAGAGTTTGTGAAACGTAATATATTAATTTTTGCTCAAAGGTTTGCATAGGAAATATCACCTGTAAAAAAATTATTTACATAATAGCGTCTACATAATGTATTTTATGAACTCCCCATTAAAAAATGAAGTTTATTTATATTATA
The DNA here is from genome assembly GCF_029633855.1 of Hoplias malabaricus. Lineage (NCBI taxonomy): Eukaryota > Metazoa > Chordata > Actinopteri > Characiformes > Erythrinidae > Hoplias > Hoplias malabaricus. Next base: position 41,201,783 of record NC_089811.1, on the reverse strand, counting down.
TGGCAGGATATTGACTATAAAATGTTTCAAAAGCAGTATTTCATATGTTTAGCCTTAATAGAAATCGCTGCTGCCTTCTTGGCACTTCTTTAATGGCAGAGACGTTGAGTGCATGCAGTGAAACAGCGCCACCAGTGGATGGGGGCTCACTTATTGTATGGTATTTTAGTAGTTTATTTACATTTTTGGCATGAAATCGAGTTGCTCAAAAAGAATATTGTCAATAAAATCAACCAAATGTTTCTGTTTCTGTGTTAATTTGTAAACAGTGTATAGTCCAACACCTATACCAACTATTCCACCCCAAACTACAAGCCAAATGTAGTTACTTTTTATTTATAATGTCAAGAATATTTAATTATACTTTTCTTAAGTGTTTCTCAAATTAAAATATTCAGTACAAGTAAACTACAAATAAACGTTCTGTATACTTGTCAGTGTAAACCAAGTATATGTTCATGTTTAGTATATTAGTGATAAGTACATAAAAATAAACTGAATATATACTTGCTTATTTTATTTTAGTTTACAATACGTTTACTAATGGCACACCTAAATAAACTTCTCTTTTGTAAGGATAGTGAAAAACTGTGTAAAAGCTAACCCACACATGCAGAGGTTGCACACCTGGCTTACTTTACTATGAACCAATCAAATAATACAGGGGTAAAACCACTTTCTACATGGAATTTATTAACAATTTGTATTTTCTTTCAGTTTGCATTCCAACAAATACAGCAATGAAAAGCAGTATAATGTAGTATATTTGAATGACCCATTTTCATACAATTAGCTAAAAATGAATGCAGTGTCCCACCTTGTCCATCATATTTCTGCAGGTTTGCAGGGTACACTCTGACCTTGCTTCTCTTCCCTCCTGTCTTTTCTTCAAAATACTCCTGAGCACACACACTCAGGAGACCTGCCAGTAACAGCAGCCACCTCTCCCCAGCCCACATGGCTCTCACTCCTGCAAAACACATACACAGGGGAACAGATATTTAATCATTAATTAAGCATGGGTATTTATTAATTATAATGAATGTAACATTATAAATAATGTTACCAAAATAGTTCCAAAATTTTGGTATAGAATAAAACCTTTTAAAAGCTATTTGTGTGTGTGCAAAACTATATCAGCTGAGAATAAAGCTGTGACTGGATTTATGCTGCAGCTATCTGTCAACCAATGGTTTCCTTGGAGTATTTTTTTTTAAATATGGACAGAATAAAAGCATTCTACATTAACAACATAAATCATTGGAAATATTAAATAATAATTCTAATTCTAATACATATTTCAACATTAAAACAACTGAAACAAAATAAGGTCCCATTCACAATTAAAAGCTTAAATTACCAGAGCTTAAAATATGCACTAAAATCTAAAATACAGCTACTCACTCACTCCTGATGAACGTTACTTGTCCAGATGTGCTCAGAGTTTCCACTGTGTGTGTGTGTGTGTGTGGGGGTGAGGCAGGTGCAGCTTGCTTGTAGTTAGCTCCCTGTGTGTTCAGCAGGAGTGAACATATTGAAGCTACCAATACTACTTTCTCTGTCTCTTTTAAAGAGAGGAGGGACTTCCAACACTCCCACTTTTCTGCGTGGCTGTGGAGGAGGGGAGGAGAAGCGGGAAAACTGCCAAAGAAGCATTAACCCTCAACAAATCTTCTCCACTGTTTTTATTCATATGAGTCTTTTTACACTGTGATTATACTGATGCTCTAATTTGACTGGAATCAGAAGTCAATATAATTTTAACCTCAGTGAAATATATACTCTGTGAGCACTATACAGTTTGTAAAACATCCAAGTCTTCTTCTGAACTCAATGTAGCTAATGTAGTTTGTCTAGGTTCCCTACAGTAACATCGTCCTTTGGCTACAGCGCACAGATTTGATGTCAATTAGCCACAGGAGCAGTGAGGTCAGGTACTGATTCAGGGGAATTAATTCTAGTTCACAGATACCACATCCCCTCATTGCATCTGTACTTCATGCTGCACTGTTTCCCATTTATAACCTATCCAATGCTTGGCATTAAGCAGGTTGGCCATAACCTTGTCACTGGTACTATTGCACTGATGTATTATATTAATATTCTTTTTTTTCCACAGCAGGTTATAGTTGTATTTGTTTTTGTCCAGCAGATGCTTAGTTCTTTTTAAAGCAAACACAAAGGAGGAGGGGCATCTGTGTCTAGAGACATGAACTTTCTTCGGCATTCCACAGGATCACACAGTCGTTGTCATGTAAGCTGCTAAATAATGATGTAACATTGTGGAGAAATACAACAATGTGAACTGACTTTTAGGGCTGACATTTCTGGAATGTGAGACTTTCTCTCATACGACATTTTCAGCTCTATTTTTTCCGTTACATCAGTCTAGTTTCACAGCACATGGAAGCTGTATTTTGAAAATACATTTAGATAGGAAAAAAGATAACTGCGCTCTTATAAACAAATGATCCTAAAGGCTCCTTCTTGGTTTAGAAGAACAGTTTTTGATAACATTGAATGTGTTCAATTTACATTGTTCAGAGTAACCAGCACAGCATATTTTAAGGGATTGTTTTGTGCTTCTTTAAAGGTACCATTCTAAAGAGCTCATTATTACACACTACAGGGTGGGCCATTTATATGGATACACCTTGGCAGTCATTACATTACATTACCTTACAACATGGTGGCCATTTTGAAGTTGGCCATTTTGGATCCAACTTTTGTTTTTTCAAAAGGAAGAGGGTCATGTGACACATCAAACTTGGTGTGCTTATTAAGGTGTATCCATATAAATGGCCCACCCTGTATATGGCCAAAGGTTTTTAAAAATACTTTATTAGCATTAGCAAAGAAACTGCAGCTATTTATTCCAAACATGTGTTCAGGGATCCAACCACATTATTATTTAATTTCTTCAGATATTTGTTGTAGTGTCATTTATGATGTAAATCATTTGAAGGCTCTCACATAGTTTCTGACTGCTGCCCAACAAAAGAGGAGGTATGTATACTTTTAATTGTGCTATATATCCTGCTGTGTAGCTTCCTAGTTTTAACGTAGCTTTTTATTTTTTATTATTTTGTTTATTAATATTTGTTTACATATTTATAATCAAACCCAGTTCTTCAAAAGTAGTATATAATTATTTGTAGTATAAATGTGTTATAAGGATTTGAATGTTTTAAACATTAATGATCACATGCATCACAAATTTGCAATAGTTAATTCTTTATTGTAACATAAGTTATTATGGCATATGAAATAAGTTCCCATACTGGATCCCTACATTGGAGCATTCTGAGAGTCATACATTTTTCAGATTTTGCCTGATGAAGACCCTGGGCATTGTGTGAAGAGAATGTGAATATGTGTGTGTGTATGTGTGCCCTGTGACCTGAGCTCCGTTGTGATGCAAGTGTGTACCTGTCCAGGATGAGCAGTGAGACACTGCTGCTCCAGCTGTGCTTCAGGGACCATACTCTCCAGGCCCCCGCAGGCTACAATTCCCGCAGCAGAGCTGACACTGAGGAATGTTTCTCCCTGAATCACAGAGAGGAAAATTCCCCCCCTAGTGCCACTGGCTTGCTTTCTCTGTGCCATATACTGGAGATTCAGCTAGACTTCCTAATGTGATGGTTCTTGAAACACATGCAGAAAATACACCAAATACAGCAGGAAAAAAGTCTTAAAGTGAGGTTCAGTATGAAGAATACACTGAAACTGTACAAGTTTCACAAGTTTCATCTTCTTACCTCCACAGAGCAGGTATTATTTGGATGATCAATCATTCTCAATAAAGCAATAACTGATGCTTTAGTGATGTGTTAGTGTGTGCTGAGCTGGTATGAGTGAATCAGACACGTTATGACTGCTTGAGTTTTTAAAGTCCTCATTGTCCCTGCTGAACTAAAAATAGCCAATCAGCCAAAAACATCCAGACAACAGTGTCCTGTGGGCAGCGTCCAGTGCCCGCTGATAAAGGACTAGAGGATGAACAGAAACTGTGCAGAAACAGATGAGCTTCTGTCTCTGAGGTGGAACAACAATGCAGGTGTGTCAAACAGAGTGGACAGTAAGTGGACATACTTACTTCTGCTGCACTGCTGTGTCTGATCAACTCGTACATACGCCAACACACTACCACCACCACTTTATCAGTGTAACTACAGCACTAAGAATAATCCTCCACCCAAATCATACCTGCTGTGTGGTGGCCTTTGCAGGTGTCCACCATTGTAGAAAAAGCTGAAAAAACTGTAAAAGCCTGTGATTCTAAAACTGTAAAATGCACCTGATAGGTAGAGCTGATAAAATGAGTGTATGTAGAAACAAAATGATTTTAACCATTTATATTTAGAATAATAAACTAAATATAATGTCTTATGTATTTTGGAGATTTGCCTTCACATTTTGTCTGAGAAATATTAATGTGGATATTGTTCCACCTTCAAAGTTCAGTCTCAGAACTTGGTTGCAGTTTCTGCTTCTCACAATATAAATATTTATTAAAATGGATTTGTTTAAAGAAACACTAGGTATATTTTCATACTTTGATAACGAGCTACTGTTGCAGAATATAATTCTTTTTTTTTTTTACAGCAGGGAGATCCCACTCTGCTCCAAACGTTACATAGTGCAGTTTCTGTAACGCTGAGCCCGGAAAAGCAACAACATGGTCTATTCTCCCTATTACAGGTCAGTGGAGCATTAGAACATGAATTGTTTAAACTCTAGTCTGGAAATGAATTGTAATTTATTTTAGTATATTACACAATAATGGGTACTGTCACTTATGCTAAAAAGCATTAAAAGCAAAGAAATGGATTTTGATGTTAATGATAAATGTTACTGACAAGAAAGTAGATACACTTACTCACAAATATTAAAACTGCTCAGGAAAGCACCAATCCATTTTTAACTGCAAGTGAGCAATTAACTACTTCTGGTTTGTGTAAATTATAGAGTATGACAAGTTGAACTTAGTGTAAAATTCCCTGTATTTTGTGCTACAAGAAGTCATATTTTAGACTATAATACTGTTCATGCAGAGACAGAAAGAATGACATAGCTGTCTGACAGCAGAATGATAAATCATGTAACTATGATATATGGGCAATTGATATAGCTACTCAGAAATACCAATAAACCGCATAAATATTCCATGTTATGCTAGGTGGCTTTCAAACACACAGTCAGACAAGGAACACAAAAGCATGTTGTGATTCTTGAGCTTTAATACTTTATCAAGTTATATTCAAACTAGTAACAGTCTAGTCCTTGTGAACTGTATAAGAGCAAATGGACATTTGATGGATATAACAACAGACATCTTTCACATAACGTTTATTTAAGGATGCTTAAACAAATCCACCAATTGCAGTTTAAGGCAAAAAGGCCATTAGGGCCATTCTCAACATTTCTGATGCACAGGTGGTCATAGAGGTCAGGTAGTGTCAATGGCACAAAAATGTAGGTGCTTTAGAGTGACCAATAAGAGGTCAAATGAGTAAAGGGCAGGTGGAAATGTCAGTAACGCTACAGGAGGCAAACCTGCTCCAACTTGATACAATGTGAAATGAACAACAACTGCTATCCTAATATGAACTTAAAACAGCACAGAATACCACACCTTACTACTGACCTTTCAGTATACAACTGAAATTTACATACACAGATAAGGAAAGGTATAGGAGTTATGAATTACAGAATATTAAATAGTTTGACAAGAATGAGATCAGTGGATCAGTACTAGGTGCCAATTAAATCACATCAGTTTATAGTTCATTCATTCATTCATTCATTATCTGTAAGCGCTTATCCAAGTCAGGGTTGCGGTGGGTCCAGACCCTACCTGGAGTCATTGGGCGCAAGGCGGGAATACACCCTGGAGGGGGCGCCAGGCCTTCACAGGACAACACACACACTCACACATTCACTCACACCTACGGACACTTTGGAGTCGCCAATCCACCTACCAACATGTGTTTTTGGAGTGTGGGAGGAAACCAGAGCACCCGGAGGAAACCCACACGGACACGGGGAGAACACACCCCAGTCCTCACAGACAGTCACCCGGAGCGGGAATCGAACCCACAACCTCCAGGAGCTGTGTGACTGCGACATGACCTGCTGCGCCAGCGTGCCGCACTTCATTTCATAGTTTCCATACAGAATTCCATAATTCCATATGACCATAAACCATATTGTATCCTGACGCCTCTTCATAGAATAATATACATTGTGAAGCAGGTGGACTGTGGAAGAGCTGAGCTGCAGTGACGGTTAATGATTCAGATCAAATGATTTGAGATCAACACTAGTATCTGACCTCACAAATGTTTTTTGTGGCTGAACACAACTAAATGCTCACAGCAATGTCCTAACATATAGTGTAAAGACACCCTACAAGTGTAGAGATTGCTAATGCAGCAAAGGGAGAACATTCTCCCAATCGATATCCTTGATTTAAGAAGAAAAAATGGATGAGCAAACTCTTGGACATATAGTGTTTACAGACTAAACCGAATGGGTACCTGTCATATGGATAATGGAAACATAAAAAATAAATTCCAACACTTCCTAAAACACACTGAACAGTGTTTAAGACATCTATTTATTGTCTTATTTTTTTCTGCTCAATCCATTTTTATTTTCCTAAAAAAGTCAGACCTAAACTCCAACATAAAACACAGAGAACAAATGATATAAAGGTGTTATCTTTAAAAAAATTTATAGAAATTATATAAATTTAAAGTGTATAAACAGAATATATCCATAAATGAGTTTAACCAAGTGTTTGTAAGAAAATATGTAGCCTTTAAAATGCTCTGCGGCAGGATACAGAGCATCCAGATGTTCAGTATAATAAACCTTCAACACAGACACAATGACTACATAATTGACCGTTTTCTCTGTCATTTGGACCACTGTCTGTGATTTAGAGTGAAAATGACCCTGAAATTACCTAGCTGGACGACAGCCTTTTAACAACACCATTTTCCAAACTTTACACAAGTACTCTGACTACTATTCAAACACATTCATGGATTTCCACATCCCTTGACCCTGACATGGGTTTCATAGTGAAGTTTATGAAAAAATAATTATGAGAAACATTAAATATATAAACTAAATATTAACTACTATAAATGGGGGAAAATATTTAATCACCACACTTAGATGTTCACCCAGATTTTACTTTCTAACCAATAAACAAATCACAGATATGACACAAAACAAAACACAGTTAATACTGTGTTGTTACTCCTCAGGCTTGAATTCACTAATTGAAAAAACTATATATTTAAAAGCAGTAGCGCCAGTCATAAAAGCAGGAGGGAAGTGGAATCCGAAAGTGGCTGTGCAGGTAGCCAGGAGATGTGATTGGCCAAGTACAATGCGGAGAAGCAGGCCTTGGGTCACATGATTCATGGAGAGCTTTTAGTAAATTTAGTATATTATTTATTATTATTTAGTATTACATTTTTGCTGGAGCAACTTATGACATCCTTCCAACACCGCAAAATCTTGGACTGTGGATAGGTGAAGACCCTAGTTGTGGATTACGTACATGGGTTGACACGCTGAAGCATTCTATCAGCTTGAAAGGTTAGATTGTCATAGGGTCCGTATATGTCAAGACAATCAGGTGCTAAGGATTTTAGCATGTTTTTGGACAGTAAACCCCAAGAAGTTAGTTCATTGCTGAGTGGCTGTAGTAATAAAATGGTTATGTTTGTGCGTGAGGGTTAATGTATTCGAGAGTGTGCTCAGGCTACTAATATTGGTAGATGGGGTGAAGCATAAAAAAGTATAAAGTAAAAGCTGAATGAACATCCTCTAAAGAGGCGAATACATAATATTTAGTACTACTTACTAATGTAGAGACGGTGCTTCTATACTGGCCTCTTCATAAGTAGAGTAAGATATATGCCTAAATAAAAGTTAAAGGAATACAAATCAAGTGTAGCTTTAAGGCATGAAGTATTTCATCACAACAGTCAAAAATTTGTTTGTAAAAGATTGTTATTTGTTTGCAAGTTGCCTTAAGTTAAGTCAGGGCCTGCATGTATTATTTGACAATTATCAATTGACTCAAGTCAAGCTCAGTATTCCTGAGTTAACAAATTTTTAGGTTGCCCTCTGGTGGAGGAAAACAGATAGTGTTCTTAAATTATTAATAGCCACAGTAATACTGCAATACTGCTCTTCCCTCTCTCACACACTCCCAATTAGCAGATACAGGATTTTTAGGTTTTTTTTGTTTGTTTGTTTTTAAGAGGTCATTCATGTCTTATCTGTGTTCATTATGAACACTTACATTATGAACACTTTAATATATGTCAGCAATCAACATGCAGTTACTAAAAAAAAACTGTAGTGTTGCTTAGTTTCTTATTTCATGTCTGTCTTCATTTTAAAGGCATTAACAATGCTGAAATTCCTCTGGATTTATGGCTTAACTCATCAATTTAATGACATGGGGAAAAAAAATTCTTCCAGATGGATGACAGATGGATGACTGGGATGGAGGAGTTGAATGGAGGAGTCGGATGGTATTGGTTGATAGAGAACTCAGTTGATCATGTGGCGAAGTTTGGCATTTAACTCCTTTTCTTTTGCCAGCAAGTCACTGCTGTGCCTTTTATATGCCTCAAAATCCTACAAATTTAACATCACACAAATTTACAACAGAGAACACATAGCTATGAATGTGCCACACTGCAAGAACCACTGAGACAGTGTTTTGGCAGGTTAGCAGATAAACTGGCTTTTTCCTGCTGTAATCAGACCTGTTAACAGACCTTTTTAAGATCACTGTATGCCTCCTTGGCCTTGTCAAGAGCATCTTGAATCTCCTTCACTCTCAGCTCCCCGTTCACCGCAGCAGCTTCTCTGTCAAATCTGAAAAAGACAAGAAGCTGCACTACAGAATGCTCTGCCGTTTCCATATTGGCTTTGATTTTATTGCAAGGTCATTGTTGAGAGCACTGTTGTATTGTTCTGTATACAGAAACATGTTTACTGTTTTGCTGTTTATGCCGCATTAAAGTGATTTGGCCTAATGACTGTTCTTTGCCCTTGGAATTAATGCTGTAATTCCCAAGGGAAATGTATAAATGGCAGATCAGTTTGGTTATTTTTCTGCTATGCTTGGGATTTATACCTCTTCTCTGCATACTCCCTAGCACTTTCTGCTTCCTGCTTTTTCTTTTCCAAATCATGGATTTCCTCTTGTTTGTCCTGAAAAGAGAAACAACATTCCTTGTTGTAAGATTCTGCACACCATTCATGTTATTCTATAATGTAATATTAATATAGCTCTACAATTTTATTAGTCACCAGTCAGAGTATTATTACATTTACACAGCCTCTCTATCAGCATTTCCTCCAGTGGCATCAATTTTGTGCCACTTCAATATTCTGTGTTTAATGCAGGGCTGACCTGTATTATTTTTCCTCTTTTAATATTCAGTTCCAGTAATTCGTCTTTCTCCTTCAAAAGTGCTTCAAGCGTCTCCTGATTCTCTGTTTCTTTTGTGCCTCTTTCATGGCTTTGTCTGAGCTTCAGATCCATCTCTGGAAGAAGCAAGAAAACAGAGCAAAATAAGTAAAGGTGATGAAAGCAAGCTGCACATAGCTGGCCCACAACGGAGCTCTTTACCTGCACACATTTCAACTGCATTCTTTAGCTGTTTCTGAGTGTTGTGCAACTCATCTTGCAGTGAGGCTTCTTTAATCTGATGGAGATTCATCAGCTCCTTAATCTTCCTCTGGAAACCTGTTGTTTTGTCCCTGTTAAGTAAAAAGGAATGTAAAAGGTCCTAAACTGCAAACTTATAATCAAAGTGACACTTTTAACAGTAACTGAGTGGTGCTTACTGATACTCTTTTTCTAAATGTCTGTGTTGTTCAGCGAGGTCCCTCAGCTCTCGAGTCAGTTTCAGAATGGTCTTTTCTTTTTCCTCTAGCTCTTTACTAAACAGTTTTTCATTCTCTTCTCTGAGTCTCTGGTTCTCCTGCTGCAGCTCAGCATTCTGCCGTTTGTACTCATCTTTGAAGTTGATCAACTCTCTGTGGTTGGCAGCAAGGTCCATGAATCTCTGCTCAAGCTGTTCAGATCTCTGGTGCTCGTTCTCCAGCTCCATCTGTACTTCAGCTCTGAGCTTCTCCAGCTCTGCGTTGATCTGCTCCAGAGCCTGACAGCGAAGCAGCATCTCATCTGCCCTTTGCTTCAGAATGCAGATGAGACTGGACTGCTCATCGATTCTAGACCGCAGCATTTCTGCCTCACTCCTCTCCTCCTGGGAAAGCCCCCTCAGTTTCTCCAGCGCTTGGTGAACGTCCTCCATATCCTTACAGCCACAATTTCAACAGAAACATTAAAATGAGTTTTCATAAACTGCTGGAAATGGATTAGTTGATTGAATAATCTGTCTGCTCCAGTAAGGAGACTTTTCATAACTTTTTTCAGAAGAAAATCAATATGTTGTTTTAGTTTGTACAGGATGATGAAGATTGTTGGCAAATCAACTGTTGCATAAAATTGTATGAATTTTTAATGGTAAATAATTAGAGCTATTGACACCTTAATCATTTTAAAGCATGAGAAAACTAAACCAGTAATAGCACATCTGTAAACGTGCTATTGGTATCATCTGTAACACACACCTCTTTGTTATAAAATATCAATAGCATTATTTCAACTACTTTAAATTTAGCTGTTAGAAATAAAGACAGGTGTAAAAAGACAATATTAAAAGACAATAAAAAAAAAGCAGGGCAGGTCACAGAGAAAGGTGAAGGAGTGTGAAAATGTCTTTGTTGCAGAATGTATTGCAGTGAAAAAGCTACGCAGGTCCGTGCTGAATAAACCTGCACCGCGCAGCTGCAAGAGCAGTTTAATTTTTCCAAAAACTACATTGCTACCTGCTCACACTTCATGCAGTAGTCTGTAGCAGGGAACAATGACACAGTCGAAATAATGTAAGCTCATTACAGACAGCTATTGAGAGATGAAGGAATAGATGTTAGCCCGATAACGTCGCGGTAACGTTACCTGTTTGGTGTCTATAATCATTGTCTTGAGATCTCTGGGATTTCTTTGAGGAGATGTCATGTTTTCTCGTGATTCTTTCAATAAAAGGACAAAAAAACAACAGAAATGTGATGTCTTTGTTTAAATCCGCCGTCCGCTTGCTCCCATTCTCAACGTTAGCCTGTGGTGAGCTCCAAAGTTTCACTGGTTGCTATGGGTTACAGAGCTTTACATAGTCTCGCTCACTGGTTTATAATAAACACGGCCATGTTTAAGCCTGAGTATCACTGTGTTTATGGCTATGTTCATGAGTTATTTTAAATGTTTTCATTTTAAAATATAAAACAATTGTTTTGGTTAACAATTAAATGACCAGTCGAAACCAAACGAAACCGTGTTTCTGCCCATTTCTTTGTCATAAATGAGACGTGATTTTCCAGATTACCGCACAAGATGGCGCCGTTGCTTTTCCACAAGAAAACTCCGCGACGTTAAACAATTACAAATAAGAGAAGGACTGTGTTGCGCTCGGATCTAAGGGGTAAGCTGCAATCAAAGGAGTATTTCCTAGTTTGTCTAAAAATATGGTTGAAATTAAGATATAAACAAACGTATTACAATGTATTTATTTTACTTTATGTATTTACTGTCTTTTTTACTTTATAGATATTCACAGTTCATTGTTTACAATGGTATAAAAATAATTTAATTCATCAAAAATAAATAAATAGGTAATAAAAATGCATCACCTATTTCGGGAGTGTGTACACTATATAATTACAGTTGGAAATCTATTATACCTTTATTTTAATTATATACCAAACTGGGAATTTTTGTATTTCTATATAGGATATAGCTAGTGAGGATATATAATACTATACAGTCAGGCTAAAGGATATACTTCTTTTATACACAATCTATACATTTGTTTTAAGTGTGTGTTTAAATGACTATCTATATACTATATTTAATGATGTAACTTTTGCCTTTGTGATTCTGTAAATATAGTTCCTGCCTCCACCCATTTCCCTGCAGCTCAAGCAGGAAAGTTGACGGGATTGGTTCCTAGGTTTTATGACATATAAAACCCTGGCTGTTTGAATCAATCTTTTTGAGACTGTCATAGATCCTTGAAGTCATTCATCACTATGTTGTTTATGGTACACCCATATTTGGAAATCTGGGTTTAAGCTTGAGTTTTTAAAGAATTGCTTTTATTGTGCTCTATGGTAAATAAAATTCAGAACGCAATACATTTTGTCCTGTGTACATTTTGTTCCATGTATTATCTTCATTCATGTCATTGTATTGCTCCAAACTATTGCCACTCTGCAAAATATTTTTCCCCCTTTATTTCTGATTTTAATTAATGTTTTTTCACATAACTATAATTATTTCTGCTTTCAGTCAAAAGACATATCAATGGCTGTAATTTTGTCCATCAGTGTTGTGTGTTATAACATTCATTCGTTCATTGTCTGAAACCACTTTTCCAATTCAGGGTCGTGGTGGGTCTGGAGCCTACCCGGAATCACTGAGCGCAAGGCGGGAACAAACACTGGAGGGGGCGCCAGTCCTTCACAGGGTGACGCACTCTCACACATTCACTCACACCTATGGACACATTTGAGTCACCAATCCACCTACCAACATAGGTGCTGTAATGCTGATGTGATGCTGCCACTGAGGTAAGTAAACAAATGTTGTGTGCTGTCAGCAGAAAAAAGCCACGATTCAATAGCTCTCTAACTAAAGCATCTCATCTAATTTGCCTCATGAGGACAGTTCAAATGCTGCCTTTTTAAACAGCTGCCTACAGTACCTACTTAGGCAGCTCAATAGTTTTTGAATCTGAGCTATAGCATGCAGAGACACAATTATATATAATCATACACCACAGCTCCAGGGACCTGTGTGTGCCCTGTGAAGAAGGACTGGCGCCCCCTCCAGGGTGATTTCCTGCCTTGCGCCCAGTGATCTGGGGTAGGCTCCGGACCCACCGTGACCCTGAACTGGATAAGCAGTTACGGACTCTCTTCCTACCTGTAACCACAACAGAAGAATATATACAAAAGAAGACATAGCTTTAAAGGTATTTAATTACAATAAACAAAATGTACATTGAGAGGATATACAGATTAAATTAATTATATAGATTACTGAAAAAGCAAACAAACATGGACAGAGAGACAGAGAGAGTCATTAGGGAGTGATGTGTGGGTGCCAGCTCAGGATTTGATCCCAGCAGCCGGAGGTGGGGTGTGTGTGTGTGTGTGTGTGTTTGAGTGTGTAAGCTTTTAGTAAACGCCCATTTCCATGAGGCCGAGCACAGAGAGAGAGGCGAGCGGTGAGAGCATCTCAGTCCCAGCAGCAGTTCCCTCAGGCCGCCACAGCAGCGGCTGCCCTCTGCTCCACCATGCAGCCGCCTCTGCTCATCTCACTTCTGATCATCTTCACCTTCTTCATACACTCACACTGTCAGGGTAAGAGTGTCTCCACCCCCACACACACATATCTATCTGCCTATTGTTTGAAAACAGTCAGTATTTTAGTTCTGTTATATTGGAGTCAGTTATAACAGTGTGCTTTTAGTGAACATGGACATTAATAAGGATGTTATATGTGTCAGATTTAAATGTCAAAGTGTGAAACTATTCCAGCAAAGAAATGTAAAAGAAAATCGTCATTAATCTGTGTAGATTGATTAACATATTAACTACAAGCTCGTGTCACTTATCTCCAAACAAATTCGAAGTATTTCCAGCAGTGTCGGTACAGCAGCACAGGAATACAGTCATATGAATGTGAACACCCCGTTATTTTAATGGAAATACTCAGCTAAATAGGACTGTCCCTCTGTTTTTAACGATTTAAACAAATTCAAATTAGCGTGGGAACTAAATGTTGACTCCCAAAAGAGTTGTTACCGTGTGGATGTGTTTCAGAAACAAATGTAACTCTTCTTAGATGTATAGTGCCTCAAATTAATTTGCTGTTTCGGTTTTGTAATGTTGTAGAGCAAAACCGTTCGTTAATCTGGCGCACAAAAGCCCGTCTGCCTCAGACAGAGCTAAAGTTCTCCCGGGCCGCTGTCCAATCCTCAGTGATAGTGTTCTAACTAGGGCGCATAGCGAGTGCGTACTGGCGTTTTAACTAGAACTAGAGCTTCTTAAATGCTTAACGGATCGATTTAGACCTCTAAATAGAAATGTATTCATAATTCAGAAACAGGAGTGCTGAAACTTAGGATAAGGATCTAAACAACATTGTTCCATTATAACTTTTATAATAAAATTAAGCATTTTTATTGTCTCACCAAGCATTTCCTTTTCATATTTTGAGCAGCTCATTTAAGGTTTAAATTAATTAAAAGTGTTAAACGTGTAAACGTGACCACAGATCTGTATGCAGTAGTTAACCAGCATTCACTCGCTAAGCGACCTTATTAGAAAACAAGTGAGATTTTGGAGCTCGGCCCTTGAGAACTTTTTTTGCCTGAGCTTTACCGTTGCTAGGCAACCGGGGCGAGCATGTGACCATGTGACTAGTAGACAATCTCTAGACCCTGAGCCACGGCTACAAACCTATTTCAAAGGATCTTGAACGCTCTGCTAAATTTAAAACGAACCAGACCCGTTCAGCAGACACTGGCTTTAGGAACCGCTGCACCTTGCGTCAGTGCTCTTATCCTCAGAACTTTGACAATATTTAACGTAGCCGTGAGTTCTGCCACAAAATGTTGCTGGAGCTGGCGAGGCTCACGGATTGTAATCTGCTTTCTTTTTTTGCTCAACCCTTAGTACGTAAGCTCCTTAGTGTGAATCAAGCCACTAATTACACTGCAGCTGCCGTTCAGGGCGACCATTACTGCCTCTTAGAGTTGAGGGACAAGGAGAGGGGGTGCACTCCATTCACTGATTTACCTGCTCAACAACAGGTTTTCTGTTTAAGGAATAAATATGTGTCTGTGCTGATTTGCTAAACACTGGTAAATTGGTACAGACCTAAGACACTTTGTTGTAGCCGTGACCAATAGACGTAAAGGGAGGTTTCACCAATTACTCAAAATTTCTGCATAACCCATTGGTTGATATGTAAACAAGGTAAATTTAGTTCAGTTTGGGTTTGGGGAATTTAGATTTTTTTATAAGCGTTATGATATGAACCGGGGGTCTGTGTGTCTAATGCTGACAATCAGAACATAGGATTAAATCAAAAGAAACAAGTAATAACTTGCCACAGAGCACCCTGCAATTATTTCTCTAGCATGAGTAGACTTTGTTAAACATTTTTAGTTTTAAGACAAATCCATCCATCCATTATCCACCGTTTATCCGGGTCTGGGTCACGGGGGAAGCAGTCGGAGCAAAGAAACCCAGACCTCCCTCTCCCCAGCCACCACCTCCAGCTCCTCCGGGGGTATACCGAGGCGTTCCCAGGCCAGTCAAGGCATATAGTCTCTCCAGCGTGTTCTTGGTCTGCCCCGGGGCCTCCTCCCCATTGGACATGCCCGGAACACCTCACCAGGAAGGCATCCAGGAGGCATCCGAACCAGACGCTCGAACCCCCTCAACTGACTCCTCTCGACGTGGAGGAGCAGCAGCTCTACTCCGAGTCTCTCCCGGAAGTCCGAGCTCCTAACCCTGTCTCTAAGGGAGAGTCCAGACAGAGACAGAGAAAACTCATTTCAGCCGCTTGTACCCGCGATCTCGTTCTTTCGGTCACTACCCAAAGCTCGTGACCATAGGTGAGGGTTGGGACGTAGATTGAACGGTAAATCGAGAGCTTTGCTTTTCTGCTCAGCTCTTTCTTCACCACAACGGACCGGTACAGAGCCCGCATTACTGCTGACGCTGCACCGGTTCTGATCCTCAGTTACTGAAACTGGCTTAAGACAAATCTTTTATCTAAAACCTTTTCTAAAATAAAATTTCAGGCAATGGAGAATTGTGTTCTTAAATATTTGTGTAAAATAATTGTGTAGTAACTGTGATATTGCTGTAGCACCACAGTTCTGAATCATTTTATAGAACGGGGCACTAGACCACTATAAAAGGAAATGACGTTATTTATGAATCATTTTCTTATGCAGAGAGTGTAAAAAAACTTGACTCCTGACCCTTGAGCATTTTAACTCAAATGATCTATCATTTACCAAGATTACTGCATTCATTCTGTAGATACATTTTATATGGTCAGTAGCAGAAATGGAAAAGGTTTTATTTAGTTGTTGTTTTTTTGAGAAACCTAGGCTCCTTTGCATTCACCCATAATAGAACAGCCTTGCAGTTTTTTCCTTGAATTGAAGTCAAAATGTAGCCCCCCACACGCACTCTTTTAGATTACTGCTGTCTCTTTCGTGCCAAAATCTACAGGGGGTTGCTTTGGGTGAATGCAAATCTATATTGTTGTGTTTTTTGCTAACTTTAAATTTGTGGCTGTGACCACCGTTGATCTCCTCAGAAATGCAAGCCAGGAATGGGTTCTCTTAATCCAGCTTTATTTAGCATGTGTTTGAGAGGAAATGACGAAAAAAGAGCCTTGATAGTGAAGGACAGGTTACTTTCTCTAATCCACTGACCCCTGCTTCCTTCAGGTCCCTCTGGGTTTCGGCTCGAGACAATGTTTTACCAGAGGTTTAAGGTCTCAGCGGTTGGAAGAAGTGCTGGTTCAATCATTGTTATTAATGAGTTATCTGTCAAATACTGAAACTGATCGTACGTGCTTTGGAGGCTTTTTTGAGGTGTTTTTATTGTGCCTGTGTTGGCACAAATATCAGCATCACATGTTATTTAACGCTGACTATTGAATTCCTTATGTAAACCGTAGCTAGTTGTTGCTTGCCGTCACTGTCAAGGTTAGTTGAACATTTGGAGTATAATTTGATGATGGAGGCATTTTGCTACTGAGTTAGTCTTTTGTATGTTGAAAACAAGTGCTGAATATGTAAGCTGTTAACAGTCCAGCTAATAATAATAATAATCAGTCACGTCAGTTATCGGTTTTGTGCTTTTTAGTGAAACTGCAAACTCATTGACCTAGAAGTTTCTTATTTTTGAGTTTTAGGAACTGGATAAACATTGCTGAATAGTCACTGACCTGCTTCCTTGACTGACCATGACTTGCTGATTGGTTGTTGCAGTCTGATGCATGGCTGTCTGACTGGCTCTAATTTAGTGATGCATTCTGTTCCTCCATTGATGCACAACTCAGTCCTGTTTATTTGGGTCTTTCAGTAGATTAGCTACAGATGTTTCGATTATTAAAATGTAATGAAAAACAATAAATTCTCCAGAGAGTTTGAGACAGGGATAGGACTTGGACAAGAGTTAGGCCAAGATTTAGATTCCTGTCATTTCCACTACAAGCCTTTCCTTTTTTGTATGTTTTTAGAGAGGAATCTCACACATTAAACAACCCTAGAGCACTATATGACTTAATTGTTAATGATCATGTAATTGAATAGAAAATCTTTCGATATCCAAAGATATATGAATTTATGATAGGAATTTACATTTGCAGAAACAAAGTTGGTTGTATGATGCACTAGATATTGCAGTATGTGTTGTAAGATAATTTGCCTAGTAAAAGGACCTTTTTTTGTCCTATTGTTCATAAAAAACAAAGGTAAACAATAAATAATGACGTGTTTTTCAATGCTGAGAAGAAAAACCTGCAATCCGTTTTTCTGTCTTACACGTGCTCCTAAAACCGCACACATGTTGCAGACTTTTTCTGGTGTAAATCCTTGAGCAACAGCACTGCTGCTTTAGAAATACGAACAGAAGTTAACACAGTTGGCACTAATAAAAGGCTCCTAATCCTACTGACTGTAAACAGTCAGGGCACCATTAGCAACAAAATAGGGAAACATTTCTTTATTGTTTCTCTATGTTATGCACAGTTACATGTTTTAGGGTTCAGCCACAGTGTATAATGTAAGTCCGAGGTTCCTGAAAATGATATTACTGAGAAATTTGTCATTATATATATATATATGTGTGTGTGTGTGTGTGTGTGTGTGTGTGTGTAAAACACTAATGTGCCAATCCCCTTCAGTGTATTACCGGCTCTTTTCTCTGCTTTCAGTGTAACTGCGAGAACCAAAGTCAGTTGTTAAGGAATTGACTGCATTCTGCTGCCTCCATTTCCATATGAAACAGGCAGCAGCCTCTGCTCTGACAGCAGAGCTGGCCCTGACGCTTGGTGCTCCCTGTCGTCCCCCAACATATTCACCCAGACCACCGAGACGTACCAAAACAAGGCGGCATTGATGAAAGAGGCAGCACCTCTCCCATGGCCCCCACAAGGCTAGAATGAGATGTTGTGGGGGGACAGTCGCTGGCAAGTGCCATTAAAAAAATTTTTTTTTTGAGGGGATGGGAGAAGGGATAGAAGCATGGAGAAGGACGGGCTAAAGGGCCTCGGTTAGGCTTTCTTTTTTGTGCAGGAAGCTCTACTGTATTCCTCCATTTTGTTATCCATCTCCATAGGCTCTATTGGCGTGCTGACACTTTTAGTTATAGGGCTGCAGTCCAGCCAGCCGGCCCATTGTGCCATTGTGATTTCACAGTGGGGTCTAAGCCTTTGGGAGGCTTCATTCTAATGAAAATTCCTCCACTGCTGCCCTTTGTGGGCTGGTAGTGGGGCGTCTCCCTTATCATTCCCGTTTAGATAGTTTTGGGGATTCTCGCCTGCTGTGGGTTTAAGATGGCTAATTAGAAAATACATGGCCCCAAAAAAAAAGAGAGGGGAGTGCAAAATAAAAAAAAGAAAAAAAAGAATGAAAAAAAGAAAAGCACTAAACCAAACTAAACAACCCAAGCAAAGATTTAAATGAAGGGGGAAAAATCCACATGCTCCTTTAACAGGACAAAAATCAATTAGCATAATACAGGCCAATCTCTAGACAATGGCCAGTGAAGCAATCTTGC
This sequence comes from Hoplias malabaricus, assembly GCF_029633855.1. Taxonomy (NCBI): domain Eukaryota; kingdom Metazoa; phylum Chordata; class Actinopteri; order Characiformes; family Erythrinidae; genus Hoplias; species Hoplias malabaricus. Next base: position 41,182,805 of record NC_089811.1, on the reverse strand, counting down.
TGAGGTTCTCTGTCACTGTTGACATTCACGGAGTCTTTTGTCCCATTTTTAATTGCAAAATGAAGACATCCACATAAAATGTCTCTGCAGCCAGTTTAGGAAATGACTATGGTGAATGTGAGTGAAGGGTTAATTTTCCTGAGGAAGGACCAACTCGATACAGTATAGTGCTGTTCAGAAGCTCTACTTCTCTTCGTCTGTCACCTTTCCCAGAAGCGATACTGTCAGGGAACACTGGCTTTACTTTACTTAGAAAGCCACAGCAGATAGGTTTCTCTCTTGGCAAATGTTTGTTGGAGCTGTTGACCTAATGTATAGCAACCTGCACTTAAATATATGCTTACAGTTTCTGCTTGAGTTCAGCTAATAGCTTTATTCTTATTCTATCAGGATTTTTTGTGACCGTTTCATAATACACAATATACATCATGTTATTTTGATTTTCTAGAAGTGTCTCATTGAAATACTACCATCAGAATCTATGAGTATAATTGCCATAAAATTCTATTTTATTATATTTGTCAAAAACTTGACTGCAGTAAATCTGAATAAACACGAATCATTATATTTTTTCAAATCCATAAAGACATTGTTAATCACCAAAACAAAATGTATCACAATGATGATGATATCATATAAGTCACCTCTGATTTTCAGCTTTGCATTTTAAAGCATTTAGAGAGTTTGACAGGAACAATTACACATTGACTGATCAAAAATAAAAGTCATTTTTAATTTTATGTTGTTGCACCATTCTCATTCTATCTTCCCAAATGTGTGGCTTGTATTCCAAATTTCCTGGCACAGTGGTTAAATCCAGTTGTGCGACTTGTGTCAGAGTGTGTGTCCTGCTCCCCTGATACTGCCTGTGCCAATTGTCTACCTGTGCGTTACAGACGCTGCCGAAACCTCCGGGATCATGTCCTCCCAACAAAGAGTGCCTTTGAGTGAGCGGAGGAGCAATTTTATCATTAGTAAACTGAGCAGGAAAAAGGCTGGCTTCCCAATTGGCCACTGAAGGAGTTAAATTGGAAGTCCATTTGGCTGGCACACTTTAAAAGTACTGGGTTTGCTGTGGCCTTGTTAATGTGAGTTGTGACCGCTAGATATGAGAAGGCCATCTCCATGCTTTTAATGCACTATCCCATGCACTGACCCCACAGCTTGCTGCTGCACAACACAAATTATCTTTAAAGCATTAAGCATTAAACAGAAAGCATAGAAGAAAGATAAGAGGAAAATGGTAGGTGATGTTTTTGGTATGTATTGATTAAACATGTTGATCTTCATTAAAGTTCCCAGAGAGATGTAGCAACTTTATAGTTTGGCTTAAAAATATATGGACAATGCATGTCCTTTTATTATTGGGCTATTTGTCTTAGAAGTTGACACTATGCTGTGTCATTTCAGTGACCAGAATCTTTCCGGGGGGTTTTCAGCAAAGTTGCTGGGAGGCTAAATGTCAAAGGCTGACTCCAGAGTGTGGTTTAATTCCGAATGTTTCCTTTTAGCTGCTCTTAACACACTTAGACTTCACTTCTTAGGTTTTTTTCAGTAGATGTTAGGTTTCAGCACTGTCATACTATTCAAAACAATGTTGTTTGCAATCTTTCTGGTTTCATCAGAAATATAGTAGTGTCCTTGATGAAAAATTTGAGATTGGCCAAAGGCCAAAAAACCCAAACCTACTTAAAAGGTTTGGGTATGTTTCCAATTGAATTTTTAATTGGAGATTTTGACCCTAATGGGCTAACTGTGGCCACTGCCAGTTGTCTACTCACAACACAGCATTCACATAGTTTTGAAGTTATTAATCATTAATTTTCATAATTCTGAAATTGATATTTAAACCTTCTTTGATAGCTGCTTCTGTTAATTTGGTCAGTTTCTTATTTTCATGTCATCTGTCATGCGTCTGACCAGAGATAGAGAGAGTGTGTTTAAAGGTAGCCAGTGATAAGGCACTCTTGCTCACCCAACAGCCCTGGCCCTTTAGTCACCTCCCTCCACCTTGCATCTCCCTCTGGCTTTTGGAATTTGGGTGTAAGGGCCATGGTACCACCCGGTACCACTATTTATCCCAATTACATTTCTGACAAGGAACAGCATGCACCATTAATCAGTGTCGGTGAGAGACAATCAGAATCACGCTATTTTTTTTTTTTTGTGGTCCAGTCAGAAGGCTGAACTGTGCTGCCCCAGTCCATATCTGTCTGAGAGCAGCGGGGAAGGTACAGAGTGGTATCTCACAAGATGCCACTCACAGGCAGAGATCAAAAGCAGGGATTGAAGAGAGAGAAGCGAGGGTTGTGTAAGTGTCTGCCTCTCGGCTGGCACGCTCTGCTCCACCGCCTGTCAATGCTCTTAACTGTGTGCTTCATCAATAGCAACCTTCACCTCCACTAACACTTAAAGAGCAGTTCCGTGTTTTCGTAAGAGGAGTGAAGAGTGTTATCCTTTTTCAGAATGTATGATAATGGAGAGGGGAAGATGCTTAGGGTCTGCTGATGTAGCTCTAGTTATGTGCACTATGTAAGACAGACATGAGACTTGCTTCTAGCATCCTTTTGTGTTTTGGTGATGGCTCCTGTTTTATTTAAATCATTTATTTAGTTCACGACTGTAATTTACTTCAGTTTTGCTTTTGTATGTGTGTAGTGATACTGTCCTTAGGTTATACCTTGGTTGATGTACACCTGCCTGTGCATTCGAGAGCTATAGCATTGACTTTCAAATTAAACACAAAGTTTTTGTGTTTTGTGATTAAATGATGACAAAATGAAAAAAAAGGTTCTGTTATTTCCCATAGTATACAATTTAGAGTAACTAAAATTAATTTAAGTAACATTACTTAAAGGCTAAGCATGAAGAAACATTTGTGTAAAACTGTAGGTTTTGAAAGCTGGTAGTGAATGTTTTCCCTTTAGTGTGGCCTATTAGCTCAGGGTAATACTTTAAGGCTGATGTAGGCTTGTTTATGTGCATGTGCATACCACAGGGGTGCTTTTCAAATGTAACACCTTATTGTTATTTACATTTTTGCCTCCTATTGTCTACTGACAGTGAATCAGCCAGCTTTTGTGAGGTGGAGTGATACATTCTACTTAGAGGAACTTAATGCTTTAAGGCTTTGACTGGTTATTGCAGGGGTCCCTGTCCCTTTCCTGCTCATCCCAGTTCTCTATTCTGACACACAAGTTCCAGCCAACGAGCAGTTAATTAGTTAATGCATTGAATCAGACGTGCTACATGACACAGACGTGCTAGAACAAAAGCATAAACCAGCATAAATTATCACCAGGAAAATCATCATATTTTCAGTTTTAGAATAAATCAGATCTGACTCATTTCTATTTATCGATTGTTCATGAAACATGGTGTGTTTTCAAATTATGTCAAATAAAGAAAAATGACAAGAAGTTGTTAGACTGTTCAACAACAAAACATACAGCATCATTGTGGGTGACCAGTTAAACCAGCACCAGCATAATCCAACATAATCCAGCTACATATTTCAAAAAGGACAGCAAGAAATATGTGTCACTGGTACTGGGAATCCCTGCATTATTTTACTGAAGAAAATGCATGGTCACAGTGTTGACGGTAGAGCGGTAGCTGATGTGCTGCTGTTGGTGGGTGTGCAGTTTCAGGATGTGATTCGGGACGGTTCCTCTGTGGGACAGGAAGCTGTATTCCAGCAAGTTGGCGCTGTGACGGCACGACAGACTGCACAGATGACTCAGATGAGAGCGGCTGCCGTGAGTAACACTCCCTCTCACAATCTCTTTGCCCCATTATCACTTGCACTGACTCACTCCAACCAATACTGATGTAGTGAATATGTCTGTATCTTGTTTAAAGCTGATAAGAAACCAAAATTAGACACAGTGGGAAATGTTTTATTATCTAGACCAGAATTGTTCAGGAGATAGAATCAGTGCCAAATATGTGGCTTGGTGTGAGTTCAAGAGCCTCACAGTTTGTTGTATCTGAAATCTGAGTTTTTAAGGCAATTTCAGCTCAAACAATGAAACATCAAAACATCAAATATCTAATATCATCTAAAAACAAACCCTAAATTTTGTCTTGAACGTGACACATCAGCTAAAATCAAACATCACCCTTTTAGTCAGTCATCCAAGGCATGTTTCATGTTTGAAATTTGCTTCTTTTACTTTCTGTGTTGGTGGTACACATAAAATGGAGACAAATAGATCAAAGTACAGACAAAAAAGAAGCTTCTAGTATTTTACACAGAAGTTCAGGAGGAAGGGACATTTAAACCAGAGTGTCTTCAGAATACACACCAAAAATATTGTATTAATTTATATTCTTTTCTAAATATCCTTTAGAAAATATGAACTTTGGAAACGCAATAGCCAAATGCAACATAGTATTCCTCATCACTCGGCGTCAGTCCAGTTTTGTAGTCCACTGAGAAATATATTATGATCAATTATTCATTATGATAATAAAAAAAACTAGCATTAACTTGCATTCTTTTAGGATATTATAAAATCCCAAAGTAATGTTTGTTCTTTTTTCTGTCATTACTTATTGATTAATTGTGACTCTCCCGCTGCATTAATTCTCCAACTGTTTCATTCAGTCCCATTGTCAAGTAAAGCACCTAAGCATGCAGTCTGCCTATACAAGCATTTGTGAAACAGATGGGCCACTCTAAAGAGCTCAATAAATTGGAGCGTGCTACTGTAATAAGTTGCCACTGTGGCAAAATGTCAGCTCATGAAAGTTTTTCCTTCCTAGAAATTTCACTGTGTGTGTTGTATTATTGAAACTTTATATGTAACATGCGTTTAGGAACTACAGCAACTCAGCCATGAAGTGGCAGACCATGTTAAGTTAATACATGTAGATTTGCAGAAAGCTGCAACACATTTAGTGATGTAATATGGCACTAATCAAATAAGTCATGTGACTGAGTGGAGAATTGAATGACAGCTCACACTCGAATCAGATGACCTACAGGATCACTCAGAGGAGTAAAAAAACTGTCAGATATAGGGAGGTTTTGTGCACTATAGCAGCCCACATACCTGTTGTCAATGTTTGTTCTACCATTAAAAGGTTTATAATAGAATTTATAATACTTGTGTAAAACATGACGTTTTTGTCGTCATATTGTGCATCTTTTGTGAAGGAGTAGAACACAAGGTTGTTAAGGGCAGTCTAAACACTCCAGTAGCACTGCTGTGCATGATCCACACTGTGAAAAACATTGCAGGCATATATTCCACTATCATGTCAGTGATTAGTGGGTTCGATTCCCGGTCCGGGTGACTGTCTGTGAGGAGTTGGTGTGTTCTCCCCATGTCTGCGTGGGTTTCCTCCGGGTGCTCCGGTTTCCTCCCACAGTCCAAAAACACACGTTGCAGGTGGATTGGCGACTCGAAAGTGTCCGTAGGTGTGAGTGTGTGAGTGAATGTGTGTGTGTCTGTGTTGCCCTGTGAAGGACTGGCGTCCCCTCCAGGGTGTATTCCCGCCTTGTGCCCGATGATTCCAGGTAGGCTCTGGACCCCCCGCGACCCTAAATTGGATAATCGGTTACAGATAATGGATGGATGGATGGATGTCAGTGATTAACCTCAAAAATTCTTATCCAGTGCAAATTTATCATAAACATTATTGATACCCTGTGGCAAAATTAAATTACCCCAGCTTCAAATGTAAAAATAATCCCACATGAATAGGGCTTATGTCCATTTCAGGATGTGTTCAGCACATGTTCTGTTGAGTGTGTAGGGACTCTGTCCTTAGCTAAGAACAAATCTCAAATAAGAAATCATTGTTGAATATCAGAATCTTCTCGAAAACTCTGTGTTTGACAAAAAATGTATTCTTAAGTATGATTTTTGAATAAGGCACAGTATAATCTTGTTCCTGTGGATTTACCAAACCACACAGTTTCCACTATTAAGCTTCCTAAGACAGCCTATATCTCAAGCCCAAAATAACAGCTTTATTTCACCCTTACTTCCTTTGTATAAAAATTGGCAGACTGATTAAACATGGCCTCGCATCATTAGAGCCGTCTTTTGACAGGAGCAAGAAAAATTACTTTTTTAACAGTAACATAATTTTCAAAATAGCAAATTATCATCAGAAAGTAGTAGGGTGGGTGGTTGTGTGTCCATAGTTTTAACAATTAATAAAGACAACCATTCTGAAAGGAAATACATAAAGAGTACAGGCATTAAAGCAACAAATACCTTTTCCGTTTGAGACAGTTTACCTAGGCCTATATCCCCTGCAACTTCTATGAAGACCGGAGAAATATATATTCAGAATTACAATGGCAGCATGTAAAAAATCTGTAACCAAAAATTGGTTACAAATATCACCACCAACAACAAAAGATTCCTGTGGCATAATCAAGACTATATTTTATATGGATAGTTTAAATGTACAGACCGAACAATGTTATATTTATTGGGCAAATTGAGTTGAATATGTGAAAGGGAACAAGGTGGAATGCTTTGCCAGAGAACACCAATAAATAACGGGGTAAATTGATAAAAAAATTAAGCTCCCTTTTAGGTTCTGCCTTTAAAGAGTCTCCTTTGTGTGTGTGTGTTTAATTTTTTTATTTTTTGCTTTGCATAGTTTGGTTGTTTTTTTCCTTTAATTCCATTCCTCTTCATAAGATGGAATGTTTTGTATGGAAACTTGAAGAATAGATGTTATGTATCTTGAAACATCATGTCATGTACACACACACACACACACATATAAATATATATATATATTCATTCTTCTAATAAAGAGAGAATTAAAAAATAAAAACCATTAACAAAGATACACTCTCTAGAATAGTGTCAATACTCCACTTGCTACACAGCTGCTAGCTTGCAAGGTCATAGTTTTGACTGGTAGGAGATTTTCCCTGTTTTGTTTAAACCGAGTAATGGTAAACGGTGTGGAGGGGATGGAACACTAAGGATGGATACATGTGCCGATGCAGTTTATTGAACAAACAGAAATGAACACAAATATGTAAATGAAGATGTAGAATCAAAACTAACAGGAATCCTCCAACAAAACATGTAACTAAAACAGCACTGAAAATATCTAGAGCAGGGAAACTGGAAAAAAGTCCACCAAACTACGTTCTCAGTTAAAAAATGCAGAAGGGAATGTAATGTATTTTTATGTAACACAACTGGATTTAAAACCACTGTGGTGCCTTTACATGTAAAATACTGGTTTAAAAGTATCATTATCACTAAAAGTACATTACATTCTTTTATCCAGAAGAAGAGGTGAATATTTATAAGCTTTCATTATTTATCTGTGTAAAATAAAGGAACGTATGTCATGGAGAGGTGGCGTATGAAATCAACACAACTTTGAAATCTACAGTTTATGTACAATATGGTACAACTATGTTCCCTAATTATTTAGCCTTGAGGGTTCCACCACAATGACAGCAAAAAGGTACCATCACAGTGACCATATTTCTGAGAGAGTATATATTACTGTGATTAACTGGTATCCCGTCCAGAGTGTGTTCCTGCTCTGCCCTCAATAATTCCTAGTAGGCTCCAGGCCCACCACAAACCTGAACAGGATGAAGCAGTTATGGAAAATGAATGCATGATTGATTGTTGTATGGAAAAGTATGTCTTGTAGAGTACGAAGCTGCTGAGTTACCTTTCAGTTACATTAGCTTTATAGCACCAGAGCAAATGTCACACCCCAAATATGTCCTGGTTGTTCTGGTGAAAAATGTGTGACTGTGAAATTTTGCCGAACAGTTACATTAGCCCCTGAAGCGAAGTAGACCCTGCGCCTGTGAGTTTTATTAATTAAGCCGACTCACTTTGTTCACTCAGCCCAATCGACCTGTGAGGCGGGTCAGTTCCAGTGTCTGAGCGACGGAGAGTGCATTCCAGAGCTGTGGCTGTGTGATGATGAGGAGGACTGTGAAGATGGATCAGATGAAAGACACCAATGTCGTACGTCCACTCCCTCGCTTCATTTTTGCTTGATCTTCCACCTTCTCCATATCCATGTCTAAGTATTCTCTTGACCATCAAATAATGATAAATTATGTAATTTCCCGCACATACCTGAAACACAATAGTCCCAATGTGTGGGCTACATTTTCTAAGAGGTATTGAGATGAAGAGACCACCCAGCACACACATATATATATTTATTATGTCTCCTTTGATCTCTCTCTTCAGCTGGGAGAACATGCTCCAGCACACAGTTTAGCTGCACTAATGGGGCCTGCATCCCAGGGGAGTACAGGTGTGACCATCTGCCTGACTGTTCAGATGGGGCTGATGAGAGGAATTGCCGTAAGTGATCCATCTTTGTGTATTTGTGTTGTGTGTGTGTGCACGCGCATCCCCCCCAGCCATCGCACTCTAGGCTCCTATGGCATTTTAATCAATTTGTAAGATTAAGAGGCTCGCTGACTGACAGAAATAGCCACAATATGCTGCTTGTAGTCAGAAGTTGATTGCAGATTCCTCAGTGGATTAGTGCGAAACATCGTTCATCTACTATTCCATTACTGAGCCAAAATTCTGGACACACACCACTGCACAATACATAATGCACACTTGGTGGTATTAGACTTCAGTGCTATTTATCTGCTGAAGGCTCATCTTGATACCCTCTCCTTAAAAAAAGCAAAAAAAAGACATATCCTGTCTATGCTCCATATGTAGGAGTATCTTATTACAGAGTAATTATATTTAATTGAATGATGGAGTGATGGCTGGAAACTCTCTCTCCCTCTCTCTCTCTCTCTCTCTCTCTCTCTCTCTCTCTCTCTCTCTCTCTCTCTCTCTCTCTCTCTCTCTCTCTCTCTCTCAGACTACCCCGAGTGCTTGGAGCTGAGGTGTGCTAACGGGGCGTGCTATAACAGGAGCCAGCACTGTGACCAGGTGCTTAACTGCCGAGACGGCTCTGATGAAGCCAACTGCAGTGAGTGTTTGTCCCTGGCAGAGAATGCACACTGACGCTATACTCCAGAATACACCAGGAGCAAAGTACCAACATATTCCAACTTAGTAATGATTCTAATAGTGGAATTGTGTTTATTTAACATATTTTACTTAAAGTGGAAAGTGCATACTGAAATAAGTAACACTTTATTTTACTAAATTTGTAACCAGGTAAATATCATGTCGGTCAGTTCCAAGTAAAGTAAAGTAAAGTTCATGTAACTGCTCAATACTTCCTAGGTATAACTGGATACATCAGAAGTACTAAATAGCACTAGATGTAAGTAGAACTACTAGATCTGTAGGTAGCGTGGATTTATATTCGGATTTAGAGATGTATGTATCTGTCTAGACCTGTATTTGTCTAGACCTGTATAAATAGTGTCTTTGCTTTATTCTGTCCAGCTCAGCATTGCAGTAGCAGCCAATTCCAGTGCAGTAATGGAGAGTGTATACCACGTGGGTATGTTTGTGACCATGATGATGACTGTGGGGACAGAAGCGATGAACAGAACTGCAGTATGTACATTATTCTTTTCAATGGGACTATTCAAATATGTATAACTATTTTTTTTTCCATTTCCTCTTTTTTTTCATTTTGTTCTTTTTCATTTTTCCCTTATGTAATATTAATTATACATTTATTTATATATTTCCTTTCTTAAACTTGCAGCATATCCCACATGTAGAGGGACTTACTTTACTTGCCCCAGTGGTCGCTGTATACACCAGGTCTGGTTGTGCGATGGAGAGGATGACTGTGGAGACAATGCCGATGAGAGGGGCTGTGGTGGGTTATGTCATTTATTATGAAATACGTTATTATAATAATAATGTATATTAGTTTACTGTAAAATTACAGCAGTTGTGTGTATGAGAACTCCTGTTGTGTTAACCTGAAGACCCTCAGCCATGAAGTGGTCTGGTTCTTGTGCGTAATGAGGGCTCTCATCAGCCATGCATCTCCTATCTGTGGCTGCTGAGAATTCAGACCCTCCAGTGCTCTTTAGAACGTCTCTGGGTTGCTCTGAAGGGCTTATGTTTTGAGAGGGCCTGGCTGGAGCACCCACAGCGCCCATGTGACCCTCCAAGAGTGGTTACTTCCCATGTTTTCAAATGACACTGTTTTGCCAGACTCTAAAATCTGAGCCTAGCTGCTTCTCATTCCATGGCAGATAAGGCTGCTGTCCTTCTCACAGACCTCATACATTGTTTCAGCTGTTATCAAACAAGGTTTTTATCATCTGCTGAGCTCCAGCTTTGTATTTTCTCTGTGTCCCCTTCTACTTTTCTTGGTATTTGTGTCTATGTTTACTAGTAAATGGTAAACACAGACTTGGGGGAGAATTGCCCAAAGTAGTGTCACTTATGTTTTGTATGTTAACATATTGTTTCTTGGTATTTTCATTTGTTGGTAACAAAGGATGATATGCTTTTTGCTCCATTGTTCATAGATAATATCCAGCATGAATGTGCCCCGGGTGAATGGCCATGTCCTTCATCTGGTGTTTGTATCTCTATGGAGCATCTCTGTGATGAGACCCCACACTGCCCTGATGGGGAGGATGAGACCAACATCACAGCTGGACGCAACTGCAGTCAGTATCCATGCCTTATGTGACTACACTGACTACAAACAGATATTTGATTATTTTTCCTTCATTATTTGTTTTTCAATTCAAACTAAGTGGTAAGTTTATAGCATGGGCACGTATAAAACTGGAATAATATACAGGGCTATACACCTTGTCAAGTAACTGAATAATGGTTTTAATACAGAAGGTAATATTGCTAGACAATTTTCCAGCCTTTGAAGTTTTGTTTTGTTTGATTCTCAGGTATTTGGCGCTGTGCAACTTTGAGCTGTGAGCATCGCTGTCAGAAGTCACCTGTTGGTGGTACCTGTACTTGTCCACGTGGCTATGTTGTCAAGAGCAATGACAGCCGCTCTTGTATTGGTAAAATCACATGGCCTTTTACTAGTAACATAATTTTTTTCAAACTAAAACCTGCCAAACTTGTCGACCACAGACTATCCAAACAATTCTATCATGAGGTTCACTCTAAACTCACATGTGAGAGCAGTGCACACTGGGAAGTGCCACAAAGAATTGAATTCTGCAGGCTGTATTTGACACTCAGACACAGGTTCAACCACAGTAACATGTAATTACTGTCCCAGTCAGGAAAAAAAGTGACAGCCATGAATATAAGAACTTTGGTGCTCCCAACTGTCAAAATATATTCATATGCACTTTTCAGTTCCTTGCAAAATAATATGCCTACTCCAAGCAATTTACGATAACTTAAAAGGCTGTGTGTGATCCAAAATGAGCTCTGAGATGAGTTTCCTGTTAACCCTTGAGTCTGTCAAGGCTGTGACCTCGTCCATGTTGTTGAATGAACATGAAGAACATTTTCGGAGACAGACCAGGTATCCAATTTGGCAAAAACGACAATGCAGAACAACCACATACACTAATAATATAAACAATAGCACAGAAACAGGTAAGACATTTATGTTACAATCCAGAATCCTGACAATAGATGGCTCACCAGCATCCAAAATGAACCAATCGAATTCAAATATCTCAGGTCATTAGAACAGACAAAGAAATTGGCATCTAATGCAGAAGTGCATCACTGGATTGGTCAAGTCTCTGTTACCTTTGGGGCACTTGTTTGTGGCCGAAAGAGAATTTCATGGTAAAAAAACAAAATCCACTTTAACCACTCATTCTACCAATCCTACTATATGGATCTGAAACATGGACACTGTTAGGAAACGACATGAAAAAACTTGACATATTTTAAATAAGGTGCCTCCAGTGAATCCTTGGCATCTCTGCATGTGACCAGCTGCAAAACAAGACCATCAGATTAAGGTGTAACCAGCCTTCAGTCAAAGAAGAAATCAAGCAGTGCAGATCAAGGTGGTTTGGTCATTTACGCAGATTAAACAATGCCTTGTCTTAATCATACTCCCAATACTGGCACCAAGGCCAGATATAGTGGAAAAAACAGATATAAGGAATTTAAAAATAAAAGAAAAATTTTCTTGGCAGCAAATATAAACCTATCGACAGACCAGCAGGGAGAACCATTGTACAATACATCCAGAACCAGTGGCACCCACAGCAGCATATTGGCTCCAGGACAAATCTCACCTAAATGTTTACTATGAGATCAAAGACAGGAAAAGATGAGAAAATTTGTGTGTCAAATTTGTATTAATTGTTTTATTATTGTAACATTGATGTACCTTTTTTTTCACAGTACCTTATGACAGAGTATGTTTTCTTTACTTCATTAACATAAGCACTCAGTGTTTCTTTTACATACCTTCTTTATGGCTCAGACTATGATGAATGCCAGCTGTGGGGTGTTTGTGATCAGCTGTGTGAGGATCGTACAGGTACACATCGCTGCAGCTGTCGGGAAGGATATGTTCTGGAACATCAGCGACACTGCAGAGCCAACACATCCAGTGAGTTTCTCATTGAAAAGCATAAATAAGCAGAGCTAAACTGCTACAGACTGAATGGGTATGGAGTAACATCAAACCAAAAAAAAGGCCTGTTTGTGCTGATGAATTTCTATATGAACTGTACAGATGCCAGAGTGAAATTTTAGCAGTGTTTAAATCCTACATCAAAATCCTTTTTTTTTTATTTTTTATATCAAGTGATTTGGTCTTATGGGCCCTTTATGTATAATTTGACTTTTAAGAGAATGAGGGTTGAGAAGTCTAAAGGAAAACTATAGTATATTATTAATGTCTGAAAATTTCTGAAAGTGAAATTGTTGTTTAGAAAGTGAAATAAATGTATGCATGTTAATCTTATCAGTTAAATGACAGCACATTCTCTTAGTTACAATCTCACCAAGAAATGTTTTGTTTTAGCTTACCATTACTGCAAACAAAAAACAAGTATCTCTAAACTGATGACTTTACAAGAGAAGCTAAAAACATTTTTTGCTACTAATGTAATGTAATAGGAAGGTATTTTAAATAATTCTGAAACAGTTCTTCTGGTCAGTTCTTCATAAACATTGTTCTTCATTAACTCCTATGTTCAATTAATGTATATGGTATCTTAGATATAAGCATTTGTATTTTTTACAATTTGTTGTAGACTTTATATGTTTACATTTTATTTGTAACAAAATTCACTACTACATACTAAATCCACTCAGCAAATCTCCCTGTCTATGTTGGTCTTTTTCACCAGACACTAGTTTGCTGATATGCATTTTGTTAGAGCAGTGTATATTATATATACTTTACAGTTATTTATGGTTTATAAATTCCAGCTCTTTACCCTCGCTAGGATCCTGGAGGGTGCATGGGAGTTTGCTCAACCAGTCTACATGTGTTTTGTGGATCTGGAGAAGGCATTCGACCGTGTCCCTCGGGGTATTCTGTGGGGGGTGCTCAGGGAGTATGGGGTACTGGGCTCTTTGTTACGAGCTATCCAGTCCCTGTACAAACAGAGCAGGAGTCTGGTTCGTATGGCTGGCAGTAAATCTGACTGGTTTCCAGTCAGAGTTGGACTCCGTCAGGGATGCCCGTTGTCACCGGTTCTGTTCATAATTTTTATGAACAGAATTTCTCGGCGTAGCCAAGTGGCGGAGGGTGTCCGGTTTGGTGGTCTCAGGATTCCATGTCTGCTTTTTGCAGATGATGTGGTCTTGTTGGCTTCATCGAGCCGGGACCTCCAGCTCTTGCTGGACCAGTTTGCAGCCGAGTGTGAAGCGGTAGGGATGAGGATCAGCACCTCCAAGTCCGAGTCCATGGTACTCAGCCGGAAAAGGGTGGAGTGCTCTCTCCAGGTTGGAAGTGAGATCCTGCCTCAAGTGGAGGAGTTTAAATACCTCGGGGTCTTGTTCACGAGTGAGGGAAAGATGGAGCGTGAGATTGACAGGCGGATCGGTGCAGCGTCAGCAGTAATGCGGGCTCTGTACCGGTCCGTTGTGGTGAAGAGAGAGCTGAGCAGAAAAGCAAAGCTCTCGATTTACCGTTCAATCTACGTCCCAACCCTCACCTATGGTCACGAGCTTTGGGTAGTGATCGAAAGAACGAGATCGCGGGTACAAGCGGCTGAAATGAGTTTTCTCCGCAGGATGTCTGGACTCTCCCTTAGAGACAGGGTTAGGAGCTCGGACATCCGGGAGAGACTCGGAGTGGAGCCGCTGCTCCTCCACGTCGAGAGGAGCCAGCTGAGATGGTTCGGGCATCTGGTTCGGATGCCTCCTGGACGCCTTCCTGGAGAGGTGTTCCGGGCATGTCCAACGGGGAGGAGGCCCCGGGGCAGACCAAGAACACGCTGGAGAGACTATATGTCTCGACTGGCCTGGGAACGCCTCGGTATACCCCCGGAGGAGCTAGAGTCGGTGGCTGGGGAGAGGGAGGTCTGGGTTTCTTTGCTCCGACTGCTTCCCCCGCGACCCGGACCCGGATAAGCGGTGGATAATGGATGGATGGATGGATGGAAATTCTAAATAGTTTCATTTTTATTGGGTAAAATCAGTGTAAGATCTGTATCAAGCCTGAACTGCACAGTCAATTTAGTAAGTTTATATGAAGTGGATACAAAAGACAATTCCCAAATACGCAAATTGAATGTACCCAGCCCTTATAGAAGCTTGCTTGTGTTGGCATAATGCCCAGTCATAGCTAATATGTCTGTTCACACAGTCTGACTTCAAAGTGGTGTCAGCATTATGGATTTACTAATGTTTAAGTGATTTGTAATTTAATTACAAGTGAATAGTTTTTAATTGCTTTAGAAATAGTTGCTACCAAAAAACCATTGCTGTGCTTCAGAAAAAGTTAACTTAAAGTAAACTAAAACACCTTATTATTATTTTTAATTGACTTCCTAATGTTTCATAAACATTCATTTATATTTCCTTAAGTGTCTTAAATGTCTGTTGCACATTGATTGTTTTTGACATGTATTTTGAAATATAGAACTAGTGTTACCATTAATTTTTTAAAAAAAAGACATGTCTCTTTGAGACTCACTGTATTATGTGATATGGTTAGAACATGGTTTTAAAATTGAACATGTTGGGAAATTGGCCAAATTTTTCTTTTTTTATTGGTGCTCTCCTTGTTCAAGGGCGCTGTTGCTTTCCTTTTTTGAAGGACCTCAAATCTGAAATGTTTGAAAACATGTTTAAAAAGCTTTTTGGATACACTATATATCCAACTGTTCACCAGAATTTCTTCTGAATTAAATTATATTAGAGTAAATAATTGGAAAATATCTCTTTTTGAATTTTATGATCAATATTGCAACTGAAATTTAAATGTGTTTATTGTCAGTAAATTAAGCTTCAACTTCCAACTTCAACCACCAGTATACCAACTTCAAGGTAGACAGTAAAACAGCTCAAAGTATTTAATCAAAGTATTTAATGGAGCGCTTCCAATCCCATGGATCATACCACTGCTGGAAGGCCAGTGCAGGGGAGCTTTATGTATGTGTCTCATTCTGTTGGCACTGTTTTTCTGTGGAGAATATGTAAACTGTTTGTGTGTCCTTGAACATCTTAGTGAGCAATGAATGCACTGAATTCACCAATACATTGAGTTACCTGCATTTTCAACAGATACTGTACAATCAGAATGATGCTATGAATGTGTATTCATGCAGCTGGAATACCTTCCTTGCTCTTCTCGAATGGGAGGGATTTGCTGATTGGGGATATCCATGGCAACAGTCATCGCATCCTGGTTCACTCTGAAAACAGAGGGGTGGCAATAGGAGTGGACTTCCATTATCAGCTTCAAAGGGTCTTTTGGACAGACACTATCCAAAACAAGGTAATCAAATGCATAATATATCAACGAAGTTGGAACAGAAACCTGTACATTTAAAGAAAGGACTACAAGTGAAATTAACTGTCTTTTAAATTTCAGTGTACAATAACAATTTCCAGAAAAGCTGGGATTTCAAAAAGCCAGCATTTGTGATGGTATGAGGTGCATTAGTTCACATGGCATGGGCATGGGTCACTTGCACATCTGTGTATGCACTGTTATTCAAAAATGTTACCATCAACAATCAACATAACGTCTTTTTTTTTCCTAGAAGGCCTTGTTCATTTAAGCATGACAACTCAGTTCCACATTCTGTACATATTACAACAGCATGGGTCTGTACTAAACGTCGAGGGCTGCATCCCAATTGTATACTATACATTAATACCATACGGTATATACTATGTACCAACCTTAAGTTGCAACTCCAATGGTATCCACCGTATTTTTTTAAGACTGAAACACAAATATTTGATGTCTAGTAATAAAACCATTTATATTCAATATAAGATTAAGGTCCTACCCTCTCGTCAGTGTCTCCGCCTGTGTCCCCTTTGTGGCCTTGCCTTCTTGTTTCCCCACCCAGGTGTTCCTTGTCTGTGTTATAGTTTATCAGCCCTGTCCTGAATGTTAGTGTTCGGCCACCATTTGACATTCCAGATCCCTCTGTGTCTAATTCTCTCTGTTCCCAAGTATCTCTGCTCAAGTATCTCTTTGTTTAGCTTTAGCTCTGTGTTTTGGTTTAGCTTTAGCTCTGTGTTTTGGTTTAGCTTTAGCTCTGTGTTTTGGTTTAGCCTTAGCTTTCTGTGATTAGTTTGCTGGGTCTCTCTGTTCAGCTTTGTTCAGGTCTGTTTCTAGTGTTTTGTCATTACATTTCACTGTCAATTGGCTACTTGTTTATACTTGGATTATTCTTCGTTTGTTTCCTTTGTGTCCTTGTGTCTGTTAATAAATACCCTCCCTGCGTTTTACCTTCGTCTCCCCAAGTGCTTCCCGTAACACTGGTTCTAAGTTTGCTCCATGGATCTTTTCGTATACCCAACAATGATAATTGTAACGGTACTACATACTGAAACACTAGTCAAAATAAATTTTAAGTGCACAATTAGGATGCAGCCTAGATCTGGCATGCAGTGCAGACCTGTCACCCATTGAGAACATCTGGAGCATTATTAAAACAATGGGAAGATGAAATCATAAATCAGGCAAGGCTGAGAACCATTTCACTTTCAAAAGTATATGAATAGACTTCCTCAGTTCCCCAAGGCTTACAGAGTCTTTTTAAAAGGAGAGGTGATGCAACACAGTTGTAAACATTTTCCTGTCACATCACTTTGAAGTATGGTTCTGGCATCTAATTCTCAATGGGCAAATGTTTCACTTTCAATATTTGATATGTTGTCTTTGAATTATTTTCAAGAGTTAAATTAAATAGTAAATATAGCACTTAAATTATTTGTTTAAAATTTCTGCATTCATTTTTATTCTGTTTTTATTTACACATTGTACAGCATCATGATTTTTGGAAATGAGTTGTACAACAAATTTAATTTTAAACAATTTTGAACCAAATGTTATTAATGAACACTGTGCCAGTCAGACTGATGTCACCTTCACAAAGTCTGGCTCCAATATTTGACTAAATGCCAATGCAAGGCCAGTCCATCAGAATGGGAGCCAGTGTGATTTCTGCCTCTCCATGCGGTCCCCAACTGGAACAAAGCAGTTTTAGAAAAAGCCCCCCAGCAATATCCTCTCCTTGAAGATCAGCAGGCTTGATGTTTGTCAATGTGCTCAAGTTGTGAAGGAAGTTGGCCACCTGACAGTGGAAAAGGAATTCTTTGACTGATGCCTGTAGATACAGCTAATACCGTAATGATGGGAGAGTCTCTGGTCTCCTGTATGGCTGCGATCCCGGTGGTTGGATCTGATCTGCAGCAGTCCATGTTTTCCTAATCTCAATGTCTCTGATATGCTGGAGAATGGTCGCATATTTCTGTGCAATTTTATGTAACCCAAGAGCTTGCAAAGTGACCATGCAGTATTTATTTTCTCTGCATCCAGCCTATTTTATGCATTCCTTGGCCTACTCAAAGGGCTTTGTTCTAGTTCTTAGCTGCTCTCTGGTTTTTACCCCAGCCATGGAGCTGAAAAGGAAGGGCATACCAAGAGCTGGGGGTCTGTGATTAGTACCCCCTCCTGAAGCATGCCAAGCGGGGGGTCTATGAGTAAGCCAAAGCAGCAGACGTCTTCCACAGCTAATGTTTCCAGTAAACAGGTCAGCAGAGAATCCTACTCTCAAAGACTATTGGGTTCAGTTTCCAAAGAGCAAGGACTGCAAAGAGCAGTGGTGCCTTAGCTTCTGTTACAATGCCAAGTGTTCGACCCTGAGAAACAGGTGCCATCTTGAAATCAGTAGGGCAGTGGTTTCACACTACTGCCCCTGTGGCACCACTTAAATGCTACTGGATAGATAAGCTAGCTGGATGATACATGGGGAACCAGAGACCCAGGGGTATTACTCATGATCATTAAACAAGTGGATATCCTGTGCATCTTATCATAGACATTGGTAGAATGATACATATTTTCTTTCTCACTTAACACATATCAAGATAGGCTGTACACTGTAGACATAGAAACCATATAGCTAGTCTAGTTTTAACAAGGATTTATTTGTTGTCCAGGTGTTTTCGGTGGACATGGATGGGTCGAATTTGCAGGTGATCCTCAACGTATCAGTTGACTATCCTGAGAACCTGGCCGTAGACTGGGTGAACAATAAAGTTTATGTGGTGGAGGCCAGTGTCAACCGAATTGACATGGTAGACTTTAACGGGAACAACCGTGTTACACTCATTGCAGAGAACCTGGGAAACCCAAGAGGACTGGCCTTAGACCCAACTGTTGGGTGAGTAATTAGAAAAAAAGGACCAAGTAGCTGAAGTAGATTTGGTAGTGTAGACTTCTACTCCACATGGGAGATGTGTGGAAGTGTGCAGTAATTAAAGAAGTATTATCTTAGAAGCTGGTTACACTTCCTGCATCGCTCAATCCAAAGAACAGTTTCAATTATATTGAGGTGGAGGGTGATTAATCCATTCATTTCTGAGAGCACAATTATTGTGGTCTATATGCTTTTGTCAGTAACATCATCTTGACAAGCTACAGATTTTTGGACATGAACACCTGTGAGTTTCTTTTACATCTAAATCAGAAATTAAGTTTAAGTTTATTCTCCCTCTGAAAGATGAAAGATTTTAACATCTTATAGTTACCAATTGGTGCTCTGGCTTCAGCTCCCACACTAGTCATATAGAAAATATAACAAGACGGTTAATTAAATATGTTAGTAAAATGAGGCACGTACAAGGATATAAAGCTCCAAACCACTGGGGTTTCTAGAGGTGGTATGATTTATAGGAGCAAAGCTGCTTGAAATCAGATACATTTGGGATGAGTTGGTATAAAGTCTGTGATCAAGAACTATTCACGTTAACATCAGAACCAACCTTCACAACTCTAATCTTGTAAATGAAACCACACCACAGGCCTGAGTTCAGCTTATAAGGTCATCTCCCACTGCCACTTTGTCTATCATCCTCTGTCTTCTTTAAGCAAGTAATTAAAGTTGCAGGGCTATATACATTACTACTGTAAAGGATTAGCTGGAGGTAATAAGTGAAAAGGAGGAGCATTGAAAACCAATACGGAGTCAGGCCCAGATTAATCCTGCAAAATTAGGAAGTGACAATTAATGTACAGCTGCATGGCCTTTGATGAAAATACTTAGGTGCTCATTTGAAATATATTATTTTATTTTCTGTACGGTTTATCAGTCAAGTGAATGTGAAGTGTATAAAAATGAAACCTGTAGTATATCTAGGGTCCAGTGACTTAAATCTTATTCCAAAATGAGATTTGTCAGGAAAGATTTATGGTTCTTTATTAATTCAAGGTTCTTTTTGCACAGTAATGTCATTGCATAGTTTTAGAAATAGACTGAATCTTCATGACAAGTATATTTTATATAATGAATGGAGAAAAGATAATGTTAATAATATTTTGGTTTAGGTATCTTTTCTTTTCTGACTGGGACACTCTGAACGGAGAGCCTGGCCTTGAAAGGGCATACATGGATGGCACAAACCGCTATGGTATTATTAGAACCAAGTTGGGCTGGCCTGCTGGGATCACACTGGACATTGATGCCAAGAGGGTGTACTGGGTGGACAGTCGCTATGACTACATTGAGACAACTACTTATGATGGTCTATACAGGTATGAAGGCTGGCTGCCTAGTGTACATTTACCCACATGTATCTTCTTTAGGGCTAATTAGGATGAACAATAATAGCAATATCTGTATGAGCGGATAAACAAATATTAATTTTGGACAATTATTTATTTTTATAATTGTACTGAATTTGAACCCCTTTACTGATGATAGGTAACATAATGCTTTTCATATTGATTTAGCCTCAATGTCTGCATTTTATAAATATTTGACGTATTGGCCATGGCACACATTTACATATAAAACAAATATGGGACTAATGATATTGACAATTTTTGCATCCCTGCAACAAATCTGATTGCTGGGTTTTGGTTAGACTGTCAGCCATTTTTAGCATGTATGGGCAATGCACTTTATTAGACATGCCTTAATTTCCAGATCTTAAAAGACTATAATAAAAGAAAAAACTGACAGGCACAGTGACTTATTACTGATCTTGCTTGTGTTGAATAATTCAATCCATTGTCTGATTGGTTTAAAGGAAAACAGTGGTGCATGGTGGCTCAGTGATCCCTCACCCCTTTGGCATCAGTCTGTTTGAACATTCTGTGTACTACACTGACTGGACCAAGATGGCTGTCATGAAAGCCAACAAGTTCAGTGACAGCAGCCCACAAGTACTCTTTCCAACTGCTCAGACACCATATGGTGTGGCTGTTTTTCATGCCTTGAAGCAGCCCTATGGTAAGCCAAATGTTAATATGTTTTCTTTTCAAGTTTTGTATCAAGTAATGGACATTTGATGAGTGAATGTTCGTATAAATCTTCTTATTTCTGTGCCAGACATTTTAATGAATGAATATGCTTTTTTGTTTTTTTTTCCTTTCTTTTCTTTATGGCAGTCAGTAACCCATGTGGGATGGATCTGGGAGGCTGTGAGCAAATCTGTGTTCTGAGTCACCGAACGGATAACAGTGGTCTTGGATACCGCTGCAAGTGCCGCATGGGTTATGACCTGCATCCTGATGGCAAGAGATGTGTAGGTAAGAGAGTAAATCAGTGCTGGATTTTATTCTCAGTTCTGCTCAAACCTTTTTAGCCGTAATATAAATATGGTACTTCTCAAATTTCATAAAATGGGAATAAAAATATTAATTTAATGAATATGGTTTCATGATATGGTATGTACAATGGCTAGGAAATTATTTGCATACTATGGCCTTTTTTGCCCATTTGTTCTCCTCAATTATTAACCAATTCCACACTTTAGTAAGTCCTCCCCAGACTCACACACAGTGCCACCACCCTCAGGAATTGTGGTGCTTCCTCTCAGACAGACATTAAATCATATCACTGAACAGCTCAACACCCTGGAGGGGAATGCAATCACCCAGATCTGCTACAACAGCTGACAGACACCAGGGCTAGCTAGCACCATGACCTGGGAGAATAGAATAGAATAGAATAGCATTTATTGTTGCTCAGAGAACAATGTTCAAGAACGGTGTTAAAACAGTGAAATGCAGTTTTAGCATCCTCTCTCAGGCAGCAGTTAAAATATAAAATCTATACATGTACAAAACAACAGATTATTCAGAGGTATTAACACTAGAAAATATATACAGGGGGGGGGGCATTGATAGCTGATGGCTGAGGGGTTGATGGCTTTCACAGCATGGGGAAAGAAGCTGTGTTTCAACCTGTTTGTCCTTACTTTTAATTGTCTGAATCTCTTTTTAGAGGGAGGGGGGAAAACAGAGTGTGTCCAGGGTGAGTGATGTCCATTGAAATGCTGGTAGCCTTTTTCTGGAGTCGGCTGGTGTAAATGTCACTGGGGGGGGGTAGTGAAGTTGATTTTTTCCACCCCTCTTACCACTCACTGCAGGTCTCTCCTATCCTGTGCTGTGCAACTGGTGAACCAGCAAGTGTTGAGGGAGGTGGGAGTGCTTCAGCTTCCTGAGGAAGTAGTCTCTGTTGTGCCTTCCCCACTTGGTATCGGGTGTTGAAGGCCCATGTGAGGTCAGCAGAGATGTGTACTCCAAGGAACTTGAAGTGCTCCACTCTCTCAACCTCCACTCCATTGATGAGGAGGGCCATGGTCTCTGTGCGGGTGGATCTTCTGAAATCCACGACCACCTCGTTGGTTTTTATCAGGGAATCAGAGAATCAGGGGACCTTGCCCATCCTATCTACCTATTTTGCTCCACTCAGGGGGCCCTGTGGCTAGAAAATCTTGAAGTTACTGGGAATAAATGGTTTCAAAATGTTGAAATAAAAGAGCATTATAATTCTGATGTGGTTATTATTGTAGATCATGTGATTAGTCTGCTACAAGTATAAGCCTAATACAATTAAAAACTTAATATTTCAAGAAAAACATGCTGTGGTATTACTATTACTAACTCATTAGCAAAATTGGCTTGTGCCTTGTCTTGCAGCTGTAAGGCAGTTCCTTCTCTTCTCCAGTCAGCTGGCAGTGAGAGGAATCCCCTTTAACCTCTCCTCTCAGGAGGACGTCATCCTGCCTGTCACTGGCACTCCGTCATACTTTGTTGGAGTGGATTTTAGTGCAGAGGAAAATTCAATCTTTTTCTCAGACACTGCCAAGGACATTATCTACAAACAGAAAGTGGATGGGACAGGTACGAAGGCTTATATTCACCCTATTTTTTTAATTTATGCATGTTGGCATTTCAGCTTTTTTATTGCTCTTTTTAATCTGTCACTGCTGCCTTTTTTTTTAAAGTTTGAAACAATTCACCTCTTCACTCTATCTACTGTGTCTACTGTCCATGTGGATTATTTTAATCATGGCCACTTAGTTTTATTTTGTTCTTCAGTATCACTTTGTCTGTGTGAGCAGAGCTGTAGCGTTTGATCTTTCAGAGGTGATGCATGGCTTACACAGGGTCCTCAGAGAACAGTGCGTTATTGGGGAGGGGAGCAAGAGCACAGACAAAACAGGCAATTTTCAATTCAAGGAAATCTTGCTTGGATTATACCATGTTGCATAATGTCATTTTGAGGACTGACTAAATTTAGCAGCTTTATTATAAATGTACATGTATGGACAATAAATTACCATTCACTTGACTTACAATTTGTGGCACTCTTGTTTATTAAGTGTCCTTTTTGATCCTCCCAGAGAGTGAGATCCTGGCAACCAATCGAGTAGAAGGTGTGGAGGATCTGGCTTATGACTGGATCTCAAAGAACTTGTATTGGACAGATCCACGCTACAGGAGTATATCAGTCATGAAAGTAGCAGACAAGTCCAGAAGAGCCATTGTACGCAACCTGAACAATCCCAGATCTATAGTAGTACATCCAGTGGTTGGGTGAGTTAATGCCAACATATTTAATATATAGTTTAGCAATGTAGGAATAACTAGATTACTAGATTATTAAATAATAACTCCAAGGAGTAAGCACCGTGCATTATCTTAGCTACACTGTCCAAACAGAAGCCCTTTCAACCTATTGCTCCCTTTCACCCTATTCTTTAGTGGTCAGGACCCCCACAGGACAACTAGAGCAGGTATTTTTTATGATATGGATCACTCTCAGCGCTGTGACACTGACGTAATGGCTGCTGGAGTTTTAAAGCATTGTCCATTCACTGTTCACTCTGTTAGACACACCTTCCTTGTGGTTCCATCTTGTAGATATAAAATCAGAGACTAGCTTATCTGTTGTTACACTGTTGCTTATCACATAGCAGCACAACACACACTAATATACAGCCACTACATCATTGTCACTGCAGCACTGAGAATGATCCACCATTCAAATAATACTTACTCTGTGGGGTCTCGTATGGCTCCTGAGTATTGAAGGGCAGGGTGAAAGGAGGCTAGCAATGTATATATAGAATAGTATAATATTTTATATGTGTAGTAATATACTGTATGTTGTATTTCATGTTTTGTCCATCATGCTTCCTCAGGAAATTGTATGAGAACAGAAAGGTTGTGATCTTGGGTGAGAAATCACAGCCATGTTCAAATGTCACCTGAAAACACAAATCAGTGAGCAGGTCTGAGCCAGGAAACAAGGCTCAAGGGGCCTTACTTTCACCTTGGCTCTCTTTTTCCCTGAGGCCAGGAAAAAGCGTTAGCAATCTGGTCACTTGTATCCAGTCACACCTACCATAATGCAGAAGGTGCCCACCCATTCATAGATTGCTCCTACTTTGAACCCAGAGCAGATAAAAGGACTCTTTATGCACTGCTAGTGGGACATTTCCAATAGCTTCAAAGTCAGAAGGCCTCTGGGCCCAAGAGGCTAGATTAGTGCTGCATGAAGGCCAGTATTGTAATGCCTGCTAAGAACGTGGCTTAAGAAAGAAAAACCCAGCAGAGTTCTTGAATCAGCTGTCGATATCTCTGATTTATAAATAAAAACCTGATTGACAGTTCTGAAAAGCATCCCTAGACTGATTGTTGTTAGGGGCAGGTGGAGGGGTAAAGAAATAGAAAAGCAGAGTGCAGATTGTTGTTTTTTTCTTCTATATGACTGTTTTCCTGTGTATATTTGTGTTTGACAGTTTCATCTTTTGGACGGACTGGTATCGTCCCGCAAAGATTATGAGGTCCTGGTGCGATGGATCACATGCTCAGTCCATTGTAAACACCACCCTTGGCTGGCCCAATGGCCTTGCCATCGACTGGAAGTGAGCCAAATATCCCAACATGTCTCATGACTCACAGAAAAGCACCATAACAAAATGTTCTTCATTCATTCTAATAACACAGATAGCAAAAAAAAAAAACATATTGTTTCTTCATTAATAAAAAACACATACTGTCTGAATATTGTCTATGGGACATAAAATTATTTATCATATGAAACAAGCTCTAAGATTTTAGGACATCATAATCATATTATAATAATACTATTCATGTGAACTTTATAATGCCACCTCAGTATATCACTCTCTTTTTTTCCTCAGTTCCATGCGTTTGTACTGGGTTGACGCATTCTTTGATAAGATTGAGCACAGTACTTTTGATGGCCAGAACAGGTTGTCATTGGATCGGATCACTCAGATATCCCATCCATTTGGACTTACTATTTTTGGGGGTAAGTGGCTTACAGAATCATTTACATGTTTTTATGTGATAATAGTTTTGTGATGCAGCAGGTAGGTGTCGCAGTCACACAGCTCCAGGGACCTGGAGGTTGTGGGTTCGATTCCCGCTCCGGGTGACTGTCTGTGAGGAGTTGCTGTGTTCTCCCCATGTCCGCGTGGGTTTCCTCCGGGTGCTCCGGTTTTCTCCCACAGTCCAAAAACGCACGTTGGTAGGTGGATTGGTGACTCCAAAGTGTCCGTAGGTGTGAGTGTGTGAGTGAATGTGTGTGTGTGTCTGTGTTGCCCTGTGAAGGACTGGCGCCCCCTCCAGGGTGTATTCCCGCCTTGCGCCCAATGATTCCAGGTAGGCTCTGGACCCACCACGACCCTGAATTGGATAAGGGTTACAAACAATGAATGAACGAATGATGTTTTTAGTTATTGTTATACCTACATAATAATAAATACTACCTGCTTTGTGTGTTTCATCCATCCATTATCTGTAATCGCTTATCCAATTTTTAGGGTCGCGGGGGGTCCAGAGCCTACCTGGAATCATTGGGCGCAAGGCGGGAACACACCCTGGAGGGGACGCCAGTCCTTCACAGGGCAACACAGACACACACACACATTCACAACTATGGACACTTTCGAGTCGCCAATCCAGCTGCAACGTGTGTTTTTGGACTGTGGGAGGGAACTGGAGCACCCGGAGGAAACCCACGCGGACAACACACCAACTCCTCACAGACAGTCACCTTTGTGTGTTTATTTTGCTAATTACAAATAAAAAGAGATTTTGGAGGATTTGCTCATGACTGCTCCTATAAATTACTCTTTCTTTTTTTTTAATTTAAGTACTTTATGATTATTAAAATTATGTTACAATTTTGACTATTGTATTTATCCTGTTTAATTCTGCTAATTAAAGACAACAAAGTATTCACTGTGCTGTTGTAAATATGGAGGTGGGTAAAAAAAAATAAATACTGCGATTAGAAATCATACACTGCTTTCTGTGATAAATGTATGCGTCTGTTTCAGGTTATGCATACTTCACTGACTGGCGTCTAGGGGGTATCGTTCGTGTTCGGAAAACAGACGGTGGAGAGATGGTGATTATCCGACGAGGGATCAGCCACATTATGCATGTCAAAACTTTCAACACTGATATACAGATTGGTGAGGAACGCTTTCATCTCTACATTAATTTACCCTCTTGCTTTTTTCTTTTAATCTTTCTCTCCCTTTTCCTCTGTTCTTCCATAGGAAGAGCAAAACTTAGTAGATCCAAGAACGTTTTCTGTTAGATCCATTTTATGCTTTATTATAGATCTAGGCCAGGGATGATTAATTAAAATTCATTAAGGTACAGTTAGAGAATTTCCTCAAGCCAAGGTCCGGAACATAAAATGTTGCTATAACTACAAGGCTACTTCAATATGTAGGATTAGGCACTGATCATAATGCAGGATATACATTATGTAATTAACAACAGAATTGTTCATTCTTGGGCTACTTTTTTTGGCCCCAGGACAGTGGAGCCCTGCCCTGTGTGTGTCACTCATTGGAGTCTCAGTGCTCATCATAACACACAGATCTGATTGGCTGAGTAGCCTCACGTGTGATATGCAGAAAAGAGTTGGAACGATAAACCTGAACCATAACGACTAGAAGAGTCGCACCCTGTAAACAGCTCTTAATAGTTTATCAGTTACAGGTCCAGGTCCAGGTAGGACAGCGTCTGGGTCTAGGCTGTTAAAATTATGGATATCCTGACTTTGTTTTAAAGTTCAGTACACACATTTTTTATAGAATCTGAAAACACTTTTAGTTCTTTTAAAATGAATGGATCAGAAAGAGTCCAGAATGACTTTGAATTAAATATATTTACAAAACTGTATCAGTCAAAAACATTCTCACTGTGTTTCTCTTTCAGGTTCTAACTTCTGTAACAGGCCATCAAACCCTAATGGAGACTGCAGTCACTTCTGTTTTCCAGCCCCTTACTCCCAGCGTGTGTGTGGCTGCCCTTACGGAATGAAGTTGGCACCCAATCAGCAGACATGTCTTGAAGACCCATCAAATGAGCCCCCTACACTGCAGTGTGGCTCCAATTCTTTCTCCTGTTCTAATGGAAAGTGTGTCCCCCAGAGCTACCGTTGTGATGGTGTGGACGACTGCCATGACAACAGTGATGAAGCCAACTGTGCAGCAAACAGTAATATAGTTACTATCCATTGTTTCCGTTTTGTGTATAATAAGCTCCTTGTAATAGAGAGTTCCCCTTTAGCATGTTGAAATCTGCTCGCAGAATTGTACAAATTCATGCACAGTCAGCATAGCATAGTAAAATGTGGATTTTCTGTCTTTACATAACTATGCAATGTGTTAGTTTCAGAATGAGTATGAGCACTCTTTTAGAACAGTTTATAAATAAATATTTTTCACTGGCTGCATCTGAACACAGGTGACCCGTGTAAGAGAAAACCTAGCATTTGTTAACTTGCTCAAATCTGTTCATTTTTGGCTTTCCCATATCATCCATATCATGATCCTGAGGTGTAAAATTAAATGCAACAAATATAAATTACATTTTTGAAATACAGAAATAAATAGCCTTGTAGAATAAATGAAACTACATACGATACATACGATGATTTTTCAGGAAAGTGTTTCTATTGCTTGTTCTTTCCTGGTTCAATAATACCTCTTTCCACTCTCATTCAGATGGCACATGCTCCTCCACAGCCTTCACCTGTGCCAATCAGCACTGTGTGCCCAGGAACTGGCACTGCGACGGACACAATGACTGTTTAGATGGCAGTGATGAGAGAGACTGTCCTACACAGACTTTTAACACATGCCAGGCGGATCAGTTCAGCTGTGCCAATCACCGCTGCATCCCACACACCTGGCTCTGTGACACTGATAATGACTGCGGAGATGGCTCAGATGAAACCAACTGTGGTAAGATGATCCTGGAAGTCCTGCCATCCTCATAACATGCCTTTATCATGGCATTTGCCTTGCTGAAGATTTTGCGTTTTGTTTGGCAGATGCTATAGGGACATGCCACCCAGGTCAGTTCCAGTGTCCTGACCACCGCTGTATTGATCCAGCCTATGTGTGTGACGGAGATAGAGACTGTGTGGATGGAGCAGATGAGCAGGACTGTAGTAAGAGTTATGCTGTGCTCCTTAACAAGGCTTCTCTTCAACCCTTGCAATAAGTTTTATCTACTGTCACACATTAGTGTACACTGATTTCATGTCAAAAATTTCCTTTGAGGTATCAGCATTTAAAATTAATTACCAGTTTCAATGCTATAACTGATACTGTATCATAAGGTGTTGTGCACCATCAAACTGAAGTCACAAGGCAGTTGGTGGAGTCATCTCTTAAAGAAGAAAAAATGCTATACACATATCTGTGCGTTAAAAAAATGCACTTTACTTTGCTGTGATTTAGTTTACAACTGCACTGGCTATGAGTTCAAGTGTGCTAATGGACACCAGTGTGTGAATTCCTACTACCGCTGTGATGGGGTCTTTGACTGCAGTGATCGCTCTGATGAGTCCGGCTGTCGTAAGTGTTACATTTTGTGTCATATTTCATCCACCAATGTTCATAGATGTTTACAGTCTGTAAAATACCTAATTGGCCATATAACAAAAATGTCATGATCTTTGAAGACATATCACAATACATATGACCTGAGTGTTTTTAGTATAATCTCTGTGTCAAAATATAGAAGTTGATGATATGTACCTCAATATTTTGACACAGAGATTGTACTAAAAATGCCACAAACTAGCGTATTTATTTTTAGTCTGTGTTTACATGATTTACTGCACTAAATACAATTGTGCATTCGTTTATAGTGAAACTTTTAGTAGATCGGTGTGCTTTTAGTATGGATGATATACACAGTATGGTATTAAGAGAGACACTGTTTATCACAAGTACAAATTTATTATAAAAACAGTATGTAATAAAAAAAACCTTTAACTTACTGTAACAACCGTTGACCTTGCAGCGACAAGGCCACCCGGCATGTGTCACCATGAAAGTGAGTTCCAGTGCCAGTCGGATGGCAGCTGTATACCTTCTGCGTGGGAGTGTGATGGTCATCCTGACTGCGAGGATGGTTCCGATGAGCACCATGGGTGCCCCCCACGGACCTGCGCCAGTTCTCTGTTTCGCTGCAATAATGGAAACTGCGTGTTCCGCAGCTGGCTCTGCGATGGCGACAATGACTGTCGGGACGGCAGTGATGAGCGTGACTGCCCCACGCCACCGTTCCTCTGCCCCAGCTGGCAGTGGCAGTGCCCAGGGCACAGTGTGTGTGTCAACCTAAGCAAAGTGTGTGATAACAATCCTGATTGCCCGAATGGAGCAGATGAGTCGCCACTCTGCAGTAAGTCTTTACTTCTCTGCTCTTTGAACTCTAATGAGAGATATCCCTAGACATGCAAGACCAGTTAACGTGACCCTGTATATAGAGATTGGTTACAGATTAGGTGCTACTTCTACGAAAATCAGAAGACCTTATATACAGCACCAGATTCAGTTTCTAACCTAAAGTTTTTAAAACCTATAGAACAGTGGAAAAATCAGGGGACATTTTTTTATACTGCTTTTTACTTTCCAGTCCAAACAGCTAAGTACCTAGCACCTAGGTGTATTCAGGAAATACTCCTGAAGAGATAAGATACAATGAAGCATGAAAATCAAGGAAATAAGGAAGCAGAAAGTCAGTAGAAATTAGCGGAATAAAACACTCAATTTTTCAAAAATTCTGTTTACTCCTAACAACCATGCATGATATGGGTCAAATAGCAGATAGCAGCCAAAACCTTAATCCTTACATAAACAGTGCTTTGAGGTACAGGGGAAAAAAATCAAGCTTTGCTCTTGCTTCAGATCTGTTCACTCTTCCACTGTGAGTT
Organism: Hoplias malabaricus; assembly: GCF_029633855.1. Lineage (NCBI taxonomy): Eukaryota > Metazoa > Chordata > Actinopteri > Characiformes > Erythrinidae > Hoplias > Hoplias malabaricus. The sequence continues at coordinate 41,152,738 of NC_089811.1, read as the reverse complement.
TCCAAATCAAAAATTAAGTCTGAAAGAATGTGAAAAGAAGTTGTTACTAAATCACATGATATGTCAAAATCAGTGACAAACTACTGGTGTTTCTTAGAGCAATAGACTGGACACCCCAAAGCCCAAACCTCAGCATCACAGAATGTGATTGGGGTTACTTGGATTGCAGAAAATGCTACCAACTTTTAAGACTGAACTTTGGAGGTGTTCCCTCCAAAAAATTCCCGCACTTTATACACAAAAGCAAGCCACTTGAAAAGATTAGAAGCTGTAATACAAGCAAAGGATACTCTACATTATGACAAAATAATATACTTAGCTCTTATAATTTTGGCCTAATGCTGAAAAATGTAAAACTTATACTTAATGGTTGCTATAGTGACTAGAAACTGAATAGATAAAAGCTGGGCTCTGCCTACTTCTCAGTACTGGGCATTTAAATACATTTTGCTAAAAAATATTATTCAATGGGATTTTATTAAATCCTTTGTGAACATTGGAATTGGTGTTTGTTTGACTAATATTTTCTCTTATTTGGTCATTTAATTAAGTAATAACTTGCTGACATTAATGTCTATTTTTCCATTTGTGAAAAAGATCTTTTATCCTTACCAGGTTTACATATCATGTGTTTATAAAGTAAACTTTTTGACATGAGAAATCTTATGTTACAAATCAAGCATGTGTGCCTATGATCTTGTAATTAAATTTAAAGTGATCTGTGATTTCCCTTTTCCATGTTCCCCTCACTGTTCTCAGATGAGCCTTTACCAGGTAGGCCAAATCCTTAATCATCCACAGTCCTCTGCATGTAGCATTGATTTACCCCAAACTCTGCCTCACTGTGTTTGCTAACTGACCAATTATAGACAAAATGCTGTTAAATCTAAATTGTTGGTAGAATAGCATGGAACATGTGTAGTGCAGTATCTATTGTATAGTCTCAAATATTGCACTGTAAGATCATCATACCTTATGCTTTATTTTTCTGTATTAAAATGAAAAGAATATTACAAACCTAAGTCAAAGCATTCCGGATCTGTCATAGGTACAACATAGGTGTTGTATGCAGATGAAGAAGCAGTGCATGCTCTATAGACTTTTCACTAATTTATTTTCCTTCATCTTTAGACCAAGAGAGTTGTTCAGATGGAAATGCGGGCTGCACTCAAGGCTGTATCCAGGGTCCATTTGGGGCTCAGTGCACATGTCAAATAGGCTATCGGCTCCAAAGTGACGTAAAGACGTGTGAGGATATAGACGAGTGTGATCCTCCCGGTCTTTGCAGCCAGCACTGTTTTAATGAGAGAGGCTCCTTCCGTTGCCACTGTGAGGATGGATATTCACTTGAGGCAGATGGAAGGACCTGCAAGGCCTCAGGTGTGTCTAAGTGTACATGTGTTTGTGTTTTTGTACATTTTCTGGGCAAAACAGTATTGACTTTGTAGTAAAACAGGTGAAAATTAACTAACAGTTGATTGATAATCTAAAGAGTCAGGCCTTCAGTTGATATTCTGGAGCGGAGACAGTCATCCCCGGTGCCTGGGGAGCAGTTGGGGATTGGGTGCCTTACTTAGGGACAACTCAGGAGTGGATTGAGGGAGGAGGGCAGTGCTGTTCTTTCTCCCCCCCCCCCCTTTCCTGCTGGTCTTGGGATTACAACCAGTGACATTCCAGTCCCAAGTCCTCTTTTCTAACTATTGGCTTACTTGAAACCCCAGGGGGATTGCACAATTTTCTGAAAGATTTGATTTTTAATTTGATTTCAGACGAAGATAAGCAATAAAAAATGTTACTACAGTACTTTGAATAGTTTAAATACAGCAAGCATGATAATTCTATTAAACCCAGACATGTAGTTTCCAGGATCTACTCTTAGTTTGAAATGTCTACATCAGAAGTAAGACAGACGCGCTTGTAATTTTGCAATGATTGATGAACTCAAACTGGCAGAGTGGAGCCATGTTTGATGTTAGAGGAGCTGCTCTCTCCTGTTCTCTGCCGTCTGATCGGATTACTGCAGATAAGACAAATAACATATATGTCAGTCACAAACTTTCGCATGGTGTAATTAGGTTTCAATAATCAGACAAAGACTTGTTTATGAACTGCACTACTGACAGGGACCTGTCCACCACAGAGATAACCTGCTGAAAAATGCAGTCATTCGATATTCTTTCCTTTTTTCTGAGCATTTTTCAACCACAGTGCTGCTTTATGTGCCTCCATGAGGCTGTCCTGAGGCTTCATTCATTGTATTTTGTAGTTTATAACTATTGGTTGGATAGCAGAACCATGCTGAAAAATCTTATTTGTAATTCTGAATATCACAGGGATGTGTTTTTTCACAATCTGACAGGATCTCGAGAAGTGATACTGCTGGTGGCCAGTCGTAATCAAATCATATCTGATGACATCATTTCCCAGCCAAATGTGGTTCAGTCCCTTGTCCGAGATGGCCGGAATATAGTGGCTTTGGATTTTGACTCAGTGACTGATCGCGTGTACTGGTCTGATACTACACAGGACAGGATATGGAGTGCACATAAGAATGGCAGTGACAGGACTGTGGTAATGATACAGCAAATATTATATGTTATACTTCATAAAAAAGAGACATGGTGTCATTGATGCAAAGCATTGAATCCTCACGGATCATTTTGTTTAATGTGAGAGAGCGAGTAAGTAAATGACAAGCACATTCAGTGAAGTTCACTGTAGCTAAAAACAATAAAGAGGAAAAATAATTCACTTTTTGCAGTGTATTAGAATATTCATTTGGGTGTTTGGAGCATATATCAATCCACAAACTGGGGATGACTACAAAGTCCTTTTTTTCTGAGCATGTCCAATCAGAGTGCTTGTCCTTTATGTGAGAGAGCAAAGAGGAGGTTAAATCAAGCAAAACAAACACTACGAGCAGGGAGAGATAAGTGTAGTGAGCATAAATGGTGAAAACGAGAATGGGAAATAAAGACAACCAAATACAAAATGACTTAAAAATGTAGAACTTACTGCTCATTGCTTCCTGGGCTCTCACATTAAACTGAATTGTGGCTAACTGAGTTAAAGGGACAAAAGCTGAAACCAGTCTGTCTGAACGTTTCATTAAGACTCCAGTCAAAAAGGATATAATATGTTCCCTTTAAGACTTGATCATGACAAATTACCATTGATTTTTTTTTATTCAGAACTTACTGAAGCAGTTGCATTATAAAACAAATCAGATTATACAACTGACAGTCTCCTATCTTTACCATTTTAGATTTTTGACAGCGGTGTGACGGTCACTGAAAGCCTTGCAGTGGACTGGGTGGGTAGAAACCTGTACTGGACAGACTATGTTCTAGAGACCATAGAGGTGGCCCAACTGGATGGTTCTCACAGAACAGTGCTTGTTAGTCAGAATGTCTCAAATCCAAGAGGCCTTGTTCTGGACCCCAGGAATGGGTAAGCTCTATAATACACAGACACTGATCATGATCTATGATCTGATGAACTTTGATTACTGCAGTGAAAGCAGGCTAAAAATAGGGGGAAATAGGCACAATATCTCCAAGTAACTTTGCCTACAAATGCATCCTTTTAATACTACTGTTGTGAAGTTGGAACACTGTAATATAACATTTGGCAAAATCACATTCAGTTAATTATACTTTGTAACTCAGTTCACCTATAGGCTGACCATGGAATCTTAATTCATGTATTTAATGGAATCAATTAGAAATTTTAAAAGAACCAAATATCTTAACACTATTTGTTATGGTACCGTGTCATTTAATAAGGGTGAGTGAAAACTGTTTATCCTGTTTTGTCTTTGTTTTAGTGTTCACCTCATGTTTTGGACAGACTGGGGAAGAAATCCTCGTATAGAGAAAGCCAGCATGGATGGCAAGCTGAGGACTACCATCATCAGCAACAAAATCTACTGGCCCAATGGTCTGACCATAGACTACCCAAATAGCCTGCTGTACTTTGCTGATGCGTATCTCGATTTCATTGACTACTGTGATTACAATGGAAACAACAGGAAACAAGTTTTGGCCAGTGATCTGGTGAGATGTCATTACTGCAATACTGACTTGCGCGGATATTTAGGATTTTAAATTTTTGTATGAATTAAAATTCATCTCTTGTCTCTCTATAAAAGGTACTGCAACATCCCCATGCAATTACCATTTTTGAGGATTTTGTGTATTGGACCGACAGATACATCAATCGTGTGATCCGAGCCAACAAGTGGCACGGAGAGAACCAGACGGTGATGCTGTATAACCTGGCCCAACCTATGGGTCTGGTAGCAATGCATCCAGTCAGACAGCCCACAGGTAAGACATTATTGGATCCTGCCATTAATTATTAGATTAATTATCTATTTACCTATAGATTTTTCCTGACTGTGTTTTCTCCCTTTGCAGGCGACAACCCATGTTCATCAAAACCCTGCACCCATATCTGCCTGCTCTCTGCATCTGGACCCAGGTTTTACTCCTGTGCTTGTCCCTCTGGCTGGACCCTGGCAGCTGACCAGTTCACGTGTGCTAGAGGTATGACACCCCTACCAAAATGCAAATGCAAAATGAACTAGTTAAGAAAACTTCATCAATATAAGCATCAATAACATTGTGTAAATTCTTTACTTATTTAATTGAATGTGACTGGACAGCTGTCTCACACAGGTCTATAATGTTGTCTTTACAGTGGATGATCCCTTCCTGGTGGTTGTTAGGGATAGCATCATTTATGGTATTTCCCTCAACCCAGAATCTAAGAGCAATGATGCCATGGTACCTGTTGCTGGGCTGCAAAACGGATACGACGTGGACTTTGACGATGCTGAGCAGATAATATATTGGGTGGAACACCCTGTAAGTGTGAGCAAGTTCTTTTACATGCCATTCACAAATTAGAGTTGTGAATACTGACTGTAAATTGTCATTTTGTTGTTAGTGATTTGTGAAAACCATTATTTTGATCTATATCCTATGTGTTTCTTGGAATATAATTGTACTCTTGGAATTACCTGTTGATTTTGAAAATAAGTTGAGTTGGTGATTCTCCCTCATGTGCAGGGGGAGATTCACAGGGTTCGGTCTGATGGCACTAACAGGACTGAGTTCGCTCCAGCGGCTATCTTGGGATCTCCAGTGGGGCTGGCTCTAGACTGGATGTCTCAGAATCTGTACTATACAAACCCATCTACACAGTCGATAGAGGTGAGGTAGCCAGTAATTCTTAGAGTCAGTAATCAATGCTGGTGTCAATCGCCATTAAATCTTTGGGCACTTTTGTGCTTCTTTCCCAAACTATAACAAAATTTCCAATGAATCAAGTATATTTGAAAAAAAAATTCCTCTTAAAATTCACCCTCTTAATTTTGTTTGACATTTATTCAGGTGCTGAGGCTGAAAGGTGAAGTGCAGTACAGGAGGACTCTCCTCATTAACAATGGTACCCCGACCGGGGCAGGCACCCCAATTGGCATAGCAGTGGACCCGGCACGTGGGTAAGCCCCAGTTGAGCAGTGACCTGGCACAAAGCCTGACTCTCCTTTTCACTGAAAGCCATACAACGTGCTGGAAATACTACTAAGAGCAAGGATTAAAAAAAAAGAAAAACAACAAAAAAAAAAATACTGGAAATCCAGCCTATGGAACTGCACTTAGCTTCATCAAACATATTTTGTACTAATAGTGCCATTTACTTAAAAGTATCAAATGAGAGTCCTAGAAATCTGAAAATCATCTCATCATCTTTAACCCCCTAACACTTTAGAGTGGTTGCATAATAATGTCTATCTTAGAATTTCATCTAATCACTTGTGTTTAAATGAGAGAGAATGAGAACAAATTGATAGAAAAGTACTGAATAGAAATACGATATTTTATTGTTACTGCCGAAATTCTATGTGAAATCTGTTTTAAGTTAGCTTGCATACACTCTTTAAATATAATGCAGCACATCCACCAAAACATTGCTCCTTTTATATAATTATGAAACACAGTAGCTGATACAGTTACAATCCCTACAGTGAAAATGCACACATGGTAAATATTCTAAACCTCAGACTTGATTTATTTTAATTAGTCAAGACTTACTCTTTTGTATTTGCTTAGTTATGAGACTGAGAAATGAAAATATGGTCCCATGTTTATTAGTTTTTAACAGAACCACCATGTACTTAAATTGACTTGCCAAATTTACAGTCCCACTATACCATATGATACATAATCTGTTTTCATTCAAATTTGTTTAGCTACTCTCTACGCTACTCAACATTGGTCATTTTCTGACTACGAAACTGACTTCTGACTGTTGACCACATAGTATTTGGTATCATACATATCTCAAATGTATTTATTGATTGTAGCAGTACTGATCTGTTTCATAGATAATCTGCACCTGCCCCATGTGCTGTGTTACAGAAAGATGTACTGGACAGATCAAGGAACAGAGAGTGGCGTTCAAGCCAAGGTGGCAAGTGCGGACATGGATGGGTCAAACTCAGTTGTCCTCTACACATCCAACCTTGAGCATGTGGAGTTTATTACTATTGACATTAAAGATAATAAACTCTACTGGGCTGTCACCGGGACAGGAGTGGTTAGTTGCATTTACATCTGCTAGCAAGTTTTGCTAACACCATTTCAATAAAATGAAGTACTAAACTGACCAAATTATAGTGTTTCAGTAACCAAACTAGAAAAAGTACTACAACTCTAAGTTTGAGGTAATTTTTAATAGTGCTTCAGTAATTTATTAGTTATTCTTAGTTGTTGTACTAATCAAAGTGTAGTTATTAATTAATCAGTTTTAAATTATGGAATTAATGTTTCCTTAATTAATGAACACATGTAAACTAATAATTAATAACTATTTTAGTTTATGAATTACTCATCTCTAACATAAAGCAAAATATTGATTAAGCATAAGGACTTAATCAAAAGTAAGGAAATTTGTGTTTGGTAGATTATTTCTTCATTGTAACTATGCCTCTTGGCAAAAAAAAACTACCATTTGAAAGCCTGTTAATTTCCCTTTTAAATGGTGCCACATTTGTAAGGAACATGTATTTGTGGAATGAGCAGTAGAGCTGAGTGTGTGGGTTGCGCCCATGAAAAATTAGCCAAATCCTCTCTGCCAATGCCAAACAGCTTATTCTGTGTGATGATGTGGGGCGACATCTCCCTCACTGGAAGAACTAGGCTTGTCATCATTGGAGGCAATCTCAATGCAGAGAGATAGAGATGAAATTCTGCAACCAGTGGCAATCCCGTATCTCCACAGTCTGGGACCAAACTCTATCCTCCAGCATGACAACACTCACCCCCCACAGAACGGGGTTTATCAGAGACTACCTCCAGAATGTGGGAGTGGAGAGGATGGACCTCAACCACACCGAACACTTGTAGGATCAGCTTGGGCTTGCTGTTGGTGCCAGAGTGACCAACACAACCCACATACTCATCTCTACTTCTCATCCCACAAATGCATGTTCCTTACAAATGTGGCACCATTTAAAAGGGAAATTAACAGGCTTACCATCGTTATAAGATTTATTGCAAAGAGGCATTGTTTCAACAAATGAATAATCTACCAAACACATTTTATTACAACTGCTATGTTACAGTGAGATGTAATGGTTGGTGTAGTGTAGTGGGTGACAGCACATTAGGGTTCAGTTCCTTTTGGGTAAGCACACTATGCTACACCAATAAGATACATTGGTCAAGATTCCTAACACTACATTTACCGCTGTAACAGGAATGTAATTGTAAGTTGCTGTGAGTAAGACTGTCTGCAAAAAAGCAGTAAGTCTAAACAGTGACAAATTGCTATTCACTGCTAAATTCATAAGTACCGGAACATCAATAATGGAACTGTAATGTTAAAATTATCGCTCCTCTTCAAATGACCTAATTTAAAATGCTCTTGTTGTCATTCTGAACCAAAAACAGATTGAGAGGGGAGATCCAAATGGTTCAAACCGCATCACTTTGGTATCTGGCCTCTCCCATCCATGGGGTGTTGCTGTGCATGGAGACTATCTGTATTTCACTGACAGGGATTTCGAGGTGATTGAACGAGTGGACAAAGTAACTGGAGCCAACAAAGTTGTTCTGCGGGACAATGTAGCTGGCCTCAGAGTCCTCAAAGTGCATTACAGAGAGAGTAAGTAATAGTTATCACTTATTACCTTATAATCTACCTTGTCTTTGGTCATTTTAGGCCCTCTGAGCTCCCTTTCTACCCCCTGATTCTTATCGCGACAGCCTTATGGCCTTTTCTGGAAGGCCATCTAATCCTGGATAGCCATGTGGCAATTACCAGGAATGAATGGCTTTTAATGAGGGATCACTTTACCAATTTGTTCCCCTCTGCCTCAGAAGGATGCTTGACTTTATTTAGGGCAGAATCAGTGTTTCTTTGTTCCATGATCAATGGACAGGTGCATTCCTCTGGCACTGAACGGTGCTTTTTTCTGCAGCTTTGTCCAGTTAAAACAGCAGAGGCTAAAGTTACAGATGAAGCAAATAATCACTACTGCCTGTCACAATTGTAGCAGTATTACTACAGGGCTGTAAATGAATTTTCTTTAAAGTATGCTTTGATAATGTTCTGTTTAAAATATCAACATAGCACACTGCATAACATTTTTAAAATGTTATGCATCTCTCTTTTTTTCATTCCTTAGCATCTGTAGGCTCTTCTAATGGATGCAGTAATAACATGGGCGTATGTGAGCAGCTGTGCCTTCCTCGTCCTGGAGGACTTTTCACCTGTGCTTGCGCTACAGGCTTTAAACTCAATGCTGATAACAGAACCTGTGCTCCGTACACATCCTACGTGGTCATCTCTATGCTGACCGCAATCAAGGGATTCAGTCTGGAGGGTGCTGATCATTCTGAGGCCATGGTCCCTGTGGCAGGAAGAGGTGACGTTTAGTTGAATGTTATTATTAGTATGTGTAACTGAACTGGAAATACTACATATGCCAAATCATTGGTACTTTGTGGTCCACATATGTCTTCATTGTTTTGTTTTTTTTGCTAAAACATGACAGTTTAAAAACTTATCTTAGGATTAAATATATTGTTTCTCTGTTCTTTACTGTGCCTTATCCAAAAGGAATTCAGTCCAGCCTGGAGCTCTCATTTTCAGCCCAGACACCCTTACATTGTAGGTCCACCTTGTAGACGTATAGTCAGAAACAAGAGATCATCTGTTGCTGCACAGTTTGTGTTAGTCGTCCTTTAGTCCTATACCAGTGGTCACTGGATGCTGCCACAGGACATATTTTTGGTTGGTGGACCATTCTCCGTCCAGCAATGGCACAAAGGCCTTTAAAAACTTCAGCCGCACTTCTGTGTCTGATACCACATCAGTGTCCCTGCAGCGCTGAGAATGATTGATGACCCTAATTATGCCTGCCTTTATATTTTTTTATGTTTTTATGACATTTTTACTAATAAATTGAGGTATTGTTGTCTGCTGTTGGTTTATCCGCTGCTCCCAGTTTTTTTATTTGTGCAGTGCAGTAGTCTGTCTGTGTTTGTGTGTGCTGTAGGTCGTAATGTTCTGCATGTGGACGTGCACATGGCCTCTGGGTTTTTGTACTGGTGTGACTTCAGCAGCAGCGTAGCCTCACAGAATGGAATTCGCCGTATCAAGTCAGACGGATCCGGATTTCGCAGCATCGTTACTTCAGGGATCGGCCGCAATGGAATCCGAGGAATCGCTGTGGACTGGGCAGCAGGTATGAGGATGTTTTAATTCCACTCTGTACTTTAATAGTATAATGCAATCTGAACATACACAAATGCTACTATTATTTGCTAATATAAGTTGTGCTGGTAGAATATATCTCTTTTTTTATCTGTTTTCATGATTTCATTTACTGTGTAGTAGCTGCACTTTTATGAAAGACCATCTTTTTCTCTGTGTTTCAGGGAACCTGTACTTCACGAATGCCTTCTTAACAGAGACATACATTGAAGTCATTCGACTTAACACCACTTTCCGGCGTGTTCTTCTAAAGACCCAAGTGGACATGCCTCGCCATATTGTAGTAGACCCCAAAAACAGATACCTCTTCTGGGCTGACTATGGGCAAAATCCCAAGATTGAGCGAGCTTTCCTGGACGGTAGCAACCGGACTGTACTGGTGTCCTCTGGAATCATCACACCAAGGGGACTGGCTTTGGACCACAGGGATGGGTACGTTTACTGGGTGGATGACTCACTGGATATGATTGCCCGAATACGACCAGAAGGAGGTGAGACAGAGATTGTGCGGTATGGGAGCCGTTACCCAACCCCATATGGCATCACTGTGTTTGAGAATAATATCATCTGGGTGGACAGGAATTTGAAAAAGGTCTTTCAGGCCAGTAAAGAACCAGGAAACAATGGACAGCCAATTGTGATCAGAGACAACATCAACATGCTGCGAGACGTCACTATCTTTGATCAGAGAATGCAGCCCCATTTAGTACAGGAGCTCAATAACAACCCCTGCATGGATAACAATGGAGGCTGTGCTCATCTATGCTTTGCGCTGCCAGGCTTTCGATCCCGGCAGTGTGCCTGCGCCTTTGGGAACCTGGCTGTGGATGGCATGACCTGCGTAGTGTCCCGGGATGATTATCTCATTTACACCACAGAGAGCACTGTACGCTCTCTAAGGCTAGACCCTGAGGACCACTCTCTGCCCTTCCCAGTGGTCTATGTGGCCAGGACCTCTATTGCTCTGGATTACGACAGGTTGGACAACAGGGTCTACTTTACTCAGAGTTTAGGAGCAGGACAGAGCAAAATTAGCTACATTAGTCTCTCATCTCCCACGTCACCACCTACGGTGATAGCTACAGGTACTGAAATGCATTACACTACATTATTTATTTCCTTGTGCAATTTTTTAATATGTCATTATGGTGCAAGCTCAATAAAGGTGTTATCAGTGTCTTAAAGATTATTTTTAAAAATATGGCTGAAGAAAAATGATTAGTTAATGTGATAATTTATCTGGAGTAAAAATGTCATCCTTGATTTTGATTTCACATATATTCCTTAATGCTTAGCCACATCAAATGCATTTGATAATCATAATTTAATGTTTCATAGTTACAATTCTAAACAAATGCACGCTAAGCATTTTGATTCCTAAATACAGAGTGGGCCATTTATATGGATACACCTTAATAAAATGGGAATGGTTGGTGATATTAACTTCCTGTTTGTGGCACATTACTACATGCGAGGGGGGGTGGCCATTTAGAAGTCAGCCATTTTGGATCCAACTTTTATTATTTCAATGGGAAAAGGGTCATGTGACACATCAAACTTATTGGGAATTTCACAAGAAATTCAATGAAAAACAATGGTGGTTTTGGTTGCTTGGTTTTAACTTTAACCGTAACTTTATTCTTTCATGAGTTATTTACAAGTTTCTGAAGCACCTGAAACTACGGATACTGGAAGCCTGTGCTAGCATTTCGCCTGCGGTGTTGCTATCAGTGTGTGAAGAGTGGGAGAAGAGGGTTGCATTGACAATCCAACACAATGGGCAGCACTTTGAACACTTTTTATAAGTGGTCAGAAACTTGTAAATAACTCATGAAAGAATAAAGTTACATTAAAACCAAGCACACCATTGTTTTTCTTGTGAAATTCCCAATAAGTTTGATGTGTCACATGACCCTCTTCCCATTGGAAAAAACAAAAGTTGGATGACTTCAAAATGGCCACCATGGTCACCACCCATCTTGAAAAGTCCCCCCCCCCCCATATACTAATGTACCACAAACAGGAAGTTAATATCACCAACCATTCCCATTTTATTAAGGTGTATCCATATAAACAGCCCACCCTGTACATTCTCTAAATATGAAAGTGTTTGTTTAGATGTAAGGCACTTCATGGAACTGGCTTGTAACTTAACTCCAACTCAGGGCATTGCCAGCAGTAAAATATCTTTTGATTTGTAAGAACAGTGCTTCACATCAATGGCACTGTGTGTCCTTGTACTTCATATGTAGATCTAGGTGCACCTGATGGTATTGCCTATGACTGGATCAATAAAAGGATCTATTACAGTGACTATGTGAATCAGACCATAAGCTCTATGGCTGTAGATGGGTCTCAAAGAACTCTAATAGCTCATGTGCCCCGCCCCCGAGCAATTATGTTGGACCCATGCAGTGGGTAAGTTTTTTTCTTCTACTTTCAGCCTCTAAACAGAATGTACTGTATGTGGTCCATGACATATGTTTCTAACTGATTAGCAGCTGTTGAATTTGTGTTTTGGTCTGCAAAATTTCTCTTGATTCGCTTTCACTTCCAGGGCTCATCTTATATGGTGTTTATTTTAAACAATGTTTTTTCGTTAGTTTAAAGATAACCCTTCTCGTGTTCTCTGTATACCACTCAGGTACATGTACTGGACTGACTGGGGTACCAGTGCGAAGATCGAACGTGCAACTCTGGGTGGAAATTTCCGGACTGAGATAGTTAATACCAGTCTGGTGTGGCCAAATGGCCTTACCCTGGACTATGATGAACAGAGACTCTACTGGGCTGATGCTAGCCTGTAAGATTTTAAAGCATTTGGCACATCTTGATAATAACACACACAATGTGTCATACACTGTATGTCCAAATATTTGGACAACTGTTAACAACTAAACATCCAGCATTTGTTCTAATACCCGTGGAATTAATAAGGGGATTAGATGCATTATGTTCTCTCCTGAGAAGGATTTCCACTAGAGTATTGCTGTGAGAATTTTGTTCAGCCACAGTAACATAGTCATACATTGTTGGAATATGAAATGTAAAATGTGCCGTTTTTGTCAATGTACAACGAAATGTGTCTTCCGCATTTAACCCATCTGTGGCAGTGAACACACACACGCTAGTGCACTAGGGGCTTTGAATACACACCCAGAGCGGCGGGCAGCCATCCTTGGCGCCTGGGGAGCATTTTGCGGGTTCAGTGCTTTGCTCAAGTGCACTTCAGCTGTGGATGTTCCTGCTGGTCTTGGGGACCGAACTAGCAACCTTCCAGGACCAAGCCCAATCCTCTAACGATTAGGCTCAAGCTCTAGTGTTAATAGCATCTCTAACAAAGCAATATGAAATGTAATATCATTTGAACTGTTTTTATTGAATCCAGTTGTGTTATTAGTTATGTCATGCTAATTTATATATATTTTTTTATTTCTGTGTGATCAGACAAAAGATTGAGCGTTGTTCTCTTACGGGGTCTAATCGTGAGGTCATCGTAAGCACAGCCATCTACCCATTTGCCATGACTGTGTATGGACAGCATATCTTCTGGACAGACTGGAACACACGCAGCATCTATAGAGCAAACAAGCATGATGGCTCAGACCAGAGAGTCATGCTTCAGAATCTTCCGTCTAGGCCCATGGACATCCATGTTCTGTCCAACAGCAAACAGCAGCAATGCAGCAGCCCCTGTCTGCAATTTAATGGAGGCTGTAGCCATATCTGCACTCCAGGTGCCTAACATTTTTTTTTTTTCATTTTCCACTGATACACCCTGTATGTCATGGGGATCCACTGGTCTTTTTGTGCTACCGCACATCCAGGTCCCCAGTACACATGTGTACGAACTGGGTTTGCTTGGTATCGGTATACTCAACATACGCTGGTTTGATTTTAGACTGATCATTGTTTCATGAGATTCCACAGGCTGTGTGGCATCTCCTCACTTAAGGGCAAGACAGTCCTGTACCTCCTGGATGGTTTCAGGTTACACAGTTTGTGTGGCATTATCTTGCTTAATTATTTCAACCAAATTTTCACGGGGCATTTTGTGTTTTTACTGCAACAAATCCTTTTGTCGCCAAAGTGTAGAAGGAATTCATTTTTATAATAAATATAATATTTTTATAAAATTTCTAATTGAACTAAAGGAAGTTAAAAGGACAAGACTGTATCGCTTATATTTAGGAAGGATTCCTATTGCACTTAATCATGAAATTTTTTTGCACATTTTAAAGAAAACATGGCATTAGTAAATTTTGTAAAATTAAAGAAATCATATTAACACTACGCTGCCAAGGACAGGTATGTTCCCACCTTGAGCCCAGTGTTTCCAAGTAGGCTCCAGACTCACCACGACCCTGAACTGGATGAATGGTTACAAACAATGAATGAATGAATTAATGAATATTAATCCTGTCTGTTCTGCTATGACACAATTCATTTTTAAAAGCCTTTTCTCCAAAGAATTTTCTTTTTCAGAAAGGTTCAAATTCCTACATTAAAAAGTAACAAATAGTTTTGGAGTGTTTTATCTCTAAGCAATGATTTGATAACAACCCTAGGTGTGAAACCTTGATTAAATAAAGAAACTTTTGTTGTCAGTGTTTGGAAAACACTCTTTAATAAATATATGATCGGTTTATATGATAGTTTAGAAAATTATAAACTCTGTGTTTGTGACATGATATTATATGTGGCATTATATCTGTTCCTAGGTCCTCAAGGAGCAGAGTGTCAGTGTCCATCTGTAGGTCGCTGGTACCTGGCAGACAACAAATACTGCATCCCTGATAATGGCACGCGCTGTCAGCCTGGTCAGTTCACCTGCATGAATGGACGCTGCATCCGTGCGCAGTGGAAATGCGACAATGATGATGACTGTGGAGATGGCAGTGATGAGCTGGAGAGGGTATGTGGTAAGTTATGGCAGTGATGGCACCCTACTTTTTCAAAGAGGCTAATCCTTGATCTGTCTCAAGCCATTTTAACCCCTTGACCCACAGGCTTCTCATACGTTAGCTTTTGTGTTTTGGTTCAAATCTACATTTACTCGTTTTCTCTGCCCTATTTTTCATTCTCATCTGCTTGCTTACTTGCTGCCGCTTACTGTTTTCTGATTTCTGCTATTGAATATTTCTCTCCAGGATCCAAGAGTGATTTCGCTTTTGGTGTGTATGATTATTCTTTTCTAATTATCCATTGTATATTATACAAACCCCATTTTCAAAGAAGTTGTGGATAAAATGCAGGGCAGGGTGCCTCCACTACCAGGGTTGAGAAACACTGAGTTAGACATCATTCTAAGGTGTTTGTCAGCGTTTCGACCTCCGGTCCACATGGAAATAGCGTTTTAGGTCACTGAAAACACAGGTTTTAAAAAAAATGCTCTCTAAGGTGGAGATTTTTGAAGACGCTGATGTAACGTCTCGTGTGGATGAAGAAGCCTGTCTCTGGCTGAAATTCAAACAGCTCCTCACACCCTACATAGTGAATTTAGTAAGTCATAAAACAACAATGTACATATGCAGATAGCACTAGATTTCATCTTCCCACATATGAATAAATATAAAGATATATAAATGTTGTGTTAGAAATATATAATAGACTATTAAGATCTAGATTCAGTAACCCCAAGGCTTGCATGTTGCACTACATAAGGTGTATGAAGTGATTTGGGATTAAACCTCTGTGTTTCTCTCATACTTCATAGTGTTTTGATGTCTCTCTTAAAGAGGTTATATGGTCCCCTACAGCACTGGCATGATAACGCAGCCATTTTCATATTCGTCTGCACAAGGGAATTTTCAAAAATGGAGAGAGAGGAAAATCTCAGTTTTAAAAATAAACTGGCTTATGGATACAGGCTTTTGATTTGTGTGTTTATGACAAGCCAGATGGTCCCTCTTCTCTTTAGCCCAGAGGATGCAGAACTCCCATTTTTGAATTTTCTGACCAGAGAAGAAAAGGTAGCTGCATTCTGAATACTGTTTAGATATGGCTTCTTCTTATTTGCATTCATGACTTTTAACATTTGGGAATTTGTGTTCATAAACAGTGGTTTTGGGAAGCCCATGCAGTGATTTCCACTGTAGAATCATGGCTGAAGGCCATAGCCAGCCAATATTGATTTGTGGCCTTGTGACTTCCATATAGAGATTTCTCTGAAGCGTTTTGTGATATTATGTACAGTACATGATGGAATCCCAGGTTCTATTAACTATTTTAAGTTGAGAAAATACATTCTTTATTTGTTGCTTTATTTGTGTGTGCAGTCTTTCATAGAATCTTGAGCCCTTCTCCACCTTTCTTCTAAAATAATCTGCCTCTCTTAGATGTTCTTTTTAAACCCAATCATATTACTGATATGTTGGCAATTTACTTTGTTAGGTTTTTTGTAGCATTTCACATCTTCACTAGTCTTTTGTTGCCACATCCCGGCTTTTTTAGAATGTATCTCTTTTCAAATTAAAATAATAATATTAAGATCTGAAATATTGTCTTTGTACTATTTTAACTAACATATAAGGTTTAAATAATTTGCCCATCATTGCATCATCATTTTAGCCCCAACTTTTCTTGAAATAGGGTTTGTATGTAGACTAGTTAGCCTTGAATAACCTTCCACTGCTGAATACTAATCATTGAGAAATCCCACTGCTTTTTTGCATGCAGTCCCACAAGTGGCGGCATTTATTTCCTTATCAGGTAAATTCCGGTCTATGAACTCATCCACTCCTTCTCAGTAGTCCTAACTTTGTTCATGCTTTTTTGAAAAGTCTAGACTGTAGTTACTCTCTATATACGCTCTAAAACTCAGCATACACAAGAAGTTATTACTAATGCTGGAGTAGAAGTGTGCAGATAATGGACGTTATTTTTCTGTTGTTTTGCTGTTTGTCTCATAAAATATTCTATCGCCCCCTGGTTGTGTTTGGCAGCATTCCACACGTGTGAACCCACCGTATTCACCTGTGGAAATGGCAAATGTGTGCCATACCACTATCGCTGTGATCATTACAACGACTGTGGAGATAACAGTGATGAGGAGGGCTGTGTGTTTCGGCCATGTGACCCGAACACTGAGTTCACCTGCAACAATGGCCGCTGTATCTCCCGAGAGTACGTCTGCAATGGCATCAATAACTGCTACGACAATGAGACATCAGATGAACAAAACTGCGGTATGTCTGGTCCTCTGCTGAAAAAATGTTTTATATTTGGGTTGGAGGGCAATTTGGCCAGAATCATATCTCAGTATCAGAATTACCCTATATGACCAAACATTTGTGGACAACTGCTGATTCAATATTTCTTCTAAAATAACTGGGGTTAATAGAGTTAATTCCTCTTTGATGAAGTAACAGCTTGTAATCTCCTGGAAAGGCTGTACTGCAGCAAAGGGGTATGAATAGAATTGTTTTTCTATTTTACAATATTCCATGTTAATCATTAGTGTTTAGAACAAAACAGTGAGTTTCTTAGTCATTAGATTGATTTGTTTTTCTTCTCTTCTCTCTTGTTCTCCAGCTGAGAGGACCTGCCAGCCCGAGCACACTAAGTGCCAGACCACCAATATCTGTATCCCCCGCTCGTACCTGTGTGATGGAGATAACGACTGTGGAGACATGAGTGACGAAAGCCCCACACACTGTGGTGAGTCACTGTGCAGGTTTAATGTGTTGAAAGGCTGATAACTCGGAGAGACACTCTAAACCTGTTCTTTGATGTGAAAAACGGAATGTGTTTTTTATGCTAAATTCCCTCTGCTAGAAGTTTTGTGATAAACCGGCTATTTTCCTGGACACAGATTAAGACTTTATCGTGGACCGAATTACACTTTTGGTGTAATCCTTTATTAAATTTCCTTTTTAGTACAGGATTAGATTTAATCAGTGTCCAAGAAAGCTTAAGGTCAGCTGGAACAAATCTGGCTTGAGTGAATTCATGGAAATTGGGAGAGGAGATCACTTTTAGGTTCACTTTTTTATTTAATTAGTTTTTGACTTACCTATGCTGAGGATCTCAGTTAATCCATACAGAAAAATTCACTTTAAATAAACCCAGTGACTGATCTTTTATACACTTAAAACTATGGCTTGGTTTTGCATATTAAACCAATTTACCACGCAAATGTTAAAAGGAGTCAACTTCAAAATTACAGTTGTATTCATGTGCAGTTTGATGCCTTTGAATTGTGTACATTCAAAATATCATTCAAAATCAAAACAAATGAGTGTAAGTGAGCTTTTACTGTGGAGTTATGACCGAAAGCCTCTGTTGTGTCTCCTCAGCCACGTTTACTTGTTCCCAAAATGAGTTCCGCTGTTTGAGTGGCCGTTGTATTCCTGCGCACTGGTACTGTGATGAGGGCACTGACTGCGCTGATGGTTCAGATGAACCCTCCACCTGCAGTGAGTTCAACACATCAGCTTTTCTCACCATTTATAAAACACTATTTTGTCACTATTTTACAGTCACTGTTACAGCCTGTCTAGGTAGGCCGCAACAAAGTAAAAAGGAAAAAAAAAAGTATATATGTCTCCCCCAACTCCTCACACTTCAGTCCCACCAGACCAAGGAAACTACACAGGTTCACCAGAATTCAGTCTCCAAATGTTTTATTTACTCCAAGATGACAATGGAAGCAAAACTTCAGGAGTGGTCTAAGCCTAAAATAAACAAATCCCATTCCACCCAACATATATAACTTACCTACCCAAAACCATAAAGAAAGAAAATACAAAAACATTACCTATCTCCCTAACATAAACAGAATGCAATTCAACCCTTTAATGAAAATAAATAAGGCTACACCCCCTACAGCTTCCAAATGAGTAGGATAACTATTAGGTTAACACCACATTAGACAGCTGACTCACACAATAGCATGAGCTGAATTACAAACAATAGCATGTTCACAGATGCACATACACACAAGCCTTAGTCTGGGAGGAAGAAGCAATGACAAGGAGGAAGAGGAGGAGCTTCATTCCGTCATCCAGCAGGGCTTTATATCTGTTCCGCCTTAAATCTGTCAGCCAACCAGAGCACGGTTCCAGCAGCAAATCAGCAGCAGCACCTGTGGCATGTACTCAGATTAGAGAAACACAACACATAAGTCACCAGACGTAACACCCCCACCCTACAGAATCAAACAACATGTTTGAAACTGTATAAAATTTAAACATGTGACAAAGCATCAGCAACTATATTTTCACTTCCCTTTTTATGATGTATCTCTAGAGGGAAAGATTGTACCAACAATGACCATCTCAAAAGAGGTTGATTATGATTGCTCATTCGGTTAAGAAAGACCAGTGGGTTGTGGTCAGTGTAAACCACTATCGGCACTGAACTTGATCCAACATAAACTTCTAAATGTTGCAAAGCCAACAAAAGAGCTAACGTTTCCTTTTCAATAGTACTATAGTGTAACTGATGTTTGTTGAATTTCTTTGAAAAATAACAAACAGGATGGTCAATGCCTTGGTGATCTTCCTGTAGCAATACAGCCCCTGCACCTGTCCCACTTGCATCTACTTCAAGCTTAAAAGGTATCTCAAAATTTGGTGCAGTAAGGACTGGAGAGTTACATAAAACAGCTTTGACGGCGTCAAAAGCTAACTTACACTCGGGAGACCACATGAATAGCTGTCCCTTTTGAAGTAGAAAAGTTTCTACAAAACGCACGATAAAACCCAGCCATTCCTAAAAATCTCCTTAACTCACGGCAGGAAAGTCCAAAATGGCAGAAATTTTGGCATGTACAGGCCGGACTTGACCTTGGCCAACCTCACGACCCAAGTATGTCACTACAGCTTTAGCAAATTCACATTTTGCTAAATTTAATGTAAGGGAAGCATTCTGCAACCGACTGAACACTTCTGAAAGAGTGTGCAAATGGTCAACCCATTTAGATGAATAAATGACAATATCATCCAAATATGCATCACAATTAGTTATACCAACTAATACATGATTCATCAAACGTTGAAAAGTAGCAGGAGCATTTCTAAGTCCAAAAGGAAGAACTGTATATTGTAGAAAACTCAGGAGTTACAAAAGCAGAAATGTCAGAAGCACGCTGGGTTAATGGCACTTGCCAGTAACCTTTCAGTAAATCTAGTTTTGTAACAAATTTTGCAGATTCAACTCTATCAATACAGTCCTCCATTCTAGGAAGTGGAAACGAATCAGGTGTAGTAATAGAATTAACTCTCCGGTAATCTGTACAAAAACGCACTGACCCGTCAGGTTTCGGCACCACTATACATGGAGAACTCCAAGAACTTGTGCTGGGAACAGCAAACCCTGTGTCCATCAAATATTCTACTTCCTTTTGCATCAAACTCCTTTTAGCTGGATTAACCCAATACGCATTTTGTTTAATGGGTCTGTGATTATCAACATCTATGTCATGATGCACAAGGGACGTCTGAGATGGAATATCTGAAAACAAAGATAAGTGACCCTGAATAAGACTTATCACATCCTCACGATCACTCTCAGATAAATGCATTAAGTGTGATGGTAAATCAGCTAAAATCTCTGAATTGGATAAACGTGCAGGCACAAAAGGTACACTACGCAATGTTAACCCATCTTCTTCAGGGTTATATACAAACGGAATAGCAGCAACAGTAGTGGGTTTAGCAGTGGGCAACACTTCACAACTTCCCACAGGACCACGACACACATAGGCCTTTAACATATTGATATGGCAGACGCGACTTTTCCTTTTCCGGTCAGGGGTTTTAACCACATAATCTGTTTCACTAAGTTTGGATTCAATTACGTAGGGACCAGAAAATTTAGCCTGTAAGGCTGAACCAGAGATAGGCAGAAATACTAAAACTTTATCTCCAGGAAGAAATTCACGACACCTTGCTCTTTTGTCAAAACGACGTTTCATTTTAACTTGAGCAGCAGTTAATGAAGCCATAGCTATTTTACAAGCGTTATGCAGACGTTCACGAAACGCACTCACATACTCCAACACATTTTGTTTTTCTGACAACTGCTCAGCACTCAATTGCTCATGGAGCATTCTAAGTGGTCCCCGAACTGTATGTGCGAACACCAACTGTGCAGGACTAAATCCAAGAGATTCCTGAACTACCTCTCATAAAGCAAACAAAAGAAAAGGGACTCCCTCATCCCAATCACGTCCTGATTCAAAGCAGTATTTGCGCAGCATAGATTTTAATGTTTGGTGAAATCGCTCCAATGCCCCTTGTGATTCTGGGTGATAGGCACTAGCTACTTGATGTTTAATTGACATCTCATTAATCACTTGAGAAAAAATCTTAGAGATGAAATTGGAACCCTGATCTGTTTGAATAACCTTGGGCAACCCAAATGTAGAGCAGAATTTCACCAAAGCCTTGACCACTGCCTTAGAGCTGATGGTGCATAAGGGAATGGCCTCGGGATAACGAGTAGCAGAACACATTATTGTTAACAAATATTCATGTCCTGCCTTTGTCCTTGGCAATGGACCCACACAATCCAAAATGATTTTCTCGAAAGGCTCCCCCATCACCGGTATTGGATGAAGGGGAGCTGACGGAATTGACTGATTAGGTTTACCTACTAGTTGGCATACATGACAAGAACGACAGAAATTTGACACATCACTCTTGAGTCCCGGCGAAAAGAAATGTCTCAAAATACGGTCATAAGTCTTAGTAACTCCTAAATGACCAGAAAATGCATTCTCATGTGCTAGGCTCAAAACAGGACCTCTATAAGCCTCTGGAATGACAATCTGATGGATAGTGTTCCAACCCAAATCAGAGGTTCCTGTAGGTGTCCACTTTCGTTTCAAAATTCCCTCACTCACATAATAAGCAACCGCTGATTTATTTATATCCCCCTCCGGAACAGTTTTAGCAAAACACAAGGCTAAAGATGCATCACCTTGCTGAGCTTCAATCAGCTGCTTTCTCCCAATTTTTAACCCTGTCATAATCACTTCCCCAAAAATTTTTTTGTCACCAATTGCTTTTGTCTCCTTCACTACTGGTAGACCTTGAGGTGCCATAAATGTCCCTAAAAGGGGTACCTCTGGAATTTTACGAGCTTGAGCCCTTGTTACCACACAACCAGGGAACAAAGAAAATTTTTGGATTGATGTCACCAGTTTCAGGCATCACACTCACTTCTGGCAAAGGAAACACTTTTCCTCCAGCCAAATCGTTCCCAAGAATGAGGGAGACACCTGCAACTGGCAACCTATCTCGCACAGCAACCTTTACAAGACCTTTAATTAATCCAGATTTCAAATAAATCGTGTGCAAGGGAACTTGCAGATGACCCATCTCAATACCCCGTACCAAAACAGAAGACCCACAAAACGTCTTTTCGGAGAAGGGCAACACACTTTCTAAAATAAACGACTGAGCAGCCCCTGTATCTCGTAATATTTTAACGGGATGTAAATCATGATCCTGCTCTACAATTGAAACCCACCCATTCAATAAAAAAGGCTTATACCCGTCATCCAGGCAAGGTTTGGAACTTTGCAAAGACGACAAGGCATCCGATTGTGCCAGACCCACACTTTTGAGATGCTGTTTGTTTCTTTTCTTTTGCCAGGCTTTACACTCAGCGATCAAATGTCCAGGTTTACAACAAAAGAAACAAACACGTGTCTCACCATCATTATGACCCTTTTGAAACACTTTAGGTGGTACCTCACATTTAACTGGAGCAACAAATGCAGCATGTGGTAATGTGCAATCCTTTCTTACCACACGGTCAGACCGTACTGGCGATGTAAAAACAGTTTTATGAGTCAACACAAACTCATCTGCATACACCGCTGCATCTGCCAGAGAAAGAACTTTCTTCTCATTTAGATGAACCACAATATTTTTAGAACAGCATTTTTAAAATCCTCCAATAAAATGAGTTTCTGCAACTGTTCAAAACTGGTAACATTAGAGGCACTACACCACTTTTCAAATAAAGTCCGTTTCTCACGTGCAAACTCCACATATGTCTGGCTGGCGGTTTTCACCTTCATTCTAAAGTTTTGGCGGTAAGCTTCAGGCACAAGCTCATATGCATGTAAAATACTGCTTTTCACTACCTCATAATCCAAACTCTGACTTAAAGATAATGCTGCACATACCTCTTGAGCTTTTCCCTCCAGCTTGCATTGCAACAACAGAGGCCAGACTTCCTTAGGCCAATGCAAAACAGAGGCAATTCGTTCAAAAGCAGGAAAATAAGAATCCACATCTGATTCTCTAAAATGAGGTACTAACTTTATATGCTTACCTACGTCAAATGCAGCCACTGGTTCCGGGGATCTCACAGAAGAATGAGCAGCAGCTGGCAAAGGAATAAACAGGGTAGAAGGTGTGGAAGCAGGGCCAGAAGGAGTAGAAGTAGGACCAGGAAGAATGGAAACAGGGCCAGAAGCTCTCCTGTCGGTAGTCTCTGAAGAAGCACCCAGCGATAGTAGCAAAGGGTCACCAGTTGCAGTACCTGCACCTGAAGGCCCAGTCTGCAACTGGTATAACCTCAGAGCCTTCTCAGCTTCAATCTCCAGAGCCCTCACCTTCAGTACTTGTATCTCACGCTCCTGCCGTCGTGTCTCCAATTCCAACTCCTTAAGGCGCACTGCTATGAGAGGATCAGAAGGTTTTGATCCCGCACTAGGCGATACCGCACTGACAGTGGACTCCTCCACAACCAGTGAGAAAGCACCTGCACCCTCACCTGCAACCTGCGCACTGACTGCCACCTCTCCCTCTGGCAACACCTTTAAAGCACCCAATTGCTCAAGTAAAGCAGTTTTAATCTCCTCCCTCTTACCATGACGAGGAACAGACACCTGATAAGCCTCAGCAATCGAGACTAGATCCTTTCTACGGTAAGTATCCAATTTCCCACGAGAAGGAGACCTAACAAAATCAGCCACATCCATACTGAAGCCTCAAACCATAGAAGTTCACCCACACCAAAAAAAACCAGCCAGACAGACAACAAGAAAAGCAGAAGCTCCCCCTGCCAAAAAAAAAAAAAAACCTCAAAGAGGACGAGCCCCCAATTTATGTTACAGCCTGTCTAGGTAGGCCGCAACATAAAGTAAAAAGAAAAAAAAAGTATATATATGTCTCCCCCAACTCCTCACACTTCAGTCCCACCAGACCAAGGAAACTACACAGGTTCACCAGAATTCAGTCTCCAAATGTTTTATTTACTCCAAGATGACAATGGAAGCAAAACTTCAGGAGTGGTCTAAGCCTAAAATAAACAAATCCCATTCCACCCAACATATATAACTTACCTACCCAAAACCATAAAGAAAGAAAATACAAAAACATTACCTATCTCCCTAACATAAACAGAATGCAATTCAACCCTTTAATGAAAATAAATAAGGCTACACCCCCTACAGCTTCCAAATGAGTAGGATAACTATTAGGTTAACACCACATTAGACAGCTGACTCACACACAATAGCATGAGCTGAATTACAAACAATAGCATGTTCACAGATGCACATACACACAAGCCTTAGTCTGGGAGGAAGAAGCAATGACAAGGAGGAAGAGGAGGAGCTTCATTCCGTCATCCAGCAGGGCTTTATATCTGTTCCGCCTTAAATCTGTCAGCCAACCAGAGCACGGTTCCAGCAGCAAATCAGCAGCAGCACCTGTGGCATGTACTCAGATTAGAGAAACACAACACATAAGTCACCAGACGTAACAGTCACGGAGATCTTTACTTAAATACTGTAGAAAACATTGATAATTTACTGCACACAGGACATATGTTCCTAACATTCATTAGTTGAAGTTTAGTGAAAAGACCTGGTGATGGCAGT
The DNA here is from genome assembly GCF_029633855.1 of Hoplias malabaricus. NCBI lineage: Eukaryota > Metazoa > Chordata > Actinopteri > Characiformes > Erythrinidae > Hoplias > Hoplias malabaricus. Next base: position 41,128,107 of record NC_089811.1, on the reverse strand, counting down.
GGTCTGTGGTACAGAGATCAGAGGTTTTATGGGAAGCTGGACTCAGTTGACTTACCAGAACTGAGCAGTGTTAGTAATCACTATAACAGTTCAATCAAACCTGCTGCTCTTTTCTGATTGTGCAACTGGTAAAACAGGAACAATGTTTTGAACAATAAGAACACCATTATTTCTCTAGAATGCACATGTATTTATGTTTAGATTAAGGGCATAAAAAGTTGTTTTTACAAGAGGTGTTTTGATAATTCAACAAGAAACACACTAGGGTTTTCTATATTTTATCCAGATTTGTCTCTTTGCAATGTTTTTTTAAATACATGTATAGTTGTGTACAAAAGTTTAGTACGATTTTACCATTAATTATTAAAACTTACAGTAAATATGCAGGTTTACATGAATCTCTTATTATATTGTGACTGAAATTGATTTGTTTGTACTACTGATGCTGCAGTAGTGTTAGTAACGTTGAGACTGTGTGTGTACATATGTGTAAAGCTTGTGGGCAGTCCAGCATCCTATTGTTTGCAGCATTCCTCTGCAGTGGCACCTGCCAACCTCCCATCAAACACACCCCTCCTTCTTTGTTCCCCAGTAATTATTGTTGCTACTCGCTGGTTTTTGTTGGAACATTAGGGATAGGAATGCAGTGCTGAAATGCTTTAAACTTTACAAATGCAGCAGCCAAGATTTTTGTTGGAAATATAGTCAGGATTACATTTATTAAAATCTGTGTTATCTTTAGCCGAGTCCGTTTTTTTTTAGTTTCAGGCTCCAGTACTCTTGGCTGAGACATGTCTTGTTGTGTTGTTTATTTGCACTTCAGCCACCCTGGTGAGAACCTGTAACACAGACCAGTTTCGCTGTGATGACGGCAGGTGTATTGCATCCTCCTGGATATGTGATGGAGACAATGACTGTGGGGACATGAGTGATGAGGACCAGAGACACAACTGTGGTCAGTATTTGACTTCTCTTTACTTCTCACTTTCAGTCTGCTATTTATCTCATTCTTGTAACTGCTGAACTTACAGAACATAAAGTGGTAAATATATCACTTAATTAGGGTTCATTGTGATTTTATTCTACCCATCTACTGCTCTGACATTACTCTTCTTTTCTCTTCTCTTTTCTTGTATATGAGTTCTGGGTCAGGGCAATGATGTGGACATCTTTTTTTTTTTTTTTTTTTTTTTTTTTTTTTTTTTTAAGAAAGCTGCATTCCTGATTTCTCCTGCCTCACTCGTTGCTTTGTGGTGGTCTTCGCTGGCTTTCACTCTGCAATGTGTCTGCACAATACAGAGCACAGTGTAGAGCAACCACAAATGTTAAATTTAAGTTTAGAGAATTAACCAATATAATTCATATATCACCAAAGGATGCTACATTGTAAAAGCCCTAAAATATGTAAACAAGTGGATGAATTTCATGATTAAGATTTAGCAGCCATTTCATGCATTTTATAGTTAAAATGTACTGCCCTGCCTTGTCCTCTCCCTAACACAATGTTATATCATTGTCTGCACAAAACGAAATAGACTAATAGAAATGCTCCAAATTTACTTATATTATCCATCCATTATCTGTAAGTGCTTATCCAATTCAGGGTCAAGGTGGGTCCAGAGCCTACCTGGAATCATTTGGCGCAAGACAGGAATACACCCTGGAGGGGGTGCCCGTCCTTCACAGGGCAACACACACACACACATTCACACCTACAGTAGCTTTTGAGTCGCCAATCCACCTACCAACATGTGTTTTTGGATTGTGGGAGAAAACCGGAGCACCTGGAGGAAACCCACGCAGACACAGGGAGAACACACCACACTCCTCACAGACAGTCACCTGGAGGAAACCCACGCAGACACAGGGAGAACACACCACACTCCTCACAGACAGTCACCCGGAGGAAACCCACACAGACACAGGGAGAACACATCACACTCCTCACAGACAGTAGCCCGGAGGAAACCCACACAGACACAGGGAGAACATACCACACTCCTCACAGACAGTCACCCGGAGGGAGAACACACCACACTCCTCACAGACAGTGACCCGGAGGAAACCCACACAGACACAGGGAAAACACACCACACTCCTCACAGACAGTCACCCGGAGGAAACCCACACAGACACAGGGAGAACACACCACACTCCTCACAGACAGACAGACAGTGACCCGGAAGAAAACCCACACAGACACAGCGAGAACACACCACACTCCTCACAGACAGTCACCCGGAGGGAGAACACACCACACTCCTCACAGACAGTCACCCGGAGGAAACCCACACAGACACAGGGAAAACACACCACACTCCTCACAGACAGTCACCCGGAGGAAACCCATGCAAACACAGGGAGAACACACCACACTCCTCACAGACAGTCACCCGGAGGAAACCCACGTAGACACAGGGAGAACACACCACACTCCTCACAGACAGTGACCCGGAGGAAACCCACACAGACACAGGGAGAACACACCACACTCCTCACAGACAGTCACCCGGAGGGAGAACACACCACACTCCTCACAGACAGTCACCCGGAGGAAACCCACACAGACACAGGGAAAACACACCAGACTCCTCACAGACAGTCACCCGGAGGAAACCCACGCAGACACAGGGAGAAAACACCACACTCCTCACAGACAGTCACCTGGAGGCAACCCACACAGACACAGGGAGAACACACCACACTCCTCACAGACAGTCACCCAGAGGAAACCCACGCAGACACAGGGAGAACACACCACACTCCTCACAGACAGTCACCCGGAGGAAACCCACGCAGACACGGAGAACACCTCACACTCCTCACAGACAGTCACCCGGAGCAGGAATCGAACCCACAACCTCCAGGTCCCTGGAGCTGTGTGACTGCGGCACTTATATTATGTGCCTCCCTTCTTATATTATATTATAAGTAATCATATTGCATTGAAAATTAAGAATGTTGGTTTATCACCTTTAAAATAAGTTTTTTAGAGATACGAGTTCTTTGTCTTTTTTTAAACTGACAGTATGTAAATTAGCACACTGACTTGGAGGTTTGTTTCTAATGTCCAGCAAACAGAACCTGCACTGCCCTGGAGTTCACCTGTGTGAATAACCAGCCGCCTCAGAGGAAGTGTATCCCCCGGGACTGGGTGTGTGATGGAGATGCAGACTGTTCAGATGCCTTCGATGAGCACCAGAACTGCACACGCAGATCCTGCTCTGCTAATGAGTTCACCTGCAGGAACGGCCTCTGTATCCGCAGCGCCTACAGGTCAGACATCCTTCAGTCAACTCACCTATTTAATCACTCTTTCATAGAGTAATACTGTCACCTTCACAGAGCTAGACTGAAGCATGAGAATCAGATGGATCAGTTAAACATTATATTGCAGAAATGGAGACAGAATTTGACTATAAGAATGAAACAGCTGGTATTATATTTGTTGAGAAGAATGAAACGATGTGGGTCTTTGTGGAGTAGCTGTACAAGACTTAAGGTCATCATACTCAGTGCCAACCATGGAAATGCATAAATGGATAAGAAAGGTATGAAGTTCGTCAGCATCGGGCTGTGCAGCAGTGGATCTACGTTATGTGGAATGATGAAGCACCAGTGAATACCTTTGAGAAGAGCAGTCGTATTTTTTTTTTTAATCCGGAAGTAATCATCCAACATGAAAACTGATGTTTTTGTGGCTGAAAATACAAACAAGCACCAACAAAGGGGAACAATCTAACAGGTTTTTATGAAATTCTGGATGAGCAAGTGTTCAGAAACCATAGACTAAGTAGTGCATTATTGATTTGGAAGCAGAGAGAAAGAGTGTTGTATATTTTTGTAGGTGTGACAGGCGTAATGACTGTGGGGACAGCAGCGATGAGCAAGGCTGTACCTACCAGCCATGTCAGCAGCTCCAGTACACCTGTCAGAATGGCCGCTGTATCTCGCGGGATTTCCTGTGTGATGGTGATAATGACTGTGGTGATGAATCTGATGAGTTAGACCACCTGTGCCGGACCCAGGCCCCCACCTGCCCTCCTGGGAACTACAGGTGCGAGAATGGAAACTGTGTGCTGGCCAGTCAGGTCTGTGACCACAGTGACGACTGCAACGACAACAGTGATGAGAAAGGCTGTGGTGAGTGCATATTAATAACAGTAGATTCAGTTGAGTTGAAAGTAGTCCAGTGGTGGCCTGTTGTAGTATCTGAGTTGTATAGTCTCCTGAGCTGAATTGGATATCTCAAAGCAGGAAAACATTAGAATATGACATTGTGCATGTCATGAATTTATAAGCCCCTGGCTTTAAAGTAAAGTACTTGCCCCAAATACTTTAGATCATTGATTATTTCCCTGTAATGGCATCAACATTTTATTGTGGACTATGGCTGTATACCATTTCATCATAATTCATTTAAAAATAAATGAAATATGCCCATCTAAATTTCCAGCAAGGTCACTAGAATATAGCCCCAAAATAAGCTTTTACAGTATGGTATGTCAAATGAGTATTGTGGCAGATAACTGAATCAAAAATCAATATATTTTGCTCATATGCATATTATGCTTTGGTACATTTAAGTATTGTGTCATTGAGGTACTTCAGTGGTCTTTGTCCAGTGCTGATATTAAGCTTTGCCTCTATGTTTAGGCATTAATGAATGCATGGATCCCACAATGCACCACTGTGATCATGAGTGCACAGACACTCCCACCAGCTTCATCTGCGCCTGTCGTCCTGGTTACCGCCTCATGTCCGACAACAGGACATGTGATGATGTGGATGAGTGCTGGGACACTCCCAGTGTGTGCAGCCAGATCTGTGAGAACACAGTGGGTTCATACGTGTGTAAGTGTGCGCCCGGTTTCCTGAGAGAGCCAGATGGCAGAAGCTGCCGACAGAACAGCAACATCAGCCCATACCTGATCTTTAGCAACCGCTACTACCTGCGCAACCTGTCTACAGACGGTGAGGCGTACTCCCTCATCCTGCAGGGGCTGAGCAGCGTAGTGGCGCTGGACTTCGACCGTGTGCACAAGCAGCTGTACTGGATCGATGTGAGTCGCCAGGTGGTGGAGAGAATGTTCTTTAATGGGACAGGCAGAGAAGTGGTGGTGAACGGGATCCTTCATGGTGAAGGCCTGGCTGTGGACTGGGTGGGCCGGAAACTCTACTGGGTGGACAGCTTTCTGGACTGCATGAAAGTGTCTGAGCTCGATGGGCGCTTTGTAAGGAAACTAGCCGAGCACTGTGTGGACAGCAACAACACCTACTGCTTCGAGAATCCGAGAGGCATTGTGGTACATCCGAAATTCGGGTAGGCAGCTGAAATTTATTGTCACGGACCGATCCAAAACCACCAAATTTGCAAATCTGGGAACATACCTTGATAACATATTGTTTTAAATCATTATGGGCTGTTTTTCTTGACAATTTGTTGTGAATATTCAAAAGCCTTACAGAAATGTTATGATATTTTTATTTATTTTTTGAAGATCTTTTATTTAAAAATGTTGAATGTATTATTTTTGTGTCTTATTTTTAGATATGTGTACTGGTCAGACTGGGGAGAAAAAGCCTTCATTGGTCGTGTTGGGATGGACGGTAACAACAAATCTGCCATCATCACCACTAAGATTGAGTGGCCCAATGGCCTGACCATTGACTACACCAATGACATGCTCTACTGGTCTGATGCTCACCTCAACTACATTGAGTAAGAGAAACAGTTCATTTACACTGAAAGCATTAAACCCATAATTTCTTTCCCAAGGTAAAATACTATTAATTTTTTCAGCATCAGGAATAAAACAGGAAACATATGTCGTGGTTTCTTCCATGTACTTTACACATACATCAGACATATAATATGCATTATTTTAATTAACAACAACAAGAGAAAATAATGATTTTTCTATGTCTACAGGTATTCAGATTTAGATGGCCGTCACCGCCACACTGTGTATGATGGAGTACTCCCTCACCCATTTGCTATAACAGTGTTTGAAGACTCTGTGTACTGGACTGACTGGAACACGCGTACAGTGGAGAAAGGCAATAAATATAATGGCTCCGGGCGCCAAGCTCTTGTCAACACCACCCATAGACCCTTTGACATCCACGTGTGTCACCCCTACCGCCAGCCTATAGGTAAACCCAGGACACAGTAACTGAAACCAGGAGCTGTTATACTTATCACTTCTGATCATTATCTCCCTCTTTATACTTCTGTCTAAACCATTTTAGTGTGTGTGTGCCAATATTTACACAGACAACGACAATGCAGCAAGTGTTTCCTCTTCTTCCCCTCTTTAGCAACAGAGGAAAGACAATACCTTTTATCAGTACCAAGACAGATAAACTGAAGTCTTTAGATATGCTCTTCTTTTAAAAGGGGGATGTGTCTGGCTTGTAGGAGACAGACTAACCTCTGTTAATCTGCACTCTTAAAAGTAAATGTGCCAAAATGGTTCTTGGGAGAGCTGCCGTTTTGTCCCATACAAAAAAAACCTTTTAATTAATGAGATGTGCATGAGAAAAAAAATTAAATGATTTTTAAATCACATAGACATTCTTTAAACACTCATACATCTCATATAAAGAAATGAGAGATTTAAAAGAGGTCTTTTAAGGCAGAGTTTCAAGTTCACAACTTTATTATTCATATAATTAACATTATTATAATAATATATAAAAAAAAGAAAGAAATATACAGCAACCAAATATGTCTCTAATACAGAGCTAATTGTGTTAATCAGTGTAACCATAAATACCAGATGCACAGCAAAGTACTTGGCACTAGTTTGGGAAGCTTTGATTTACAGAACTAACAGTCGTTCTTCAATTACATCACTCTGAAGAACCGTATTGCCACCTCTATTTAAGCAGTAACTTGTGCTAAAACAGTGAACTCTCTGTCTGCAGTGACCAATCCCTGTAGCCTGAACAATGGAGGCTGCTCTCACTTGTGTCTTCTGAAACCTGGAGGCCAGGGTTACACCTGCGAATGCCCTGACCACTTCCTGACCGTTCAAATAGGGAGCGTGGCCCGCTGTCTCCCGATGTGCTCCAGCACACAATACAGATGTGCTGACAACGAACGGTGGGCACCTCACATCACTGCATTTGTCTAAGCTGGGGTTTGCCATATGAAAATATATTGTACTGTATTCACTATGAATATATTGCAAAATTAAAACAATATATTGTAACTTACCATCTGGCATTGTTGCACTGCTTATTGTATGGTTTTCATACTTTAGAAAGAATTTTCATTTAAAAACCTAATCTCAAAATAGTTTCTAAGGAAAAAATAATTAAATAAATTAAGCAAAATTTTAGTCAATGAGGGAGGGTGGGTTCTATATAGCTGACAATATGTCTATGCTAATATAATATATTAGTATACTCTATATAATCTATACTTTTGTTATATATATATATCAACTTTCTATGACTAGGTGTGGTGTCCAAACATTTGACCTGGCGGTCACTTTGTTTTACACTTTTGCACTTTGTGTAGCTGTATCCCTATCTGGTGGAAGTGTGATGGTCAGAATGACTGCAGGGATGGATCTGATGAGCCCTCCACATGCCCCCTGCGCCACTGCAGACTAGGCCAGTTCCGGTGTAATGATGGCAACTGCACCAGCCCACACTTCCTCTGTAACTCTAACCGGGACTGTCCAGATGGGTCAGATGAAGACATCGTGCTTTGTGGTAAGTCCTTGATAAGATCCTGTCTTAAAGTGTAGGGAAAGTTATCTTTGAGTGGGTAGTGTCGCTGCCACACAGCTCCGCACAGGAGGAATTTTAGCATGCTTTGTGTTTTTAATTTATATTTGCCATTTCATCATGAAATGTTCACAAAAGTGGAACAGGGGTTTTCAAATTAAGCAAAAAAGTTTGTTTTGTTTATCTTCTAATCATTTTCTAATGATTAAAGCATGATTGTTCCTTTCTTAGCCACTCATCAATGTGAGGCTCACCAATGGCAGTGCAATAATAAGCGCTGTATCCCGGAGGCCTGGCAGTGTGATGGAGAGAATGACTGTGGAGATGACTCTGATGAAGACCTCTCACACTGCTCCAGCCGAACCTGCCGTCCTGGGCAGTTCAAGTGCAGGAACGGACGCTGCATCCCACAGACCTGGAAATGTGATGTGGATGATGACTGTGGAGACAATTCGGACGAGCCCGTTGATGAGTGCAGTGAGTGAAAACAGCATTTATTAAGAAATATCACATTTCAGACAAGGTTTGTTATGAGGTTGAATTATATGAAATATAGTATCCCAATGTTTTCATTGGCTTAATTTTAATGTTGTAAGTATAAACAAATTTAATATTTATTAAAAAATAATAATAAATGTGATGGCTGCAATACAGTTCCGAAAGTCATGACAGGCCAAAAAAATTGACCACTTCATAGGAGGGGAATATATGAGGTGTTAAAAGAGTTACTTTTTGCGAAACATCACAAGAGAATTGACAGTCTTTGCTGATTGACTCTGTTATTTTTGTAGTGGGTCCTGCATATCGATGTGACAACCACACTGAGTTTGACTGCGTTACCAACTACCGTTGTGTTCCTTTGTGGGCTGTGTGCAATGGACACAATGACTGCAGGGATAACAGTGATGAGCAGAGCTGTGGTGAGTATACCACACAGCACCCAGAAACCACACAGACTCCTGGTAAAACTGCAGAAGATGTACACATTTAGTATAGACATTTTTAATGAATGCAAGAGCTTTCACTACATTTTTATTGCGTTTATTGTATTCATGCTGGAGATGTCACAGTACAGAATAGCCACCATATTCTGGGCCTATTTATTATTGTGATATTTAAATTGTTTTATTGTTTTTATCAACACTATTAGACCTCATTTATATGTTAAAACGAGAGATATAATTATGGATCCCTGACCCATTTATCCTTGTCATGTTTGTAAACAGAACTCTATTCAGAGATCGGGCCACATCCCAAAGTAGCACCGTACTCCCTACGTAGCATACACCACAGATAACAAAACTAATAATACAGATAGCAAATAGACGCTCATTCCACAGGGAAACTTGAATCTTATTGCTTACTGTTTTCAACATACAACACACTACATGAGTGCACAAACCGACTGTGCCTTATGGAGGGTGTAGGTAGACATTTGGTAGGTAGATTCTGCTTGGGCTTCGCTGTGGCATGGAAACCACTCTCACTGATCACTCACACTTTCAGGTCAGGAGAACTAATTTGTTATACGTTTAGTCAAACCAGAGGAGTAATTTAGGCAGATAGTTGCAATAAGAATCTACTCCACTTTCAGAGCGCAGGAAAAGCGAGACCAGATTTACCATTTAAACAGAGGAGAAAGACTGAGACAAAGGAATATGTGGCTTGTGTCTGTAGTCTCTCACACACTGAAACAAAACATGAGTGAAATAGAAAGGTAACTAAAATGTGTATATGAGCTCTGTTTGAATAACTAATTCAGACTCAGACAGAAGAGACAAACATGCTGACAGTTTTCATTTAGATCCTATGACGAAAAAGGCTAATGAGGCTAACTCATTTCTCCTCATTGATACCACACACTGTGATCATCCATCCATTATCTGTAACCCTTATCCAGTTCAGTGTCACTGTGGGTCCAGAGCCTACCTGGAGTCATTGGGCGCAAGGTGGGAACACACCCTGAAGGGGGCACCAGTCCTTCACAGGGCAACACACACTCACACATTCGCTCACACCTACGGTCACTTTTGAGTCACCAATCCACCTACCAATGTGTGTTTTTGTACTGTGGGAGGAAACTGGAGCACCCAGAGGAAACCCACGAAGACACAGGGAGAACACACCACACTCCTCACAGACAGTCACCCAGAGGAAACCCACACAGACACAGAGAGAACACACCACACTCCTCACAGACAGTCACCCAGAGGAAACCCACACAGACACAGGGAGAACACACCACACTCCTCACAGACAGTCACCCAGAGGAAACCCACACAGACACAGGGAGAACACACCACACTCCTCACAGACAGTCACCCGGAGCGGGAATCGAACCCACAACCTCCAGGTCCCTGGAGCTGTGTGACTGTGACACTACATGCTGCGCCACCGTGCCACCCCACTGTGATCATTTACAAATTTATAAATTTTTATATTAATCAATAGAAAGTATTTTACAATAGAAACATACATAACACCATCGCATATACACACTCAAAATTGTTTTTGATTTTAAAAATCCAAACCTCTCTCTGACACTCTGCGAGTTGTAAAACTCTCTCCAGCACAGGTCGAGCAGCTGTGTATGAGATAAATCTATCCATCTTTCCCCATTCGTTTACATGGGTGCTGTGCTCTGAAATCAGACATTCGGCTCCCAATATGGCACCCATGCCAAAAACATTACATCCCTGCAACCCATCCCATGTATACCCATCTCGCACCTGTGTATGGTTTGAATTTAAAATAAAATAGAATTGCTTAAAAATCCTATAGACCTATTGATCAATTCTGCAGTCAATGCACAAAGGTTAACTTTTATTGTTTGTTCTCCTTGTATTATAAAGGTTAATTATTGGAACCACTCCTGAAAGAAAGCACTGGTTTATTTACATCAACCAGTAGTCAGTGGAGTCAGCCTTGGAAAATTTAATTGTACTTTCTTGAAAGTGTGATTATCCAAAAGATAAGTCTCTGGACATAGTTGAGCTCCTTAAAACAGTGAAGATATTGTATCCCTACTTTAACTGGCATTGTTTTGTAAAGATTACACTAATATAAAGTCTATATGGGCACAGATGGGAGGAAAAGTAATTTTGTGGTAGGTAACAGTTGACCCAGGTTATATAAAAGGGCTTTTTTGTTTGTGTTAGTGGTGATGAAATGATGAGGAACTATTCATCCCTTCGCACTTTAGGAGTACATTAGTAGGAGGGAAGCTGAAGCTGGCTCTGATGAACGGTCCCTCTCTGACCTCTCTCCTTAACCCCTCTGCTAGCCTCAGACTACAGCACAGATTTATGGGCTGTGTATTTGTGTGTTTCTTTGGGAGAGAACATGGTTATGGCTGTGTCAGGCACCACTGCAGTTCAATGTATGTGAGTCTTTATTGTAACATGATTTAGGGCCATAGGTACAATTTCACTGAATTTCATAGCGGGTGTGCTTGTAAGTTGGGAAGTGTGCAGCTAGGAAGCTTTATGCCCCAGAGAAATTGCTAGAATTAGGATAATAACCAACAGCAAACTGACAACATGTAGCTACTATAAACAACAAGGATAAAATAAAACAGACCTCACCTTTAACCACCAAGTTACTATGACAGCAAACACAATACCACAGCAGGTTGCAGCTAATTTCTAAAAGATATTTTACTGCCTGGGAAGATTGTTTGAAGACTGAATGTCTGTTGCCATTTAATCAGTATTAAGCATATTTTTTACCACATAGAAACACTGCATTCACTGGTTATGCACTGGCTATGTGAGAAGGTGTGTATAAGAGGATCTATTACTTTACTGCAGCACTGAGTACAGCTGTGATGGTATGTGATAGACAGTGGCATGCAGTTATTTAAACATTACTATAGTGATAGTAGATGCTGGTGGTTGAAATTAGTGCTAACCTAAGGAGAATTTTGGTGATGTACCCTTGAGAGCATTTAATTTAATTTTATAGTATTTGCTTTGGCATTGGATGACTTTTTAGAGCAGTGATTAGCTTATGTATATTGTTTATCCTGTATGATATTATAGGTTTATATGTACAGATTCATGGATGTATTACTTAATACATGTGTGCATTGATTGTATGCATTTTGGCAAGCTGTCAGTACAAGCTGCGCTCTGCATTTTGTGGACTGACCATCACACACACACACACACACACACACGTGCACACACACACACAGACCCAGTCCTCCCATGTCTTATCAGCTCCCCCCGCTCCATTAGTGCCATCCTGCACAGAGAGGAGAGATCTCCCTAATCTGAGTCTAAGAATGCACCCCTTGGGCCAGGTGGGGCACTTCTATGACTCTAGTAGGGTGTGTCTGTGTGTGTGTGTGTGTGTGTGAGAGAGAGAGAGAGAGAGAGAGAGAGAGAGAGAGAGAGAGAGAGAGAGAGATGTACTGTCATCTTTCTCTTCTCTTGTATATTTTTTCTGATCTTCTTTTCACTAATTGTTTCTTTTATATTCTCTCATCTCTGTAACATGTCTGCTATAACTCAATGGTCAGTGTGTGTGAGGGGGATTTGTCTACTCCTTTTGCCACTTTAATCCTAACTGCAATTAAATTCATGCTTGTCTCTCCCTTCAAAACCCAGTGCTACACTTATCACCATGCCTTTATTAAACATCATTCCACTAAAGAATGTTTCATTTATCAGCACTGTCTGCTGACTAAAACGATGTAATTGTTTCTGAAATTTTTGGTCTTATAATTTAAAACAACAGGGTTTAAATGAATGTATCGATTCCCCAAACCAGATATTGGATGATACCTACAAACCCAATCTTGTCCTACTTTACTCACTACTTTAAAAAAGTTAATAATTAAATTTTTGTCTAGAAATGTATTAATTTATTCATTCATTTAGTGTCTCTACTTCATCCTATTAACCCTGGACAGATTGCCAGTCCATCACGGGGTGCCACACACTCACATATTTATTTAGACACTCACACATCCATCCATTATCTGTAACCGCTTATCCAATTCAGGGTCACGGTGGGTCCAGAACCTACCTGGAATCATTGGGTGCAAGGCGGGAATACACCCTGGAGGGGGCGCCAGTCCTTCACAGGGCAACACACACACTCACGGTCACTTTTGAGTCGCCAATCAACCTACCAACGTGTGTTTTTGGACTGTGGGAGGAAACCCACGCGGACACAGGGAGACCACACCACACTCCTCACAGACAGTCACCCGGAGGAAACCCACGCAGACACAGGGAGAACACACCACACTCCTCACAGACAGTCACCCGGAGCGGGAATCGAACCCACAACCTCCAGGTCCCTGGAGCTGTGTGACTGCGACACCTACCTGCGCCACCATGCCGCCCGACACTCACACACATAGACACTTTATATAATATATATATATAGCACCCAGAAACCCAATCAGACACAGGAAGAACACACTAAACACCAAGCTGTAATATAGTGACCCAAGGCAAAGAACGAACCCACAATCCCAGGACACAGGAGCTGACAGAGACACTACCTGTTGCACCACTGGACCACCCCTATATACATGTATTTAAATTGTATTTCTGATCATATAAACATTTACTTCCTATATGCATAGCTTTTGAGAAATAACTCTGCACAATTCTGTATGTCTGTTTGTGTGCCTCGGAGCAATGAAGGACCAGATTATTAGTACATATTTTCTGTTAAATGAGAATATACTCACTGAAGTAAATTTAATGAATGAGCTGTGCACGAGTGAGCGTGGGAGTGTTAAAACATGACCTCTGGGCTATGTTTTCAGAGGAACTGACCTGTGACCCTGCTGGAGATTTCCGCTGTGATAACCATCAGTGTATCCCTCTGCGCTGGAAATGTGACGGAGACAATGACTGTGGGGATGGATCCGACGAACGAAGCTGTAGTGAGTACCACAAACCGCCTGCAGCACCCTGAACTTAGTCATTTTCTTAGTGTGAATACAGCATTAAATACTCATTGGACTTGACCAACTGTAGGGTTGTAAAAATTGGAGACGTTATTTAAGTTCTTCTTCAGAGTAGTGTTTGTGATACATAAAGAGATTTTTGCTGTGTAATCCAAAGTTTGTGATTCAGATCTAATTATTCAGTAACTGAAACTGTCTGAATGCAATCAAATCATCACAGTAATGTCCCATCATCTAGGCTAATGCCTTGCCAGAACAGTAAAAGTTTTTGCTGTATCAAAGGTGAGACAAACTCCTAATTCAAAATCCTTAATTCATGTCCACTTTAGAAGAAATGTTGGTTGAGCAGGTGTCCACAAACCTTTGGCCATGAAGAGCCAGGCATCTCATCTGAGAAAAGGAGAGAGGTCAAGACTGAAGTGAACTTGAATGAGGGATATGAAAAAAAATAAAATAGTAAAAACATATAGCAAAGGAAAGGAATTATTGAATAGTACAGAGTTGTTTTTTTGTGTTTTTTTTTTTGTTTGTTTTTTTATAGCTCTTGCCCTACCCCCAACACAGTAGCTCCCATGTTGCACAAATTCACCCACTCCCCTAATGAATTCAGCTATGAACTCACCTCAGAAAAATGGCCCTCAGAACAGAGGGACTCTCTAAACCATAGTGAGCTGTGAAAAACAACCTTTGGCTCATCAGATAACCCACTAATCCTTTAAAGAAAGCACAACATATTTGTGTCTCCACGGCATGTGGATTTCATTCATTTCATTGTATATTTTAATTTAAATTTAGCACAAAATCAGTAATCATTAGAACGGTTTCTGTGCACATTTATAAAAGTGTATGCAGGCATACTAAAGATCGAAACGTTTTCATATGAGTATTTGATCGCACTTGTGTCCACATTTTCTGTTAAAACCATTTATTGCTATGAAAAAAAAAACAAGATTCCAGTGATTTATTACAAAATGATATGTTGAAGATAAAAAATAAGACATTCAGAATCATTAACAAATGTGGGCTGAATGCATACAACTGAGTATACACTAAAACTGAAACAGCTGTTACTCTGTGATTAAAGAGTAGCTTTAAATTTACTTCCAGCATGCAGAGAAAATGAAAAGAATGTCTCTCACAGTATTTGCGTGTGTTTGTGTGTGTGTGTGTGTGTGTGTGTGTGATTGACACTCTCTTGTGTCTGTCCAGGCCCTCGAGTATGCACTGAGAGTGAGTATCGCTGTGACAACCTGCGTTGCATTCCTGACCGCTGGGTGTGTGACCATGACAACGACTGTGAGGATAACTCTGATGAAAGGGACTGTGGTGAGCAGAGCTTCTTTGTCTGAGTCTAGAGCTTTTCAGTGGGGGGTACTGTGGACTCCCACTCCCACCATTTGGCTATTCCAGTGATTAGAATTATTTTTGTCTGTTTTTCAATGTTCCAATCATGTTATATAATTAATTACTATATTATTTTTATATTTGTATCTCATTCATAGAATTTGAATGGCAGTTTTACAATGAAATACAATATGCACTGCCACAAGTGTTACTAGTGAATTAAAGGGGACATGTTATATTTAAAAAAATCTAGAGTCTAAACCAAAGCGCAAACTGAAATGAATCAAATCTTATTTTTGTAGTCTGAAGTCTGAAAACACTGGATAAAGATAGATAAAGTCCTACAGATTTGTGCAGCGTCTTACATAGAGTGCAGAGGCTTTAACTTTTTTTTTTTTTTTTTTTGTGCACCTCATTGTCTAAGACTCTCCACTCCCAGCAAAATAAACCCAGTGTGCTCAGAGAAATACCTGCACAGATTAAATATGGCAAAAACAAAAGCATAAGAACAAGATGCAAGAAATTATGTTTAATATCCAATGCTTCTGCTCCTCACTTCTGACTCCTAAGCTCTGTGAGAACTGGTCATTCCGAACATGGCTGTTTAGACAGGGTGAGAATGGTGTTGTGTTGTCAGATCCTTGTGGTATTTTGACCAAAGCATGTCACAGATCTTTAAGACCCTAAGGCACTGTTTCCCCATTTACTTATCAGGGACAGCATTATATGAAACTGAGCCATATTCAGCATACTGGATAGCTTAAATCATTCATTGTTAATAGATCTCTAGTAGATATGTGCAATGCATTATATAAATATATTCCCAAATCAATACAAATTAGTCATTATTGCTGACATAATGAAAATGAAATGTGTCATTAACGCAAAAACCCAAAATGTATTTGAGGAGTCAAAGCACCCCTTTGAGGAGAAATGTCAGCCTGCTACATGTGAATGAATCAGAAGGTTAGTGAGTGAGTGAGTGCATGAGTGAGCAAGGGAGTATGTGAGTAAGAAAGAGTGTGTGGGATAGTGAGTGACTGAGCAAAGCCAGGTTAATGAGATGCATGTAAACATTAATGTGATTACTCCAAAAAAATGAATCTAAGTTATTTTCCCCATGTTTCAGTTCCCTCTAAGTAAACTGCTAATTGCTCAGCTTGGTCATTTCTTGCAGACACTAGCAGATAAAGCTGCCACCAGCATTTCTTCCTGTTGATGATTTGGTTGGTTTCATCATCCTCTTGGCCACAAGGCAAATGATGACGCTTAGATTTAGAGTGTGTCACACACTGCTCTTTACTCTGCACTGTTATGATTCATATATTGACAACTAAGAGCTTTATGCAGTGATATGTTATTTTCTCATGTTGCAGAGTTGAGGACCTGCCACCCTGGGTATTTCCAGTGTGACAGTGGCCACTGCATCGCTGAGCGCTTCAAATGTGATGGCAATGCAGACTGCTTGGACTTCACTGATGAGATGTCATGCCGTGAGTTTCCTCCCTCTCTATGTTTAACACAGACTACTCCTGGCTTCATGGCCCATTTAAAACAGCTTCATTGAGTTGTAATGTAGGTCAAAATAGGGCTCTTTGAAGAAATGCTGAGAATTGCTAAATAATAATTTAATGGATAAAGCTTGAATGCAATTTTTGTCAAATGAAACCTGCATATCCATTTTTTTGTAGGTGCACTCATAATAATATAACAGACACCATACACATGACTACTTTCCAACCATTCTATCTTACTGGGAATAAACTATAAGACTGAAACCTCTTACATACATCTGTTTTTCAAATTCAAATGCGCTGAAGAGTGAACTGAACTTTAACTATGTTTACATAGTACATAACACTCTTTATCTCTTACCTTTGCAGCGACGCGGTTCCCAAATGGCACATACTGCCCTCCTTTCCTCTTCGAGTGTAAAAACCATGTATGTGTTCAGCAGCACTGGCGATGTGATGGAGACAATGACTGTGGAGATGGATCAGACGAGGAGCTACACCTCTGCTGTAAGAGGCCACAAAAGAAAACAGTATCAAATGTTTTAGCAAATAGCATGGAATCTAAAGCATTTCTGTACAAAAATGTGGAAAAAGAAAAAAGCTGATAAACCGTTTCTCGGTTATGTAACTACAAAACCTTTCTCCATAGGCATTACTGAACAATACGCTTGCAGTTTAAGGGGTTAAATAATAAAAAAACTATGTAACATGTCTTGATCCCCTCAGTGGATATCCCATGTGAACCTCCTTTCCGATTTCGCTGTGACAACAACCGCTGCATTTACAGCCATGAGCTCTGCAACTCTGTGAACGACTGTGGAGACGGAACAGATGAAAAAGCGGAGCACTGTGAGTTAAGCCCAGGGCCGTCATCCATTCATAACAACGTATATGATGTAGTAATTCATGATTACAAATGTTTTACTGGAGTGAGTGCTTAGATGGCAGCAATACATTTTTACTAAACTCAAACTCAGATAATATGTGACTCAGCTTTCAAACTAGTTCCTGTGAGGATATGTTTACAGTGTCTTTAGTTGGGAAATGGTTGTCGCATTACAGTTGCATTCATTCAGTACATCCCATGACCTTCAGGCTTTGTATTCTACTTTTCTAATTTTAAAAGATACAAATATGTACATTTCCAACAGTAAAGTATACCTTAAAACTATTGGAAATTTGTGGGAACCTTTATAGTGTGTAAATTTGTTAAACAAAAATATACCTGTAAGAAAAATTCATTCATTCATCAATTACAGAAATTCAGTAAATGTTAACTGTTGCAATGCAGAACTGAATATGTGGATGAGAATAATTTTTGACTAAATAAAGCTTGAGTGGGAACTCCTAAACCCTCAATTCCTTATTAAAGTTGAGCTGATGTTTCATTTTTCTTTAAATTGACAGTTTAAATTATGTTTAATATCCTTTGAGGGTTCTAGGCATCATTGTTATTTATGGCCTGTTGACATCCCTTAAGTTTGCTCCTACATCTCCTCCATGCTTCCTTACAGCAGCTGCTACAGAGAAGATGTCACCATGATTTTCTGTTCTGCTTTCAGGTGTGACCCCTACGCACGGGCCTTGCTCTCCTGATGAGTTTAAGTGTGGGAATGGTCAGTGCGTTCCTCTGCAGTATGCCTGTGATGATTATGATGACTGTGGAGACCAGACAGATGAGTTGGGCTGCAGTGAGTAACATTTAACCTACGTCCAAACCTGCAGTTTATTAAATTCTTCAGTCTTTCTGATAAATATCCACAAGCAAGCATTGATATAGGCATGTGCCTCTTTTCCTTTGTGTTAGACAATGGCAGTGGACGTTCCTGCAGTGAGAATCTGTGTGAACATAACTGCACTGGGCTGACTGGAGGAGGCTTTATCTGCTCCTGCAGACCAGGCTACAAACCCAGCGAGGAGAACAGGAACTCTTGTGAGGGTGAGTGAACCAGTTGACTTTTATTGTTGCTTTTGCAAGTGAATAAGGTGGAGATATTTAGAAAATGAGTTACAATAACAGGGTATAAATCTACTCCTAGAATGTCTCCCAGCCAGTGTTCTAAACTGAAAATATGTACAACAAGAAATATAAAGAACCGATTAGAAATTTGATTCTAGAAATAATTTTTGTGTTTGTTATACTTCAGTCCCACGATTCCTCTAGGTTAACCACTATTTACAGTAGCTAAAATGAACTATGTGGTATATATTTTAGTTGGAAATTTGAATATGTAGTTGAGGTGGCAAGATTTTAAAAGATTTTGTAAACATTTGTGAAAGTGATTTATTTTGTGTAATTACTATGATTAATTTTGAAATCATTAATCATCCATTATATTAAGAAAAATATTGGTATTATTTCAGCACAAGTCTTTACTGAGAGGTGTAAATTCACTGCAGGTGTTCACCAATTATTGCTTCTTCGTAGCTCAGCACAGAGTCTGATAAAATGATTATATACTGAAAAATTACTGCCCGTTTGGGGGCTTGCAGGAATGGATTACATATGAGACTCTCTCTCTCTCTCTCTCTCTCTCTCTCTCTCTCTCTCTCTCTCTCTCTCTCTCTCTATTTAGATGTGGATGAGTGTGAAGTGTATGCCACTTGTCCTCAGCTGTGCAGGAATACTAAGGGCAGCTATGAGTGTTTCTGTGCTGAGGGATTTCGTTCTGTGGGCATACAGCAGGGACTGGAGTGTGCTGCTGAAGGTGAGTGATGGAGTTAGCTAATACTCCTTCTCTTATCAGCACTCAGCCATTATCTTCCCACTCTTTGTCTCCTGTGTAGCTCTCTCTCTTTATCTCCTTCTCATATATATATATGTGTGTGTGTGTGTGTGTGTGTGTGTGTGTGTGTGTGTGTGTGTGTTTGTGTGTGTTATACCTCAGTGTTTGTCTCTCACTGTCTAACACAAAATTTTCTTGGCCTTCCTTGTCTCAGGTAATCCTCCAGTGTTGCTGTTGCCTGATAATGTGCGTATCCGTCGCTATAACTTGTCCTCTGAGCAGTACTCTGACTATGTGGACGATGGTGAGCACATCCAGGCTGTGGATTACCTGTGGGATCCTGAAGGCCAAGGACTGAGTAAGATGATTATGCTCATTATAGATATTCCTATGAACACATTTCTCTAAATGCGAAATAGTATTCTGATGTTTTCTACGCCATTTGACCACCTCAGCCAGTCTTTATACTGTGAAAAAGTCATGACCAATAGACTAGTATAAATTCTCCAAAATCTTTATTAAACTATTAGAAATTAAGAAACTAAATGTGATTTTGTTATTTTTAATGGCTAATAAATGATTTCATAGTGGTGTGAAACCATGTGATGTACACACCATGGAGTACACACAATAATTTTTAATATTTAATATTTGTAGGTACAAAATAAAAAAACCTACTGGCTTGGGTTGCAGTACAGTTTCTTGTATTGCTAAATAACTGTCTGTTTTTAGGTGTTGTGTACTGGACTGTTTTGGGTCGTGGTGCTCAGTTTGGCTCCATTAAAAGAGCATACATGACCACTTTTGATGACCATGGCAGTAACCCTGTGAAAGAGGTAGATCTCAACCTCAGATACCTCTCTAGTCCTGATGGCATTGCTGTGGACTGGGTTGGACGGTACACAACATTTTTTGGTTACTTCTTTCTTACCTTCACTACTTATCACGCATTTCTGTATTTGGAATAATTTATTATTAATTATATAATTATTATTAATATAAGGAATATGTGCCTTATATTTGCGACTCAATTTCCTTTTCCTTGGATGTTTTTTTTCTGTTTTAGACATATTTACTGGACAGATGCTGGAACCAATCGCATTGAAGTGGCCAAGCTGGATGGGCGGTACAGAAAGTGGCTGATCCATTCAGATCTTGATCAACCAGCTGCGATTGTAGTGAATCCAGCTCTAGGGTAACCAACTTATGAGTTAAAGTGGTTAATACAAAATAATGGCTTGTGTCTGTAGAACATTACAGCTGACATAACACTTAAATCTAAGCCAAATATCTTAATGATGTCAATATTCTGCATTATTTTCAACACTGTGCACTGTTGTGCTTTGATATCATGTTCCTACTCTTTAGTATTGTTCTGTAACCGTCATAACATTTCAGAATGATGTACTGGACTGACTGGGGCAGGAACCCTAAGATTGAAGCAGCGTGGATGGATGGTCAGCACAGACAGGTGTTACTGAATGAAGACTTAGGCTGGCCGACAGGATTGGCCTTGGACTATCTTAACGGCAACAGGCTTTACTGGTGTGACTCCAAAGAGAACATCATTGAATCAGTGAAGACAGATGGAACAGAGAGGAAGATCGTCATGTCAGGAGGTTTGGAACCAAACCTGTTTAAAATAGGGTTCTGGAATACTCAAAGTTTATTTTTTAGCTTTGATGTATAGTGAGTCATATTTGCGTTGTATACAGATATTGGAAACCCCTACAGTCTGGATTTGTTTGAGGGCCATGTGTACTGGACAACAAAGACCAGGGGAGAAGTGTGGAAGATGGATAAATTCGGAAGGGGGGATAAAGTGAAGGTGCTGACCATTAATCCCTGGTTGACACAAGTCCGCATCTATCAGGAACACAGATACAACCTCTCAGGTGATGGACACTTACTTGACATATAGAAAAAATTACTGGAATGTTGGAGTACTGGAATATAAATTTATCTATAGGCATATTTACGCAGGAATTATGCCTACAGAAAAAATTATTTTGTTACAGTAATTGCCAATGTACCGCCATGATATATAATGAAAGATGAAGAATATGATATGAACCCACTGTATCTGTGGGGGGTATAACTTACGCACATCTTCCTTTAAGCTTTAAATCATCTCTAGAATATAATACCCAATACAGTGTTAATGCTATGTAAACTGCTGTCACACTCTACAGAAGTAAAATGGACACACAATAATGAGCAGAAGATGAGTGCTGCAGAGTGACTCTGGATCTGTGTAATGACAGGAAGGTATCGCAGGCTTTGCATATGCATCACTTTATTAGTGTGGATTTAGCACAGTGCTCTGCATAAAGCAAATACAAGTTTAGCTTTTTCGAACTTTCTGGAATTTTTTTCCAAACACTTTTGTAAGTAAGTAGGTATATATTTATAAAGCACATTTTAACCCAAAGTGCTGTACAAACAAAATGCATTTAAAAGGACAATATAAAACAACATCCAGTGTACAAGAAAATCAAAAAATACAACAATGATCAGTTTACGGAGCCAAAAGCTCATTGACAAAAATAGGTTTTAAGCCTAGACTTAAAAGCATCGCTGTTCCACAGTCTGAGTGCAGTAACAGCAAAGGCCCGGCCACCTCTGAGTTTCAACCGAGGCAGATCTTTCAGTGCTGCTGCCTCTAAACTTTGAAACTCTCTTCCTCCTTTTCTTTGCAACTTTATCTTCTCTCAAATCACTGCTAAAAACATGTCTGTTTTCACTTTTTACTCCCAGTAACTTAATCCTCAGGTTTTTTTTCTGTCCCCCTTTATGTAAAGCTTCCTTGGGTTTGGGAAAGGCGCTATATAAGCTGAACATATTATTATTATTAAACAGCAAAATGTTAAACTGGATCCTATATTGTACAGGAAGCCTGTGTAATGATGCCAGAACAGGGGTAATGTGGTCCTTTTTTTGGTGCCAAATGAGCTATTGAGGACTTACTGACACCCAAATACAAGCTGTTGCTGTAGTCTAAGCGAGATGTAATAAAAGCATGGATAACCTTTTCCAGGTCCTGAGGTGACAGAAATGCCTTAATTATGGTGGCTGATCTCAGATGGTAAAAGGAGTTCCTAACAACAGAGTTAATTTGTTTGTAAAACCTGAGGTCACGATCAAATATAACACCAAGGTTTCACAACAGCCCACCAAGATTATCCATTAAGAGACTGGAAAGCCTGGGGGGGGCCAAGGAGAATCACTTCAGTTTTATATTTATTTAAATGGAGAAAACTGCCTTCATGACAACACTTATTTTCCTGTAGACATTCATTCAGACGTCTGAGTGAGCATGAGTCTTCAGGCCACAAGGGGAGATACAACTGGGTATCATTGGCATAACAGTGAAAATGGATATCATACTTCCTAATGATCTTTCCTAATGGAAGCATGTACAGAGAAAACAAAGCTGGACCAAGAATAGATCCCTGGGGAACTCCACAATTGATGGTTGAATTTGACAAACGGAATTTACCAACATGCGCTGCAAAAGATTTATCACAGAGGTAGGATTTAAACCATTTCAATACTAACCCCTTGAGGCCGACTACATGCTCAAGACGCTGAATAAGTAAGGTATGGTCAACGGTATTAAAAGAAGCAGTAAGATCCAACAAAACCAAAATGGCACGCTTAACTGTGTCCACTGCGAGCAACAGGTCATTGGTCACCATTCGAAGGGCCGACTCTGTATTATGGAAGGGTTTAAAACCTGACTGAATACATTCAAAAATGCAGTTTTTTGTCAAATGATCCCCCAGTTTGTTTGGTTAGATCCATGGCTGCAGAACCCAGGATATAGAGGGCCAGTTGTAGTATATTTGTTAGTGGTTCAAGTATGAGCTGATTTTATTAATGAAAACTGCTGTCTTTCTTAACTGAGGATCCTCAGTAACTCTGTGCTGAATTGTTTCTCAGTGGTGAACCCCTGTAAGGATGCATGCAGTCACCTGTGTCTGCTGCGTCCTGGTGGATACACCTGCGCCTGTCCACAAGGTTCCACATTACTCAGCTTTAACCAGAATGAGTGTGACGCAGGTGAGATTCACTTTGCTCATGCTACTTACAGTCAGTCCTAAAATAATTTGCATGATTGATAACCATGGTTAGACAAAGCTCACATAATTGTTTTTAGTTACATAATAACATTTAATTGTGGTTAATTAGATCATCTGTGAGGAGTTGGTGTGTTCTCCCCGTGTCGGCATGGGTTTCCTCTGGGTGCTCCGGTTTCCCCCCACAGTCCAAAAACACACGTTGCAGGTGGATTGGCGACTCAAAAGTGTCCGTAGGTGTGAGTGTGTGAGTGAATGTGTGTGTGTGTGTCTGTGTTGCCCTGTGAAGGATTGGCGCCCCCTCCAGGGTGTATTCCTGCCTTGCGCCCAATGATTCCAGGTAGGCTCTGGACCCACCGCGACCCTGAACTGGATAAGGGTTACAGATAATGAATGAATGAATGAATAATTAGATCATTCTCACTGAAAATATGAGAAAATGTTAAGTGAAAAAGCTTAAGAAACTAGTAACACATACTTTTTAAACTTTTGTAACTGCTAGAAATTCTATAAAGTTTTTTCCAAGATCGTTCCTGTCTCACTGATTTCTCATGATGCACATTTATACAAAAAAAAACAAAAAACGTTTTTAGCATATTTTCTGTGTGGAATCGGGCTAATTAACGACAATAATAAAATTGACTGTATATGAATAATTCAGTTGGTTCATCACCCATTTGTATCATGATACCTGTGCATGTGAGGCTGCTGCTGCTAGCTCTGTACCAGAATGTGGTAATGTGAGTGTGCTACTGCATTTATTTAAGTTATATTTTTTTTGTGTGTGTCACTGTTTGAGTTCTGATTGCTTTGATTTTAAAATTGTGCGCCTGCAGTGCTTTTGTAATATTCTGCATGGCTCTTGCTCTTGCAGCCATTGAGACAGAGGTGGCCATGCCACTTGCATGCAGATGCATGAATGGTGGAACTTGCTACACTGACGAAGGGGGTCTCCCCAAGTGCAAGTAAGTTTAAAAAGAGGGCAACAAAATCCAATCTGTTAGCTCCAACACATGCTACATTATTCGATTAAAGATTAAGTATTGACAAATGCCAAAGGAAAAAAAGCACTTACTGTTTATTTTCATTTCTGCCTTTTAGATGTCCATATGGGTATTCAGGTAGCTACTGCGAAATGGGAAAGTCCAGAGGAGCCCCACCTGGAACAGGTGATAACAGGGTTTTCAAATCACAGACCAGTATTAACCAGTATGTTTTTTTTTTTATTCAATTTATGACACATTAATGAAGCCAGTTAATGAAGTATGAAGATAGTTAAAGTTTACCTTGTTTTCCTAATGACTACAGAACAAAGATTAACCCATTCATCAGCTGCTGACTTGTTTCATGTCAATGCCACCTGTGAGCACATTAAAGAGATTTTATTAAATACAGTTAGTGCTTGTATAACTTGAATGTAATAATAAAACAGAGAAATCCAGTGTGCATTCACTGAACCCTCTCTCTGTGTCTCTCTGTGTTTAGCAGTGGCTGTGTTGCTGGCAATGATAATTATTCTGTTATGTGGAGCTCTGGCTGTTGGGCTTTTCCTCAACTACAGACGAACTGGCTCAGTCATCCCCTCAATGCCCAAATTGCCCAGGTATTTGATCCTTCAAATAAAACTTGAACACCTGCTACTTGATTCTGCTCAAAGAAGATAGAGTACTGCACACAGGCAGAGAAATCAGATAAATTACTTATTTCAGATCAAAACAGCCAACAAGTCCTTCACACTTAAGATAGGAATCATATAAGATAATCCAATGGTAAGATAAAAGTTAACAAACATGAGTTTTATAAAAACATATGAACATGGGACTACTATGAGCCATGAATATTCTGGTAGAACATTATTTTTGTCATCATTTGGTAACAGTACTTTCTCCTGAAAAATGAAAAATGTTTATCCCTCTACTGTGAGAACTCAACTAAAAGAAAAAAAATCTCCTTTATTGAAGCTATTTCTGACGAAGAAATGTATGCAAATGAGCTTTGGAAATATTTGCAAATCAAACAAGCAGTACACTGATTGAATTACTTTATGCATTATTATGCATAGTAAATTTGAGTTTGTGCATATTTTAAACAGTAAACTTTTATTTTAACACAGGGAGAGCAGACAGATCCAGTTATCTAATCAAACAAACAACTTCCTATGTGTAAAATTCAGCGTCAAACTATTGTTTCTTCTCTTCTGTGATGTTACCCCCTTTTTTATTTAGCCTGAGCAGTTTGGTCAAGTCAGGAGACACAGGAAATGGAGTGTCTTTCCGATCGGGCGACAACGTCACTATGGACCTAGAGCCTCAGACACTTGGAGTGTCTTTCATCGACCGAGCCATGCAACTGGTAAACATCAGTGACTCTCTCCTAATTCAGCACTACGGGCTGCTGCTTCAGTTATTCAATGCATTACCAGCACATCTCTGAAATCCCTGGTTAACCTCTTTACCCCAGTTTTAACATCACAAGTGCATCATTTACAGTCCAGGATTATGAGGTTCATGTGTGTTCTGTTTTAGGCAGATTTGTTGAATACCTGCTGAATGTAAACCTTTGCTTACATCTTACATTATCTTCAGTGAGGAGTGTGGTGTGTTCTCCCTGTGTGTGCGTGGGTTTCCTCCGGTTGACTGTCTGTGAGGAGTGTGGTGTGTTCTCCCTGTGTGTGCGTGGGTTTCCTCCGGTTGACTGTCTGTGAGGAGTGTGGTGTGTTCTCCCTGTGTGTGCGTGGGTTTCCTCCGGTTGACTGTCTGTGAGGAGTGTGGTGTGTTCTCTCTGTGTCTGCGTGGGTTTCCTCTGGGTGACTGTCTGTGAGGAGTGTGGTGTGTTCTCCCTGTGTCTGCATGGGTTTCCTCTGGGTGACTGTCTGTGAGGAGTGTGGTGTGTTCTCCCTGTGTCTGCGTGGGTTTCCTCTGGTTGACTGTCTGTGAGGAGTGTGGTGTGTTCTCCCTGTGTCTGTGTGGGTTTCCTCCGGGTGACTGTCTGTGAGGAGTGTGGTGTGTTCTCCCTGTGTCTGCGTGGGTTTCCTCCGGGTGACTGTCTGTGAGGAGTGTGGTGTGTTCTCCCTGTGTCTGCGTGGGTTTCCTCCTGCTGACTGTCTGTGAGGAGTGTGGTGTGTTCTCCCTGTGTCTGCGCGGGTTTCCTCCGGGTGACTGTCTGTGAGGAGTGTGTTTTGTTCTCCCTGTGTCTGCGCAGGTTTTCTCCGAGTGACTGTCTTTGAGGAGTGTGGTGTGTTCTCCCTGTGTCTGTGTGGGTTTCCTCTGGGTGACTGTCTGTGAGGAGTGTGGTGTGTTCTCCCTGTGTCTGCGCGGGTTTCCTCTGGTTGACTGTCTGTGAGATGTGTGGTGTGTTCTCCTTTTGTCTGCGTGGGTTTCCTCCGGGTGACTGTCTGTGAGGAGTGTGGTGTGTTCTCCCTGTGTCTGTGTGGGTTTCCTCCGAGTGACTGTCTGTGAGGAGTGTGGTGTGTTCTCCCTGTGTCTGCGTGGGTTACCTCCGGGTGACTGTCTGTGAGGAGTTTGGTGTGTTCTCCCAGTGTCTGTGTGGGTTTCCTCTGGGTGACTGTCTGTGAGGAGTGTGGTGTGCGCTCCCTGTGTCTGCGTGGGTTTCCTCCGGGTGACTGTCTGTGAGGAGTGTGGTGTGTTCTCCCTGTGTCTGCGTGGGTTTCCTCCGGGTGCTCCAGTTTCCTCCCACAGTCCAAAAACACACATTGGTAGGTGGATTGGTGACTCAAAAGTGTCCGTAGGTGTGAGTATGTGAGTGAAGGTGTGTGTGTGTGTGTTGCCCTGTGAAGGACTGGTGTCCCCTCCAGGGTGTGTTTCTGCCGTGCGCCCAATAATTCCAGGTAGGCTCTGGACCCACCGCGACCCTGAACTGGATAAGGGTTACAGATAATTAATGAATGAATGAATTGTCTTCAGTTTTCAGTGATCACAACTGGATTTCACATGAGCGCATGAAAATCCGTAAGACGCGTTCTAATCAGATCACTCAGGTGACAGTTAGAGGTGGTCAGAGATTAGCCACATTTAATACAAGTTTAAACAGAATGTGTCTTCTGTATTCACCCAGAGTTATGCCAGTTGAAATGTGTCAAGGCATCGTATGTTAAAGAATAATAGGTATTCTGCATATTTTTGGTTGTTGATTGAATATCTGTGTTTATTCTAACTCCACCTCTTTCATATGATAAGGATGAGAACTTTACAGAACCTGGAAGGCAGCCTGTCACGTTTGAAAATCCTCTTTATTCAACCGCAGCAGGAGCGTCTGGTGACCCTGCAGTTATACACGCCACACAGGTGAAGCAGGATACCACTCACACCACCTCATGTTTTGCCAGTGTACATTTAACACAAAACATTGCCTGTTATTATAAAGCCAAAGTCTAAAGACCAGTTTTCAAACAGGTGACAGTGAACGTCAGTGGAGATCAGACGGAAAATAACTTTGAAAATCCCATGTACCATGTACAACAGCAGGCAGTGGAGGTGAAGAGTATTCCAGTTAGTTCTCAAACCACGCAGGTAAGGCGAGAGCCAAACTAGCTTTATATTCCACAGCCAGAGCTGGTGCTTTCTTATTTACATTTTATGTTTTAGGAGTCCAAGTGGAACTTCTTTAAAAGAAAACTGAAACCTAGCACAACATTTGACAACCCAACATACTCAGAGGTAAGATATTTTCCACCAGAAAAAAAAACATGTATAGATCAGAACTATAATATAGACAATTTACACCTGCTCACTTCATCTGCGTTGAATATCAGAATTATATCTGGATAAGTGTAAACGCAGCAAAGACCTCCCAGTAGTAAATGGTTTTTAAATGATTTAGCTTTAAAATTAAAGTAAATGATTAACCACTACAGACTGATTTTTCCTGGGTACTGTACTGTTACACTGTCATTACAGTCTGTTAACAGATGATTACTACAGTAGTTCCAGCCTGGATGGCAAGTCTTGAGGAAACTCTATCTTAGAATCTCTACCACTTTTTAATTTTTATTTGTTGTTGAGTTTTCTGTTCTGTGGGCTCTGTAATGGAATCCTGTGGAAATCCCATGGAATCTTTGAAACCATTTAATCACATTAATATGTGGTGTTTTGGTGATGTTTGTGTGTTTTCAGATGCAGGACGAGCAGACGGCTGCCAGTGTAGGGGGAACTTTCTCCAGTCAGCCATCTCCCTTCGTGCCACCTCCTAAAACAACAGTGAGAGAGAAACCCAGCATGTACTCGCCCACAGAGGACACTTTCAGAGACACAGCCAACTTGGTCAAAGAAGACAGTGACATCTAACTGTCCTCTTTCTCTAACACTCTTTCACAAACAAGGGGAAAAACAATGACAAACTATCCCTCTTTGCACAGAATCTATTTTTATATGCAGCCTGTATACAAAACAAAAGAAACTTAAGGTTATTTTGAAAAGATTAGGTGTTTGTTTGTATAACCCAGAGAAAATAGAAGTCTATCAAGACTATGCCTTTTGCTGTTTCTTATGCCAATGTAATGTTTTATGATTGTTTTTTTTTTTGTAATGTACTATATGTATATGTTTGCACTGAAGCTGCTGATGGTAAATGTGTTGTACATTTGTAAATTTGAAAAGATTTTGTTGGTAATATTCTCTGGTAATAGATTATTTTGCAATAGATTATTTTTTCTTTTGGTGACAGACAAAAATGGTGATGTGTGATTAAATAAACACAAACCAGCAACAATTCTAATTGGCTGTCAGGAGCTTGATTTTATCTTTGCATAAAATTTTTAATAAAAAATTGTCACTGGAATAAAGAATTAATTTGCATCTCATTTTGCATGTTTATATACCTCATCTGTGGACTAACCAACAAGATGATGGAGAGCATATTACTGTTGGGTCCACTTTTCACAATCAGTTCCTCTGCAGTATATTTTCACATTAAATACAATATATGAATGGCTAAATACCACTTTTACTTCCAGACATACTTACCTTATTCATCGGTGTGATTTTGGATTAAGTAAAAAGGAGTGGTTATGCTCCATAGGCCAAGAAAACTCACACTTACAGAATCTATTTAATTGAAGCAGCGTGTCTTGCAGTTCTGACAGTTTTTTATCGTTTTCTGACAGTAGGTGTGAGGATAGCATTCACATAGCGTTTGGTCTGGGAAGTCCTATTGTTAAGAAGAAAGGGACTTATATAAAACCATTCTGATTATGACAAGGAAAGTGGAATATAATGAAGTTAATTTTGTCTTTGCCCAGTGTTCAGGCAGTGATACCCATAACAATGGTCTCTCCTTTTTTTTTATTTTTTGTTCCTCAAATATACTTGAAAAGATTTTTTTTTCTTTGTGAAATCCTTTCAACTGTGAGATATTTTTCCCTACTTTTTGTTGAGCTGAAAGAGTTTGTTTATTCAGAAGAACATCTGATTCATGCCAATTATAATTTCCAATGCAGGCTAACCTAATAATGAAGGAGTCAATTCTATTATTTAATGACTTTTGTAAATTAACAAATGTGAACACATTGATAGAATTCTTTTAAATAAATTTGACAAATCTGTTGGAAAAAAAATCAAATAAATGTGCTTTGTATAATGTGTTTTGTCTAAACTGATGTTTAATCATATATATATATATATATATATATATATATATATATATATATATATATATATACACACAACTAGGAAAGGAACAGTGTTTAAACCAAGATAGCAAAGTCAATACAGAAACAAACCTTTTCTTTTTTTCAGTCTAAGCCTCAGATACTTGTCAAAGGAGTCGCATAAATTCACTTATGAAGAGGTCATTTTTATACTTTATACTGGGTATTGTATAGATAATAGTTTACTGAATATTAAATACTAAACTAACATAAGCCACTAACTATCATCTTCTGGAAAAAAGCTTTGACGTATTTATTAATGTATAAAGAATAGATTTTCTAAACTATGTCAGTGGAGACTTGTACAGGGGTTAGACAATGAAGCTGAATCACCTGTCATTGTAGTGTGGGAGGTTTCGTGTATCAGGACGACAATGCACCAATACACACAGCGAGACTGGTGAAAGACTGGTTTGATGAACATGAAAGTGAAGGTGAACATCTCCCATGGCCTGCACAGTCACCAGATCTAAATATTATTGAGCCACTTTGGGGTGTTTTGGAGGAGCGTGTCAGGAAACGTTTTCCTCCACCAGCATCACGTAGAGACCTGGCCACTATCCTGCAAGAAGAATGGCTTCAAATCCCTCTGACCACTGTGCAGGACTTGTGTATGTCATTCCCAAGACCAACTGACGCTGTATCAACCGCAAAAGGAGGCCCTACACCACACTAATACATTACTGTGGTCTAAAACCAGGTGTTTCACTTTCATTGTCCACCCCCTGTATGTATGAAAGTGGTCATTTTGATCACAGATTTACAGGATTCAGCAGAAACGTAAAAGAGTAATAATCCCCACAGAGCCAAAAGTAGGTGAACACCTGCTCATTGAAGGGTAGTTCTGGGAATTTGTACAGATTTGCTGCAGTATGAGGAAGGCTTTAGATTAGTCATTCTTTTCTATAAGGATTTGATGGCATTCAGTCATGACAGCTGAGTGAAGTTAATTATGGACATTGGATGATTAATTCACTATTTTTTAAAATTCATACTCCTCACAAGGGTATTAGATGGATGTCACTCGAAGGAACAGAGTTTGCAGAGGGAAAGAGTCAGCACATGCTCGGCTTCAGAGATTATGCCTCTACAGACAGTGGCTGCTCCTGTTCAGGTTTTTCTGTAGAGATTATACAAGATGTATGCACAGTACAAGCTTTAAGTAGTATTCACTCGTTTTGAGTGATTTCTACAAAACAGTCAGAAACAGTGTGTTGATATTGCACTCAGCTCTGTTTAGGTAATGGCTGGAGGGCAGTGATGACAAAGTCTGCTATGAATGCAGGAAGGTAGGACAGAGGAATCCAGAATAGTTTGGCATCCCAACCAGCTGCATAGCGTGAGCGAGGGTACTGAGCTGAAAGAGCGTGCTGCATACATGTGGTCACTTTAGAAATGTCTTTACTGCACAGAACCCCCATAGAGAACGCCTGGGCCTTTAAATCTAGAAAATAAAGAAGGTTACAAATGAATAAAATCCAAGATATAACCATTAATAAAGAAAGTGAACATTCACATTTTTCCCACAAGCTCATTTATAGCTGTCCAAGTCTCCTAGAATTACATGTCTCTGGTTGACTTTTCAAATATTACTTCATAAATTCAGTGCCAAAGGCAGTTTTGAACTTCTACAACCCAACACTATTTGGTGTTGAACAGAAACACTAAAATATTCTCTAAATAACCACTTACAGGAGTTTCCCCATCATAGGCAAAGAACCATTAGAGTGGTATATTGGGTCTTGACGTGTTAAATCTTTGTCAAATGAAACCGCCGCCAAACTCAATTAAAATGGCCTTTATAAACTTCATGAGCAGATCATTTCCCAGACAATTTCAACAAAACAAAACATTGATGCCCAAATCTGGAATGGACATATACTCACATTCATGCAAGTATGAGTTTCCATATGATCTCCTCACGTCTTCTGGGAGATTATTCCACCGCACTTTCAGATCAGCTTCAATTAAATCCAGATTTGTTACTCTCGTTTTAAAGAATCCAGGTTCAATGATGCACACTTTCACTCCAAAATGCTGCATGTCTCTTCTAATAATAAAACATATATAAAACATATATAAAACACAACATACAGAGAGTGCATGGAAGGAGCTACAAAGAAAATATGAAAAATTAGAGAAATTTTTATCACTATTACTGATCGTTTTCTCTAATTTTGTTTTGGTAACTTTGGATCAACTTAGTGGTGGGTCCGGAGCCTACCTGGAATCACTGGGTGCAAGGTGGGACCACACCCTGGAGGGGGTGCTAGTCCTTCACAGGGCGAGACACACAAACACACATACATTCATTCACACCTATGGAAACTTGAGTCACCAATCCAATTTTTAGACCATGGTAGGAAACCTGAGCACTCAGAGGAAACCCATGCAGACACAGGGAGAACACACCAAACTCCTCACAAACAGTCACCCGGAGCCGGACTTGAAACCAAAACCTCCAGGTCCCTGGAGCTATGTGACTGCGACACTACCTGCTGTGCCACCATAAAGTGCCCTTAAAGTGTAACTGTGCACCATAAATACACTTAAGCCATGGCCTTAAAGGCAGCATTAACGATTGTAATCAAAACTCACTTTTTTATAGAATTCTGAAGATGTTTGCTAGCTCTCCAGTCTGTGTGTGCACTGGAAATTGGTCTAGTATTTTTTACAAACCCTAGTGTCAGTAAGCGAGTAAAAAAAAACAAAGCGGCTGAGTCAGACATGCTAGGCTTCCTCTCTCTCTCCTCAGGGCAGAGAAACGGCTGAGAGAGACCTCCAAACATTGAAAATCATTAAAAGAGAGAAGGACACTGTTTTATTCCTGCTCCATAGGTGGGGCATATTGACTTATTGATTTATGTTGTTTCAGATATTTGAAACAACATGAACCCACTATAAATTCTGGAAACTGCTTACTGCATGAAAATAAACACAGACTGAAAGTGCTACAAAGACACTTAAGTTACAAATCAGTTGGTGATTCAAACAGTGAATAAATATGTTTAAGTTCAATTTCAGCCACAAACAAACAATGGTTATTTTTTCTCCTCAAAGACACCATTCCACATTAAAAGACATGGAGCTTCCGAACGTTAATACACCAGAGTGAACCACAGTTCCCCATAATCATAGAAGTTGCCTTTAAGGATTGAGAGGGAGCTTCGAACCAGAAGGTCAACAGTTCAATCCCCAGTACTGACAGGAAATATAGTGGAGGAAGTGTGTGTAGAAGCTTTCCTCCTCCCTCAATATCAACGGCTGAAGTGCCCTTAGCAAGGAAGTTAAACCCCGATTGCTCCCTGGGTGCTGTGGCTGCTCTAGCTGTATGTGTAATCACTGCCACTAGTGTGTTTATATGTTCAGTCTCATAGTTAAATGTTAAATGTATTAACTCAATTTCCCCAAGAGCATTAATAAAGTAACTCTTTATTTCTTTTATTCCATCTTTCTTTCTTTCTTTCTTCAGCCAGAAGGTTGAATATTTATTTATTTTTAATAACATAAAAATAAAAGCCTGGAATCAAGACACAATCAATCTTTCCTAGTAACCGTTTAGTACTTAAATCATTAACTGACACTGAAAATGTAACATAAATGCCACACAATACCTCAGTCCATCTGAAAATGCCTCCACACCCCATTTGGAAAGACAGTATCCTCCTCCAGTCAGAGAAATTCTGCCCAGAATACTCGCTACATTCACCACTCGGCCCTTAGCCTTCTTTAGCAAGGGCAGGAACTGAAGAGTCACGTCTATTAACCCAATCAGATTAACATCCAAAACCTGCTTATAGTCCTCCAGCTGCATCCACTCTGTGGGGCCAATGGGGACAGAGCGTCCAGCATTATTCACTAAACCCCAAAGACCTATAAAACATGATAAGAACAAGATTTTTATTAGTATAAAGGGTTAACTATCGCAAAGCAGACTGAGGTTTAATGCATTTTTTCTTCAAGGAACTGAAAAGCTAATTTCTAGCTCTAAAAATGTATAGAAGGTAAGAGTGTTTACATAGAAAACTCTAAATTCAATACATTTTATATATGTTTTCATACCTATACAGAGAACTTAGAAATGTTTATATATTACACTGATAATTTAGATACAGAATATTTTCCAAGCAACATGACTTTTACCATTTTGAAATTTACAAAATTAAAATATATGTATTAAAATCATAATATTGTAACTGGCATTGGCATGGAAACATTCTGACTGACAGGTCTATGCACACAATCAGCCATAACATTATGACCACCTCCTTTGTTCTACACACACTGTCCATTCTCTGAACTACTCTGTCTGTACTTCATGCACTTTGTAGTTCTACAATTACAGACTGTAGTCCATCTGTGAGCCTGCATACTTGGTTAGCTTCTTTTCCCCTTGTTCTCCAGTGGTCAGGACCCCCATAGGACCAGCACACAGCAGGTATGAATTGGGTGTGGGTGGATAGAATGTTTAAAATCGCAAGCTGCATTGCTGTGTCTAATCAACTGTGTCAGTGTCAACACAGCACTGAGAACCACGTGAAAGGGTGCGATCAAATAATGCAGAGCAACAGATGAACTAGAGTCTGCAAGTGTAGAACTACAGAGTGCGCCTGTATGATGACAGGACCTCTGAGAATGGACCATAAGTGTAGAAACAAGGAAGTGGTCATAATGTTATGGTTGATTGGTGTATGTCCAACACAGCTTCATTTGCAAAGTTATTTGAAATCTTAAAGCTGCTCCTCTGCTTTAGATAAAAATGTAGATTTATGAGTTTAGTGTAAGGGCTGTATGTTCATTAAAGTGCCTGTATTTCCACTTCATCCTTAGCTGTGCTTGACTCAAGCTGGCACCTTAACCCCCTCTACTCCCTCAGTCCACCATCACACCGCCCACACTCAGCTCTCTTCATGTCTCTTTCCTAAGCCCCTACACCTTCCTCCCCTCAGCTTCATTCACTTTCATAAGCATCCAATCGCTTTTCATGTTTTCACCCGTAACCTCTTAGTTCTCAACCCTACATCATGCCCCCTTCATTCATCTTCCCTAAGACCACATCACCTCTCTAACCTCAGCTCTTTTACACTTCTATTACATTAAACCCATCACCTCTCGTTAGCCTCTCATCATTTCTAACCTCTCAGACCCCTTTCAGGCCCCACTCAACTCCCTTCACGTCTCTTCACTAGGCCTTCCATCATATCTCTATCATCAGCCCCTCATCACCTTTCTCTCCAACCTCTCGTTGCACCAGTTCCACTGCTCTGCTGATGCTCTCTTTCTTGGTCACATCGAGGATGATGCTCTTCAGGCGAGTGGAGGATGCAGACTGCAGGTTTGAGGCTCCACTTTCAGTCAGACATGCTGCTATAACTCGAAAGCCTTGCTGGTCGAGCTGGCGGGATAGCAGGTTGCCAAACCCACTGTCACACCCCGTGACCAGCACATATTTCTGGTGAATCCCATCAATTTTAAGTGAGTGCCTTACATACCAAGCAATGCCTGTGAGAACCACAAAGGCCAGCGAGCATATCCAGGTTATGTCTGAGAAGATCACCTGAAAAACAGACATTACACACCTGCTAAACTGATGAATTGGCAAAAATATTTCCATGTGAAGTCAAAAAGCTAATTGATTTCTCACCTGAACAAGCGTCGAGAAGACACACTCTTCAGAATCCTACAAAGAACAACAGAAGACATGATGTTCAAGACTAGCCATAACATTACAAGTGCCACTTTGGTTCAACACTCACTGTTCATTCTCTTAGCTCCACTGACCACACGGGAGCGCTAACATATCACCACCATTACAGTGTCACTGCAGCACTGAGAATAATACACCCAAATTATACAGCTTTGTGATGGTCCTGACCATTAAAAAGAAAAACAGGGCGGAAGTGGGTAAACAAAGTATGCAGAACAACAGGTGGACTGCAGTAGGTCCTATTATTTATATTGTAAAACTACAAATGCTCCTGTGTGACCAGTGAAGCTGAGAGGAAGGATAGTGTATGTAGAAACAAGGATGTGGCTATAATTTTAATGGCTTGTTTGCGTACATATGTATACAGTATGTCTTTTAAAACATTAACATATTTGTTCTGACATTTTATAGTCATTCACGCTTTTTCTTTTTTCAGGGACCCTAACAAGATAATCTGGACTGGTCAAGAAGACCTAAAAGAGCATGTGGTCAATCTGATCATTTAGCATCACCTGGTGGTCAATTAGTGTATGGACGAAAAAGATCTGTACATGAAACGTTCTCTATATGTCCAAAAACTTGTAGATACCTTTTATACTGTGTGAAGTCTTTAAGCTTTTTAAGATTAATTTTACTACCACAGAAAAACATACAGTGAAACACAAAAATAACTGCATATGTGCTTTGGATTCATTCATTAGTTTTTTTCATTCATTATCTGTAACCGCTTACCCAGTTCAGGGTCACGGTGGGTCCAGAGCCTAACTGAAATGATTGGGCGCAAGGTGGAAATAAACCCTGGAGGGGCCACCAGTCCTTCACAGGGCAACACACACAATTACTCACCCATTCATTCACACTTACAGACACTTTTGAGCTGCCAATCCACCCACCAACGTGTGTTTTTGGACCGTGGGAGGAAACCGGAGCACCCGGAGGAAACCCACACAGACACAGGGAGAACACACCACACTCCTCACAGACAGTCACCCGGAGGAAACCCTTGCAGACACAGAGAGAACACACCACACTCCTCACAGACAGTCACCCGCAGGAAACCCACGCAGACACAGAGAGAACACACCACACTCCTCACAGACAGTCACCCGGAGGAAACCCACGCAGATACAGGAAGAACACACCACACTCCTAATAGACAGTCACCCGGAGGAAACCCACGCAGACACAGGGAGAACACATCACACTTCTCACAGACAGTCACCCGGAGGAAACCCACGCAGACACAGAGAAAACACACCACACTCCTCACAGTCACCCGGAGGAAACCCACGCAGACACAGGGAGAACACACCACACTCCTCACAGACAGTCACCCGGAGGAAACCCACGCAGACACAGAGAGGACACACCACACTCCTCATAGACAGTCACCCGGAGGAAACCCACGCAGACACAGGGAGAACACACCACACTCCTCACAGGCAGTCACCCGGAGGAAACCCACGCAGACACAGAGAGGACACACCACACTCCTCATAGACAGTCACCCGGAGGAAACCCACGCAGACACAGGGAGAACACACCACACTCCTCACAGACAGTCACCCGGAGGAAACCCACGCAGACACAGGGAGAACACACCACACTCCTCACAGTCACGAGGAGGAAACCCACGCAGACACAGGGAGAACACACCACACTCCTCACAGACAGTCACCCGGAGGAAACCCACGCAGACACAGGGAGAACAGATCACACTCCTCACAGACAGTTACCCGGAGGAAACCCACGCAGACACAGAGAGAACACACCACTCCTCACAGTCACGAGGAGGAAACCCACGCAGACACAGGGAGAACACACCACACTCCTCACAGACAGTCACCCGGAGGAAACCCACGCAGACACAGGGAGAACATATCACACTCCTCACAGACAGTCACCCGGAGAAAACCCACGCAGACACAGAGAGAACACACCACACTCCTCACAGACAGTCACCCGAAGGAAACCCATGCAGGCACAGGGAGAACACACCACACTTCTCACAGACAGTCACCCGGAGGAAACCCACGCAGACACAGGGAGAACACACCACACTTCTCACAGTCACCCAGAGCAGGATTCAAACCCACAACCTACCTGCTACACCACCGTGCCGCCCTTCCCAGCTCTGAATAGATTTATTTAATTGAGCTGTGAAGCAACATCCACTCATAAAATCTGTAGGCAAATCTTTACCTACAGAAAACTGCCTTTTCTGGTAATAGAATACAGAACTTTCCTCAGAAAGCTACTAGATGACATCAAGGTACAAAATATCAAATCACAGAGTGATTATGGATACATTTTGATTGAGATTTCCAAATAGGACCACAGCATATGAGGTCTTGGTCTAATGTAACAAATATTTCTGTTCAGTTTCCATATTATCAAACATTCAACACAATGTGCACTGGCATGCTTTCATTGTGGCTGCAGTGTTTTAAACAAAGAGTTTTAAATGTTATACATTTAGTGTTATAAATAAAGAGAAACTTACCATGTTATAGTCATTCAGCAGTGAAAGCAGTAGAAGTGTTGTCTGTTTTCATTCCCTGGTGAAATCCCACTGCCTTCCTCAGCAAAATGAGGCCAGAAGAGATATAGGAGCTGCATTACTGGAGTATGCTGAAGTGTCAAAGGTCTGTGTCTCTCTCACACACACAAGTAAACATGTCTCCAGTGGTTGTGCAATACACTAAGGATTCCTATTATTTATATATATTTGACCTGATGCACAGTGACCACCCGTGATTGAAGGAGGCTAAACTGATTTTATATGTGGAGACCTGCCAGCTCTTACATACCCTAGTGTGTCATATTCTGAGAATGTAACAAAGCACCCATTGTATGCCAACATACAGTAACAACGGACGTCAAGTAGTTTATATGAATCCTAATAGTTTATAATCCAATAAAACTAATTAAATATTGTCATTATTTTTGATTCAGTAATATGAAAGACTTTTATGGCTAGTGTGAATATGCAATAAATAAACAGGCTACTGGTAAACATTTTCCTGTCCTAACTTTTTTTGGAAAGTGTTGCTTGCATCAAATATTGTCTGTAAGCTCTTATCCAGTTCAGGGTCACAGTGGGTCCCAGAATCACCCTGGAGGGGGCACCAGTTCTTCACAGGACGACACACACTCACACATACAGACATTTTTGAGTGGCCAATCCATCTACAAATGTGTGTTTTTGGATGGTGGGAGAAAATCCACGCAGACACAGGGAGAACACAACAAATTCCTTACAGGCAGTCACCCGGAGTGGCACTAGAACCCACAACCTCCAGGTCCCCGGAGCTGTGTGATTGCAACACTTGGCGAAACACTTTTAAAAAAATATTTAACATTTACAGTGACTATTTCAGTGAAATATGGGGTTTAAACCACTTGCACATCATTGTATTTTGTATTTATTTATATTTTGCACAGTGCCACAACTTTTGGAAATGTAATTGGTCATTTTTATTGTGGTTAATGAGAATATGAATGTTTTCCCCAAACAAAAAAACATTCTGATTATGCACTTAAAATTAAAACATTGTTATATGAAGTGGGATACTGGGGAATTTTCAGGCCATGTGGTTACAAAGAGTATGTCCCAGTGATCTTTGAGACATGTGTATCATGTCAGTAAATTAAATGCACATGAAGAAAGACACAGGCAAAATGTACTGTAATGAAACACTAAATATTTACATTTATGGATAATGACAAGGGAGTGTTTTAGTGAGAGGTAAATGCAGCGTTAGGAGTCATACCCAAGAACTAGCATCCTAACCTAAGGTGGGAAACAAATCCCCCTCTGCCATGTGAAGGGTACTCACTACATATAATTATGCAAAAATTAAGAAAAATACGCAGTCAATCAAAATCTATAATTAAAATATGTTTTTATTACGTGTTAGTCTTTATTAGGTGTTAGTCTTTATTAGATGTTAGGTTATCATACTGACCAACATTACATTTGACCATGATGCAATCTACAAAATGGAAACCTTAGGTTTAACAGCATCCTTCAATAGCAGGGCATCAGCAATGCAGGTGGGCATATAGGAGAGTGGCAGCCAGAAGAATTTTGCATCCCAGCCAGGAGAGTAGCGGGTTCGAGGATGGACAGCAGAGACCGCATGCTCCATACAGTTCACCACCTTCATCAGATCCCCGTCCAGCATCTTCACAAACTTCTCCTTCATCATCGCTTTCACTAAAGGATGTTAAGCATGATGTCTGAGCCTTGGATGTGTAGCTATGACTCACTGGTATCATTTTTTTAAATAGTTCATTTGATTATTATTGTGGTCAGTCTGAAATCCATATAATCAAACTAACTGATAAACATAAAGGTCAATCAAAACGGACTCAATCAAAATGTGTGCTCATCATGTTTTAATCAGTTAATCTAATTACTGTTGCATTAAGACAGTATTTGTACTGTTAAAACCATGTTACAACAAACCAGCAAGTCTCTGTTCTAGAACGATTTCAGAGAACCACCTTAAATAAGGCTGAACTGATTATGTTTTTAGATGATCATTCTGTAAATAAAAACTGTCATGTTCTTCATCGGGCTTTAATAAGATTGTGTAAAAGAAATTCGTCCCCAGTGCATTCGTGCTATTATAATGGACAAGAGAAAATGTAATATTTTTTTTGTGTGTGATCTTGTTTGTAGGTTTCTGTCTTCCAGCGAATTTGATCATTTGTTGGTGTTTATTTGTCACAGCAATTTATTTTTTTTCCAAAATGAAGAAGTTTTCAATTTTGACAATTAGTTTGTTAGGTCCTTAATGATGAAACAACATATAAGATGTGTATTGATTATATCATAATGTTTCATTAGAATGGCACCTGTAAAGAAGTGGGATATATTGGACGTCAAGTGAACTTTAAGTTCTGTTGGATGCAATTTGCCAAGGGTACAGATCTATGTGACATTGACAATAGTCAAACTGTGATGCTCATAATGATTTTCCACAAAAGCAGGTCTTGTGAGGTGTTCCCTATTTGCAGTGGTTAATACGTAAAAATAACCCAAGGAAGGATAAGTGGTGATCTGACATCAGGGTGCACAGTTGATTCATGAGTAACATAGAGGCCACAGAATACTGGGGACACTGTTTTTTTTTTTTTTTTTAACAATTTAACTGTGATAACATCACACGGAGTTGCTTTTATTTAAAGATTGTGCATTTAAATGGAACGTTAATCCTATTGAAGTGTGATGCTTTTTAACTCACCTCTATCCAGGTAGTCACTTCCATAGTCACTCTTCACATCCTGTGGCAGTCTGTTCCATAATTTCTCAATACTGCTCTGAATAATATCGGTATTAGTCACATTTGTTTTGAAGAACCCAGGCTCGATACACAGCACCTTAACACCAAACGGTGCCATGTTCACCCTGTGAATACAATTTAATAATGTGTTCAAAATGAGAAGTTTTAACTTGTGAAAATAACTTGTGCATTTGTGAAAATAAAGATACAAATACAAAACCATTTTTAAGAGTACAATCGTATTATTCTATAAAAAGTTATTAGTTATATATATAAAAAAAAGAAGCCGGGATTTTGCAATGTCCCTGAGTTCAGAGCATTAACATTTTCATAAGAAAAGGAACCATTCAATTTTAAAGACTCTTAATTAAGAACACAACAAGATATTGCGTTTTTGATATTATTAATAGTCAAAAATATTTAAGAAATATGACAAACTAAACAACATAAAAATAATAATAATAATAATAATAATCAGACTAACAAAGACAACAAAGCAGATAAGAGATCTAGGTGAAAGGAGGCAAAAGAGATGAATGAATCTGCACATATACAGAATATTGCAGTGCTATGTTCAATCATGCAAAATACATTTGGAACACAGTAAGTTGTGTAGAGTCTTGAATATTACAGTATAATCTTATTAAGGTCTAGTTGTGGTATTCTATGCACTGGATAAAAATTATAACCATGTTCACTGGTCATTTATAAATCCAAAAATCCAACTGAACTGCAATAAGTACTTCCACTGAGAACTTCCACTGAGGTTCCACTGAGGTACCAAAGACTGGGTACCGAGTGACTGAGATATACTGCAGCAACAAATGAGCAAGAGTTTGTACTTCAATTTTTACATATAATCTTACAAACTGCATCTAAATTGTGGAAGTGATAGACTGGTCCTAGATTAAATTCTTCTGAAACTCTTTGGTGATCAGTAATCTGGGAACTCTTGAACAGGAGTGTGATGCATTGATTTTACAAGGGCTTTGACACAAGCTTACCTCAGACTGTCATTAAATGCCTCCACTCCATATTTAGAGATGCAGTATGGTCCTCCAAATGGACTGATTCTTCCAAACACACTGGCAACATTGACTACACGGCCCTTTGCCTTTTTAATCATGGGCAGCACGCTCAGAGTCACAGCAATCACTCCATTCAAATTTACATTGATCATGTGCTTAAAATCCTCAATAACA
Organism: Hoplias malabaricus; assembly: GCF_029633855.1. Lineage (NCBI taxonomy): Eukaryota > Metazoa > Chordata > Actinopteri > Characiformes > Erythrinidae > Hoplias > Hoplias malabaricus. Next base: position 41,085,911 of record NC_089811.1, on the reverse strand, counting down.
AGCCAGTCATTTGGAGCAGAAGGAACAGAGACTCCAGCGTTGTTAACCACTGCCCAAAGACCTGAATATTACACACACAAACACATTACTGTAAGATTAATCAAGCTTATATTAAAGGAGACACAAAATAATATTTCCTAAAGTTAACACAGAATCAACAAAAACAGCACAATTGATCAGAACAACCAGTCTCAACTCCTGTTCTTTTTTAATAATGAGCTACAAACAGCTCACTTTAAGATGAGGTGTCCAGTGGTCAGGAGTGAGGAGCAGATGCTCTGGTTCTCTTTCTTCTCTGGTTTTGTTTTCACCGTTTTTACTCAGCAGTTATTTTTCTGAGCCCATTGTGTCTGTTTTGCTCCATTTAAACTCATCTGTGTGTTCTCACAAATTCCTAATTGGAAAAACTCAAGAAAGAGGGAGGGGCATTTCTAAGGGGGGAGGAGTTGTATTGTTTCACAGTTTGTGTGTTGGTCGGAACTCCAAATACCATTTTACCTGACACTTAGCATTGACTATGGTGACCTTTGTTTCATATGCAGCTGCTCCAAGCAATCCTCATTAATTTTCTGCTTTTGGAGAGTATGTGTACATTTGAACATCTTTGTACATCCAAACTTCACGATTTTTACTACACTAGAACCCCGGAAGTCGACCGTTTCTGAAGTCAACACAATCAGAAGTCGATGCTAAACGTCGAGAAAATTTTGACCCACGCGACTTTTGTAAACAAATGCGTTGAGCTTAACTGACGCTACTTGGCGTCAGTTTATGGCATCGTTCCGCAAATTTGGAAGCTTTTTGAAGTTGTGCTCCAAGTTTTTGCGTATTTTACACGTTATTTTGTTAAAACATTAGTTTATACAGTATTACTTACCTAAGAGTGCAATTGTTGATTATTTTTGTAGGGAAATAAGGAAATTTATGGTAAAAAAAAAATTGATGGTCGAGAACCAATTAATCGGTTTTCAGTTATTTCTTATGGGTAAATTTGATTTGGATCTCGACCACATCAGTTCCGAGTTCTGGAACGGATTACCATCGACATCCGGGGCATCACTGTATATAATAATGAGATAATATTTAATATGCAAGCATGTAGTCATAACTGTCGAGCATGTAATCATCAATGTTTTCTAAAGTTTGAGTGAGAATATGAATAATGAAGAACATTTCTGTAGTTTATTTACACCAATGAAAAACAACCAAACACAACTAACCAAAAACCAAACTCAACTTATTAGCCATTTCTTGGATTATGATTTTCAACCTTAAGACAAAAAAGCAGATATGCCTGTCCTCTTTGTAAAAAAGGAGGAAATTGGTCAGAAATATTTCAATAAAAAAAATACTGTATTCTACTTCTTTGAATACACAGAGCTTTGAGAATTAGTGTGGCGTACCCGTTAAAATCATGAAATGAAACAGTCTTAAACCAGAAGAGAAGATTGGCAGGGATGATTCAGAACTGTGCTGCAGCAGCTCTGTGTTATGGCAGATAGGAAATGGCCTACACACTTGCAACAGGTCACTTTTACTGCATCACAGGATATGGTAACTTTACATAACTACAACAGAGGAAAAATCCCCTTTGTCTAACCAGGATATTGCAACTTTGTTCAAATCAATAATGCAGCTTCAATCTGAAACAACAGCAATAAACAATTCTGGCTTTCTACTAATACCTTTCACAAAATACTGCAGTGGAGCTGCATATGGGCATAAATTCACCTTGCCTGATGCCAAGTATTAATTAGAGGTATAGGACTGTGTAGCAGTAGAGCTGGGTTCTCAGGAGTGATGGTGCTCCATCTAGTATGTTGTGATTGCGCTGGAGTGGTGGTATTAATTCTTCAACATCTGACTTCACTAATGTTCTTGTGGCTGAATATGTTCCAATATGTACTTACTTCAGAGGCTGTTATGGAATCAAAATGTGCAAACTCATAATTAATGCCCTAAATTTCAGAATACAATACTGAAAAAAGGTATCTACTTATCTATAATTATTATTATGAAAGTCATTAATCATGTACCAGATCTTACCTCTTTCTCCCACCAGTGTCTTAATTATGTCTGTAGCTTTTCTGATGCTTTCATCATCAGTCACATCTAACTGGACAGTACACAGTCTACTGGAGCAGCTCTTCTTTAGCTCATCCTCTCCTTTCTCTGTGTAGCAGCCAGCTACAACACAGAAGCCCAGAGCATCCAGATGTTTGGCCAGTAGGTTCCCAAAGCCACTGTCACAGCCTGTGATGTAGACATATTTCGCTGATTTGTCTGGCACTCGTCTTAACTCTCTAACCCACCGGTACACATACAGCAGGACTGCCAGTCCTAAGACATAGAGAAACATTTCTACAGGATCTACGGATGAAGAAAAAAAAACATTTAAATGATTAGCTTTTACAGACACACAATGAAACATATATAATATGAAAATCTTAGTTCAACCACAGTAGGTAGATGAGCGCACTTATTAAATGTGGTCAAATTCAGGAATTTATGAATAAAGGTGTTATACAAGAGAAGACAGCAGTGTAGCATTTGCTAGGTCATGGTTTAGTTGTTAACTGAGGTACCACAGGACAGCTGAACTGTATACAAATAAGTGAATTAATAATTAACCTGTTCACCTTTATACAATGTTCTTATAGGACTTTGCTGTGTAATCTGCACTGCTACATGCACACACTGATTATTGCTTTTACTCTCTCTCTCCTGGTGTATGTCATGAGGCTAAGTGTTTTTACTTTGTAGGAAATAATGAGATCAAATCTATGACAAAATAAAAAGCTGTTGTTTAATAGCTGGATATACTTGCTTTGAGAAACATGACACAAACCAAGTAAATTTACTTGATTTAATTAATGAATATATTTCCCCAAATCTAGTAGAAGAAAATAGTATTGAATCAACTTGTAATTTGCATTTGCTAAACAAATAAAATCATATAAATACCAATAAAAACAAATAAAATAAAATCTAAAATTAAGTCACCAAGGCTGCGGTTAAATTAAAACGCTAACAGATCATAACAAGCTGTTGAAAAAATAACCCAAAAATCTGTCAATTTCAGACAAAGCATAGCATTATTACATTTCAGCATGTAACACAAGATGTTGGAATTTTCCAGTCACTTGAGTCTAAAAGTTGGAGCTTATTAAATCAAAATGGGGAGATGATCAAATACAAACAGGTAGGACAAGGACATCAGGACAGAAAACTATAGAACTACAGGATAGAAAGCATTATGCCTTATAAAAATAAAATGCACAAAAAAACAAAAGAAAAAAAATGTGGAGTCAGTATCTGAGAGAACTGCAGGAAAATGTCCAAATGAAATGAGATTAACTTTAACAGAAATGCCAAATAGAAACAAGGTTACAGTGGATGTAACCACTGCAGTGGATACAGTGGTTACAGCATGAGGTTTTGGACACTTTACTCATTCCGTTGATAGGAAATAGGTTTGATGAAGTTATTTTGAGATTTGATAAGGCAATTTGCCACAGAGCAAAGCGTGTAAAAGCTTAAAAATAAAAGCATATCAACATATCAATTTAGGAAATACATGGACCTTTCTGTGCTACTGACTTTCTGAGGGGTTCATCTGTGCAGCTTTTCATTTAGATTTAACTTTAGACAAGTGACAACAAGTGAAATCCCTTAAAACCAAAATACCAGAGAGTGAAGAAAGAGGCTGTGAATTACATACAGAACCAGTTACCAGCCAGAAATGTAAGTACTTCTACATTTACAATTAAAAAATGTGATGCTTGCTTTTACTAAAGTTATAAAATATCACAGTTTTAAAGTAATCTTGTCAGTTCCATACAACAGGAGTTTTCCGGTGTAAACCAGATGCTTGAATGCCATTTTAATTCAATGCTTCTGTCTTTTGTTGTTGTTATTGTTGTCGTTGTTGTTGTTATTATATGAACAAAAAAAAAACATGCTTGTCATTATTTACAGTCAGCTTTTATCATTTGTTTGTTCTTATAGTTTAGAGCCAGATGTTGAATGGAATGCGGCCACAGATTTGATTTGTTACTTGTCTTTATTAAAAAGAATATATCTTTACGTGTTAAAGTTCAATAACATTGTTGCATGGTTATGGATGAATATGTCAACATTTTGCACGCGACTTAAAGAAAGACCGGACTCCAGTACAGGGTCGGTGTACCGACGACGACAACGAGGACTACGTATTTAAATACACGCTTCAGTCTATAAACCTGTACGTGACCTAAAAACGCTTGTTTAACACAAACAGCGTAAACACGATGTTGTTTACTAACAAGTGGTTCCTTCGAGCGCTTGTTTTGTTGCAGAGAGTGTGTTCACAGAGTCAAATGTAGTGTTTTACCTGGGTGAGTGTTCAGAGCGCTGAATGGATAAATGTTTTCTTGTATCTTCCTCTCGGATGTTTCTCAGAGATCTTAAACGCAGCTTTTCCGGTTTCCCCTAGAGTTCGCTGTTGGCGATAAATAAAGTCGTAAACGTGTACGCAGTTCTCCACGCATGTGTTATGTTTTGAAAAAACGATCGCTGCAATCATTTTAGTGTGATTTAGTGTGACAAAGAGAATCCAATGCACTGTCCCAATACTTACCTTATACCCCTCTAAAAAAAGTGGAAATGTCAGATTTTCAAAATTCGGCTTCCAGGAAGCCCTTTCATGTTTAGACTGTGCTAATGCCTAGGTAAGCTGTGAGTTATCAGCTAAATATTTTGGCAACAGTTTCATTTTGTCCACATTTTATTCCACACTTAAGAGTGAACTTTGCATAATTTCTCGGGATAAATATCTACAATATTGCAATAGAACTTTGAATATAGAATACAGAAAATAATACACTTTACATCAGGTGATTTGTGGTATAATGCCAAAAAACCTGAGCAGTTTTAAAAGTCATATTGATTTTGCTAACCATAGTTGAGAGAAAGAGGTTAGAGATGAATATGATCAATGTTCAACACAGACGTTTATTCACAATTATACAAATTAGCATTATTATCTGAACTATTCCAATTAATTATGATCGTACTAAATTTAGAAATCACTACTATTTTTTCATTCATTGTCTGTAACCGTTTATCCAGTTCAGGGTAGCGGTGGGTCCGGAGCCTACCCGGAATCACTGTGCGCAAGGCAGGAACACACCCAGTAGGGGCCGCCAGTCCTTCACACGGCAACACACACACACTTTCACTGACACACAGACACAGGGAGTGCACACCATACTCCTCACAGACAGTCACCCGGAGGAAACCCACGCAGACACAGGGAGAACACACCACACTCCTCACAGACAGTCACACGGAGGAAACCCACGCAGACACAGAGAGAACACACCACACTCCTCACAGACAGTCACCTGGAGGAAACCCACGCAGACACAGAGAGAACACACCACACTCCTCACAGACAGTCACCCGGAGGAAACCCACGCAGACACAGGGAGAACACACCACAATCCTCACAGACAGTCACCCGGAGGAAACCCACGCAGACACAGGGAGAACACACCACACTCCTCACAGACAGTCACCCGCTTGAACCCACAACCTCCAGGTCCCTGGAGCTGTGTTACTGAGACCCATAATGTTCCCATAATAAGATATTGACATAAAAAGATATAAAAAATCTAAACAAACAGTAAAACTAAATATATGTAAATTTATTAGGCTAGTAATTTTATTTTTCATGGGAATTGTCATACCGTACTTTTAGGACATTTCTGTGTGGTTTCTGCTATGGTGGGACACTAACAGAAACTCACAAAGCACATGATGCAATTTTTATGACTGGACATCTTAAACAGTGACAAATTATACTACGTGTATCTGTCTAAGAGCTGATTAATAACTGATAACGTAGAACGTTTATGTTTTTCAATGAGCGACTATTGACCTGAGATATTTGTCTTCAGATGAACTACTGCCTGATTAAGAATTAAGAAAATATTTTCTGAAGTAGATCTTAATCTTTAATCAATCATTTCAATAAATTACTTACATTCCAGAAAAATCCTGGAGTGTGGAGTTCATGGCGAAATATTCCCTACACAGAACCCAGCAAAGACCCAGACTCCTCTTCTGTGTCCATAACTTGTTCTTCTACTTTTCACCTGAAGGTACATGATTTACTATTAATAAAAGCTTTTCTGAGGAAACGTAGTGACTTCAAAATCAACAAATATTAAGATTAAAAACAGCTCTACTTCTTCCAGTAATTAAATAAAAATATTCTCTAATTTTCTAATTTTTTATTTTTTTTATAAGTTTTTTTTTAAATCACAGTTTATATAAAAAAAAAAACAAAGCACTGATTAATATGTTTAAATAACATAACAAAAATGTTACATTTTGAAGGCTAAAAAATGAGAATAAAATAAACATAAAAAAGATACAGTGAATTGAATTAAGGAGGTATAGTGTGGTTGCAGAAAGAGGTTCAATGACCTGAAGGCCATTAATGAATTATGGCTAGATCATTTCTTCATTCATTGTCTATATCTGTTTATCCAATTCAAAACGAAGTGGGGCTGGAACCTATCCAGAATTATGATAAGTTCATACATTCTTTGTCTGTAACTGATTGTGATAAGTTGTACTTTGTAAATATGAAGATTATAATAAATAATATAGCCTATGTCCATAGTACATATGACTGCCCTGACATCACATCACACCACACCACACCCTGTACTGTGATACTAGCTTCGGGTACCTTCAGGATTAATGGCAGTTAGGGCATTCAACTGTTTTAATCTAAGCCACATCTGATAGCTGATAAATAGACATAATTTAAACGTTTGTATAAATTTCTCAGAGGGAATAGCATATATTGAAATCTCAGAATTGGTTGAATGATAATATTGCTCTCCTCTCTTTGGTCACCTAAACAAAGAAAAAAAAAAAGAAATCACATTTTAGATGATAAATTATATCATGGGATTAAAACAATAGCTAGTTTATTCAATAAAAAAATTTGACTTCTTCAAGACACTCACAATTGGGGCAGAAATAAACATATTATAAGCTTAATACATTTGTAAAAAGGTACATATATTTATGCCAAACATAAGAGAATTGTCAAACAGCTAAATATTTTTTTTTAATTATCAATACTACAAATTTATTATCTACCCTATAAAATACTGTAAAAATATTAAGTCTGACAGCAAATGAAGATGTGGGCAAATCGGATATTCATAGATCTGTAAATATTGAATGGCAGCACTGTGGCGCAGCAGGTAGTGTCTCAGTCACACTGGACGTTGTGGGTTCAAATCCCACTTTGAGTGACTGTCTGTGAGGAGTGTGGTGTGTTCTCTCTGTGTCTGCGTGGGTTTCCTCCGGGTGACTGTCTGTGAGGAGTGTGGTGTGTTCTCTCTGTGTCTGCGTGGGTTTCCTCCGGGTGACTGTCTGTGAGGAGTGTGGTGTGCTCTCCCTGTGTCTGTGTGGGTTTCCTCCAGGTGACTGTCTGTGAGGAGTGTGGTGTGTTCTCCCTGTGTCTGCGTGGGTTTCCTCCGGGTGACTGTCTGTTAGGAGTGTGGTGTGTTCTCCCTGTGTCTGCGTGGGTTTCCTCCGGGTGACTGTCTGTGAGGAGTGTGGTGTGTTCTCCCTGTGTCTGCGTGGGTTTCCTCCGGGTGACTGTCTGTGAGGAGTGTGGTGTGTTCTCCTTGTGTCTGCGTGGGTTTCCTCCGGGTGACTGTCTGTGAGGAGTGTGGTGTGTTCTCCCTGTGTCTGCGTGGGTTTCCTCCGGGTGCTCCAGTTTCCTCCCACACTCCAAAAACACACGTAGGTGGATTGGCAACTTAAAAATGTCCGTAGGTGTGAGTGTGTGAGTGAATGTGTGAGTGTGTGTGTTGCCCTGTGAAGGACTGGCGCCCCCTCCAGGGTGTGTTCCCGCCTTGCGCCCAATGATTCCAGGTAGGCTCTGGACCCACCACGACCCTGAACTGGATAAGGGTTACAGAAAATGAATGAATGTAAATATTAAAAGAAGGCAAAAGTATAGAGTTACATTTAAACCCATTTTAAATTGTTGGATTTTTTTCTGGGAAGAACACTGCTAAAAATGTTATGTAAAAGATCATAGATGAGTTTTATGGGTTTAAAAGATGATTAGAGGGGGACTTTAAAACATCTTTTGTACATCAATATATATAACGCCTAAGCATGCACAGTCTGCCTCTGAACTTCTGAAGTCCTTGGCCTTGTCTAACACTTGATAGAGGTAATGTCTTATCAGTCTAATAGTGGGGCAGACAGTCATGGAGGCGTGGACTGGACATTGATAACTTAAATCCAGTTGAAGGGTTATACTTACTGATAGTGACCATATTCTGTACAGACCCAACTGGAAACTAAAAAGGATTTACAGAAAAAACAAGTGAGTATTTACCTGGCCTTATTTCACCAGCCAGTTTTTATAATTGATGCTAAAAAGTGATGAAAATAATCAATAAACTTGATATGTTTATGATTACAAAATGATATGGTGCTATAAATATAGCAAATCACAGGTGAACTATAACACAGAAAGTATGGATACAAATTATTATTTAGTATTACATACCTTTTCTAGAAATGTATGAATATTCCCTTGAAAAATGTAATAAAAACTGTAATTTTTTAGTTCAGCTGAAAACGTATTTAAAAGACAAAAGGACAAAGAAAAGATATTCAGTATTTTCAATACAAATAACTATGTTGACCACTGGGTCTACCATTGGATAAATGTAATTTTTAATCATTTGGGAATTAACGCATGTGGAATTTTTTTCCCCATTTAAAAGCCACAAGCTACTCAGCAGGTCTGTGGCCAGTGTTGCCTGATTTTCATCTTCATGATGTGGGGATACATTTTTGATCAGTTAGGTCCTGAAGGCAGGCCAGTCAACTGCACACTCTGTCTATGAAGCCACAACGCTGTAGAATGTAGTCTTTGTAGTCTGGCATTGTCCTCCAGAGATGGACATGGAGGTCCTGAACAAAGATATCGCTCCAGTTTTAACAAGCATATGTCTATCCAAAATACCAATATGTCTCTGCATCAATGGTACCTTCACATGTACACAGATCACCCCTGCTGTGGGCAGCGATGCAACTCCATGTCATCACAGATCCTGGTTTTTGAACAAGAAAAGAAAATACATGTTTACACTTTGGAAAGTGTATAGGAAATATTTCAAAGCTGTTTTTTAAAACCTGATTTCATGTTGTGTTTTATTATCTACTGAACAGACAAGTTTACTAAAAATGGAGGAAGCTCAACGGAGCACGGTTTACAAAAATATGAAAATAAGTGCAGATGAAGAAGGTAGGGCCTGTAGGTTTTTATGTTGAACGTGTTCATTATACATTTTTATTTTAAATGGTATGAGAATGTGCTCTTGTATCTAACCATTTTGATATTTTTATACCACAGCCATTGAAAAGAGGTGGGTTCTGCACTCCTACACATAATAATATATATTCTCACTGTGGTCAATAGATTTAAAAGTTTAAATAAATACTATAATTACAGAAATACAGTGGTGATAAGCGTTAAGGTTAACAATGTTACGTTACCTTCATTCCTCAGACAAAAGAACAACAAAAACAGAGAAAAGGTTCTGGGAGTTGGCTTTTTCCAGCTGTTCCGCTTTGCTACATGTGCAGACATTGTGATGATGGTGGTGGGGGGCTTGTGTGCACTCACCCATGGGGCAGCATCCCCTCTCATGCTGCTTGTTTACAGCATGATGACTAACACATTTGTTGCCTATGAGCTGGAGATTCAGGAACTGGCTGGTCCCAACAAAACCTGCATCAACCACACAGTGACCTGGATTAATGGGTCTGTTGTGGAGTTGGAAGGTGACATCACTGTGCACTGTGGGTGAGTTCTGGAAATGAACAGTATTTGAATCTTTGTGGTTCAATTGTAGAACCATACATTTCATGATGGTTACATAACCTTAAATATATCAACCATATATTGATTCTTTTCTCATACACAGTGAGGACATAGAGGCACAGATGACTATGTTTGCTTATTACTATGTTGGCATTGGGCTGGGAGTGCTGCTCGTTAGTTACTTCCAGGTACAAAAGAAAAAACTCTGAAATATACACATCTCAAATACGTCAGTGTCATAAAAAAAAAAAATGGCAAAGAAACAATATGGATCCCTTCTTATTTCAGATTTACCTGTGGGTTTCTACAGCTGCAAGACAGACACAAAGAATACGAAAAACATACTTCAGGAAGATCATGTGCATGGAAATCGGCTGGTTTGACTGCACTTCTGTCGGGGAGCTGAACACGAGGATATCAGAGTAACACTGAATTCTTGTTTGTTGGACACTGAATGAAACAAATAATTGATATCTTAATTCGCAAGCACATTTACATTGCATTTTTATTTTATGCATACAGTTATGTGCCAAAATCTTAGCTATTTGCCAAACTAACTTTATTAAATACACTATTTAAGGGGTTCTTTAATGGTGCAATGGTCTAAACTTTGGTAAGTTCTATATCCAGTGAAGGTATGAAGGTATAGCCACCTGTGGTCAGGAGTCAGTAGATTATAAATGGCCTTACTCTCTCTGGGTGGACAGAAGAATCCCAATTCTCCCATCACTTAGCGCGTTAGCTAAAACCACTCTCAGTTACCACCACAGTTATGTAGTTAGTGTTCTCCTCTGGGAGTGCTGAGCTGTCAAATAAAGTTCCATGTACATGGCAATGACTAAAACTGGAGCGATTTGGTTATGCATATTGCATCACTCATCATTATAATGACAGTATGATTTATCATACAATATCATCCCAGCACACCAAATCAAATCAAATCAAATTCCAAGGTGCCTAGAAATGCCCACATCTACTTCTCTTATAAATGAATTTAAACAGCTTAAGTTCCTAAGACATTTACACAGTATTATAATTGTATTTTGTTGTAATACATGTATGAATTTTATCTTTGTGTAACAGTGACATTAATAAAATCAACAATGCAATAGCAGACCAGTTAGCTATATTCATTGAGAGGATGTCCACCTTCATCTTTGGTTTTTTGGTGGGCTTTATTGGAGGATGGAAGCTGACTCTGGTGGTGATTGCAGTGAGTCCTCTGATTGGATTGGCTGCAGGACTAATGGCCATGGTCAGTGCTTCTTATTCCAACAGAGTATAATATTCAACAACCTTTCTCAACATTGTTTTAATAGTTCATTTCTATCACTGTAACCAGACATTAGGCCTTATATTTTACAGTTGTAATGTTGAGTTTCTGTGATGGGGTTTATTTTGTTTATTCCATATTTGCAGGCCGTTGCGAGGCTGACAGGGCGTGAGCTGCAGGCCTACGCTAAAGCTGGAGCCATAGCTGATGAAGTTCTCTCTTCTATCAGAACTGTAGCAGCATTTGGAGGAGAGGATAAGGAGACAGAGAGGTACTCACTAATGTCTGGTAAAAGACCAATATGTAATACTTTTACTTTAAAAATTACAGCTTTAAAATCTCTGTAATGGGGACAATACTCTGTTGTTGTTACTCAGGGCTCAGCACAGCAGAAAATGCACTTTTATGTGACTTTTAAAAGAATTGCTATGGACATCTGTACACACAATGACAGACACAGGCTTTTTATATGTAACACTTACATATCTGAGTGTTCCATGCTGAATACACCATCTCTTATTTGCATAATCCGTCTTAAAGTTGACCCAGTAAATCAGAATTCACATTTGAATTGTGTGTCATTCTGTTTGTTGTGAGCTTGTGCCTGGATACGTTTGCTGCATTTCAGCACTGATTACATATAGATTCTTTTGTGCATAGTAAGTGCCACAGCAATAATGCGTGGTTATTGACAAAGGCTTGCGATAGCATGCCCAAGCCAAAACATTATAACCATAACTGTAGCATGTCAATTATAATGCAGTGATGTCTGAGAGATCAAAGCTCACAGGCATTCATTTGTGATTTTCAGCCTTGATCTTTAATCTCTGATATTTCTATAAATATATAAAATTTTATAAACCCTAAAAAAGGTTTACAGTACATTTATTAAAGGTTCTTTAAAGGTTTATAAATTAATAATCATTTAAAAAACACAGAAATTAAAAGGGAAGCAGTGGCTACTTTTGTTCAATCCAGTTATGAAACAAACTATTTTTGTTATCACAGATATGACAAGAACCTTGAAGAGGCTCAGACCTGGGGTGTGAAGAAAGGAACTATCATTGGAATATTTCAGGGTTACCTGTGGTGCATCATTTTCCTCTGTTATGCGCTGGCCTTCTGGTATGGCTCTAAGCTTGTCATTGACACCAAGGAGCTCACTCCTGGAGCCCTAATCCAGGTACAAGCCACTCTCTAAAATGTAGAGTAATTTACATCCATTTATTACTAAAGAATAATTGTACATTTCTGGATTGGAAGAGCTTCATATATTACAAACAAACATGATCATGTTAGAAAATCCTGAGTATTGAATACATTCCTAAACTCACTGTCACATAAAATCACAAACTGTGTATTCATTCATTTATTATCTGTAAGCGCTTATCCAGTTCAGGGTCACGGTGGGTCCAGAGCCTACCTGGAATCATTGGGCGCAAGGCGGGAATACACCCTGGAGGGGGTGCCAGTCCTTCACAGGGCAACACACAAATACACACATTCACTCACACACTCACACCTAAGGACACTTTTGAGTCGCCAATCCACCTACCAACATGTGTTTTTGGACCGTGGGACCCGGAGGAAACCCACGCAGACACAAGGAGAACACACCACACTCCTCACAGACAGTCACCCGGAGGAAACCCACACAGACACAGGGAGAACACACCACACTCCTCACAGACAGTCACCCGGAGGAAACCCACGCGGACACAGGGAGAACACACCACACTCCTCACAGACAGTCACCCGGAGGAAACCCACGCAGACACAGAGAGAACACACCACACTCCTCACAGACAGTCACCCGGAGGAAACCCACACAGACACAGGGAGAACACACCACACTCCTCACAGACAGTCACCCAAAGGAAACCCACGTGGACACAGGAAGAACACACCACACTACTCACAGACAGTCACCCGGAGGAAACCCACGCAGACACAGAGAGAACACACCACACTCCTCACAGACAGTCACCCGGAGGAAACCCACACAGACACAGGGAGAACACACCACACTCCTCACAGACAGTCACCCAAAGGAAACCCACGTGGACACAGGAAGAACACACCACACTACTCACAGACAGTCATCCGGAGGAAACCCACGCAGACACAGGGAGAACACATCACACTCCTCACAGACAGTCACCCAGAGCGGGATTTGAACCCACAACCTCCAGGTTCCTGGAGCTGTGTGACACTACCCGCTGCACCACCGTGCCGCCCAAACTGTGTATATGTACCTTTAAATGTAGGAAAATATAGGAAGACTTCAGTAAGAGCACTGCTGTTATTTTTTGTGCAGGTGTTCTTTGGAGTCCTTATGGGAGCCATGAATTTGGGCCAGGCTTCACCATGTCTAGAGGCCTTTGCTTCTGGTCGAGCTGCAGCCAAAAGCATCTTTGACACCATTGACAGGGTAAATCTCATAGAGAAAATAACAGCACACTGACACTTTTCACTTCTTCTGATGATACAATGATTTACTGCCAACCTTGTGTTCACACAGATCCCAAAAATCAACTGTTTCTCAGAGGAAGGACACAAGTTAGACAGAGTTAAATGTGACATTGAATTCCACAATGTTAAATTCAACTACCCTTCCAGGCCTGAAGTGAAGGTTAGATGCTTCTGTTTTATTATAATTTTTTGTACTTATTTATTGCAACATTTCAAATTGCATATTGTCACAGTTATTATAAAACTCTGGAGAAAGAATATGTATTCTTGATTTTGAAGGCATTTTTATGGCTACATTCTGTAAATACATAAAAAAAATAACAAACAGGGAGATATAAGTATTTGTACTAACAATAACACTGAAATAATAGTTATTCTTCTTTGATTTTAGATTTTAGATCATTTAAACTTGTTGGTTAAAGCTGGAGAGATGACAGCATTTGTTGGACCTAGTGGATCTGGAAAAAGTACTGCAATTCAACTCATTCAGAGATTTTATGACCCTGAAGAAGGAATGGTAATCCACACCACAGTGTTTACTATGTGTTGTCGGGTCGAAAGAGCTTTCTCCTTTAAAGTCTGACTTAGCTTTGTATGTGCCTTATTAAAAAAATCACATCTACCATAAAAAAAGTCAGTTACTAAAAAATTTCACTGACACAGGTTTCAGGTTTAAAGAGAACAGGTTCCATACTTTATTTAAACATTCTTTAAAGTATAATCACATCAACCTGGGTAAGCCTAAAAAGAGATACCAAAAAAGCGTTCATGAAGCAGGTTAAACTATAGATACATTAACCTGGGTAGGTCTAGGAAGACGTACCAGAAAGGCATTTGTGAAGCTCTCATTTTTATACAGTATTCAGGGGTGATAAAGATATTACCCCAACTTTTTCCACACACTCCACAGTGTTGGATCCCGTTACAATCAAAAGGTACCTTATTCCCTATGTACATATAAGGACTTCTTCTTCCGGTTAACTCTTCAGACATTGTTTACTAGACGCTATTCGGTCCAAAAGAAAGTTTGTATGTTTTTTAGAAAAGGTTCTTATCAATACTCCGGCCATTTTACTCTTTCCCGTACTCCTTTTACTTCCCATTAATTATGTTTCTTTTCTTCACATCCTCACTTGACTAACACCTGGCTTCTCCCTGTCCTCCCAATTACATCACACCCCTTGATAATTATTTCCAGACTACATGATTTTTTAGGTTCCTGACTGTACATTATTTGTTATGGCATTAACAGTGCTTTCATTACTTTTCAGCCACATTTTATAAAATAACCATCTCAGGCGTCAGGTCTCAGGCCTTGAGCTGGTCCTTTCTCGCAGTTTCCCCATGTGCTAATAAAGCAAACTGATAATAAAAGTTTAAAAACTATCACTGTCTCAGGCCCCTGCCTTTAGATCCGACAGGTGCTTTAATAACAAGACTCATTTTTGCAAGAGCCTTTGTTCACATAAAAATGTATGTGTAATGTTTACCAGAATTACACAGGTCAACTATCTCAGATAGAACCAGCTTTACAATTCCATCCTTATTAATTATAGTATTTTACTATAAACGTCATTATTTTTGTAATTTATGTAATTCCATATTTAATAAGTCAATGTTTTAGTCATTTAGACCCATCAGTGTATTCAAAGCTACTGTATTAAAGTGTGATACATAGTTCATAAACTAAGATTTCTGCATCTTTAGGTCACCCTTGATGGCCATGACATCAGAAGCTTGAATATCCAGTGGTTACGTTCACTGATAGGAATCGTAGAACAAGAACCAGTTCTCTTTGCCACCAGCATCTCGGAGAACATTCGCTATGGTCGACCAGGAGTCACCATGGAGGAGATCATAAAGGCTTCCAAAGAGGCCAATGCTTACAACTTTATCATGGACCTGCCACAGGTAAAGAACAAACCTCTTATCATATGCAATGGTATCTAAATTAGTAGTGTTTCATCTTATCTACTAAAAGGTGGTGTGATTTCTTAGTTAACGTTTGGAAAGTCAAGGCTGTTAATGTACCTTACATGTTCTTTTATCGTATGGTTTTGAGTTTTGTCTTAACCACCTACTGTCATGGAAAACCACAAACAGAAAGTAGGATGTTAACATTATTAAAGTAAAAAATGTTTTTTCCATTGCCCTTTCATGAATTCAATATACAGACACTAAGCTAAAAAAAACATTTACATATACCTTCCATAGTCAGCCACCATCTGGAAAACACTGACCATTAGAACAGTGGATATTTAAATAAAGGTCAGAAAATGTAAACATCATGCCACATACCATGTATCATAATTTTCAGCACATAAAAACATAATGTAGCAAGCATCAAAGAAAGAGTCAGGAGACACAGTTGCACTTAAAACTCCATAAAGAACAAGGACATAGAGCAGGGATTGGCGTTTCTCTGTGTTGAGAGAACACCTGAGTGTGCTTCATTCCCACATACACACAACACATACATTTTAAACCAATGTCACAGTACAAATGTCATAAAGAGAAAGATATATGACTATTGGAGCTTTGGTCAAATCGATGGTAACGACTTTTACTGGATGATGAAGAATACACCTAGATTGCACATATTTTCTGATAACTGCTGATTCCTTGGTACAGAAATTCGATACTCTTGTTGGAGATGGTGGGGGCCAGATGAGTGGTGGGCAGAAGCAGAGGATTGCAATCGCTCGAGCGCTGGTCAGAAACCCTAAAATCTTACTGCTGGATATGGCCACGTCAGCCCTGGACAATGAGAGTGAAGCTGTGGTGCAGGAAGCTCTTGACAAGGTGACACCAACTAGCTTCAAATTTTAAAATGAGCAATGAATCTATTAACTGGCACTGTTGTCTTTATCTTTCACTTACAAGCCTGAGCATTATTACACAATTACTTCGTTTACACTTGGAGTTAGTAATGTTTTGTACGTTTAGGCTCGAATAGGCAGAACCACCATCACAATTGCCCATCGTCTATCTACAATCCGTAATGCAGATGTAATTGTGGGCTTTGAACATGGCGGCGCTGTGGAGAGGGGCTCACAGAGTGAACTACTGGAGCAGAAAGGAGTCTACTTAACTCTTGTTACACTTCAGAACCAAGGAAACGATGCGTCCAATCAGAAAACAAACAGCAGTGAGTAGGTTGTAAATTTGAGCTCTGAGACACATTGCTAGTGACAAGTCTTTCAGATGGTTCATCTTATTAACTCCATCTCCAATACCATCAGCTTCTGAGAATGTGTTCCCTGAAGATGACGGCCTTGAAAAAAGAAGAAATTTCAGGAGGGGAAGCTATGAATCTAGTTTAAGGTAATGTACACAAAGAAAGAACATGTTTTTTTTAAATCAGATATTTTGTCTTGAGTAGCTTTACGAAAATGAGCTCAAAATGTAACAGGAGATCCCTGCGAATGAGGTCACAGTCTCAGATGTCCAACAACTTCATTGACGCCATCTCTGGAGAACTGAGATTTGATTTGGACACTTTCAAACAGGAGATGGATGAAGAAAAAAAGGTAATATGTATATTTTTTTTGAGGGAGCAGATTTCTCAGGTTTCAGACTGTATTTGGCCAGTTTTCTATAATTCATTCAGAATGGTATAATGTGGGTTCTCTATTTTTCGCACATTTTTAATATATATTTTATATTAATTATTTATTTGTTTGTTTTTGTTTTAAATATTTATTACCTTTTCCCCAGAAATATGATTTGACTGAATCATCACCCGTAGCTCGAATTCTGAAGTACAACCAACCTGAATGGCCATACATGTTCCTAGGATCTTTAGGAGCAGCTGTAAATGGATCTGTTAATCCCATCTATGCCCTTTTGTTCAGCCAGATTTTAGGGGTGAGTGGTATTTTTAAAACCACAAAAGATGTTTTTTCCTGCACAGGATATGATGACAATACTAAATCTCTGTTGTGTAGACATTTGCAATCAGAGACCTGGATGAGCAGAGAGAGCAGATTAATGGAGTGTGTGTTCTGTTTGTCATCGTGGGATGTATGAGCTTCTTCTCACAGTTTTTACAAGTAAGATACTGTGTGTAATATTCATGACTGCTTCATTCATTTAGTGCTATACTGTGTAATCATGGTTCTTAGGAGAATCAGGAGTGAGGTATCTCATTATGGGAAACACTCTGCCAGGAATTATTATGGAAGTACCTATGGCACCATGTCTGGCAGTTAATTGACAGATCAATCAGAACACTGATCCATGCTGGAGGCGTCTGTCCCCTGTGCAGGTGCAGGTGCAACTTCCAAATTCACCGTTCAAAGAACACACTTTCCCAGTGAAGTGCAAGTAGAGAAGTGTTGCGACTGCATGTTTTTTTTTCAGCTTCCATGGTTATTTGTCCTCCTCAACTGTTGAACTTTGGATTTATTTTATGCTTTATTATTGGCTCATGCAAATGTTAGTAACCTTGCATTTTCTTCCATCATTTATTTGGTATCTCAGTATGTGAAATACTGTATATCGCTAACTAATTTTTTTTGCATGCTTTCCGACCTCATGCGAAATGACACTGTACAAGAAAAGCCTGTGTACAGTTAAAATAGTTCAAGTTCACATGGCTGACCAGGGGGAAATCCAGAGGGAGGAATAGAGAGAAGGCTGTATCCCTTTGTTTGTTCTCACAGATATACAGTTAAGTAGATAGACAGACAAAAATACATAGACTAATATATAATGGCCATAAATGACATGGCTGTTCTAGCAAACACTCGCTGAGGACGACTTTATAGCTCTCTTGCCCACCACCGACAAGCCCATCACACAGCCACGAAATGTGCCATAAGAACTTCCATGATCTGTCACCATTGGGGAGGTTTCCCATAGTGAGATATAAAACAGAACCAGGTGCTTTGTTCTGTCATCTATTCATTATATAACATTCCTAAAATACTATAAACAATTAGGGAAAGTTACATTAAATTGCGTGACAGCTGAAATGCTAAAATGCTAAAATTAAGCAAAATACTGTATTTATTTCAGGGGTATGCTTTTGCTAAGTCTGGTGAGCTACTGACTCGCAGGCTGAGGAAGATTGGTTTCCAGGCCATACTTAAGCAGGAGATTGGATGGTTTGATGACCCAGTAAACAGTCCTGGATCTCTTACCACTAGACTGGCTACTGATGCATCCATGGTGCAAGGGGTGAGTAGACCTGGCAGACAAATATACAGCAGCCTGTTTATCTGCATAAACTGAGGCTTTACTTAAAAATTAGTTCATTATTATTATTATTATTATTATTATTATTATGCATTTTCAATTTTGAATATTTGAAAATGCCCTGTTTACTCCAGGCTACTGGCTCTCAGATCGGCATGATTGTTAACTCACTGACCAACATTGGAGTCTCCTTCATCATTGCCTATTACTTCAGCTGGAAGCTGAGTCTGGTAGTGACGTGTTTTCTTCCCCTGATCGGCCTCTCTGGGGTGTTCCAATCTAAAATGCTCACTGGGTTTGCTAAAGAGGACAAAAAAGCAATGGAGTCAGCAGGACAGGTGATATAGCTATATTTGTTTCTTTGTTTTGAAGCCCTTGTCACTGGTGTAATATCCTCTAATCCTCTAATATGATAACTCTAATATAAGATCAACAATGACACTGCTTTGTGAGTCAATTTTGAGCTGCCCGTGAACAATGCAGAGTGACTGGAGCATTCTGAATCTGAATCTAAATCTAGATTTGTTCTGACAGGTCTCCAGTGAAGCTATGGCCAATATCAGGACCATTGCGGGTTTGGCTAAAGAGAAGCAGTTTGTGAATCTGTATGAGCAACAGTTGGAAGCCCCTTATAAAGCAGCCAAGAAGAAAGCTAACATCTATGCCATCTGCTTTGCCTTTGCCCAGTGTGTTATCTTCATGGCATATGCAGCCTCTTTTAGATATGGTGGCTATCTGGTTAGATATGAAGGACTTCACTATGTGGTTGTTTTTAGGTAAGCTCTTAAACATGGTAATTATCTTATCTTTATCTTTTCATGTGAATCAGCAAAGTTCCAGTAGAGATATTATATATATGTAAGTCAATAAACTAATTTTTTTATAAACAAATATACACTGTATGATCAGATGAATTATTTGGTGGTGTCAAGTGTTGCTGCTGGTGTTTTGTTTTTAGTGTTATTTTTATTTTTCCCTTAGAGTGATCTCAGCCATTGTAATTAGTGGGACAGCTCTTGGAAAAGCATCATCTTTTACACCAGACTATGCCAAAGCCAAAATCGCTGCTATCCAATTCTTCAGACTTCTAGACAGAGTCCCCAAAATCAGTATTAATCAGGCAGAGGGACAAAGATGGGTGAGGAAACTCAAGTTCTGTTTGGTAAAACCAAAAGTAAAACTGGTTAAATTAATCCAGCCTAAGGTTAAAAACCATAAATATATATACATTTCATTTTTTTAATTCTTTTTTTAATTTCATTTAATCTGCCTGGTTTTCTACATTTGTCCAATATGATTTTTAATCAATATGATAGTCTTTATTGAAAGCAATTAGACCCCAGCCTAGCACTTGGTCTGTTAGTGCACTTCAGGTCAATCCTTTTGAAGTTATTCCTATATATTACAAAGCACATGTATAAGAAGCATTTAAATGTATTTTGATATTGTATATGTTTAATTTACTAATTTTTATTTTAATATTCAAAAATGATTCCAGGTAGGCTCCAGTACCACTGCAACCCTGAACAGGAGTTACAGAAATAAACAAATATTAAAAATATATACTAACTGAAAATATTGGTTTAATTTAAGCATTTTCTGACCAATTGAAAAAAATATATAGTCTTTTATTTCTTTGGACATATCAGTATTTTATCTGTATTTTATATCCCATGAGATCAGTGGCATTCTGAAATTTTGTTTTACTAAATGTCTCTTGAAGGATGACTTTAAAGGTAGGGTTGAATTTAAGAACTGTAAGTTCACATACCCAAGCCGGCCTGACATCCAGGTTCTGAGGGGACTGGAGGTGGCAGTGAGCCCTGGACAGACACTGGCTTTCGTGGGCAGCAGCGGATGTGGCAAAAGCACGAGTGTTCAGCTCTTGGAAAGATTCTATGACCCAGACCAAGGCCAAGTGGTGAGATGCTGTAGCATTATTGCTTTATTTCAGCTACTATATATAAATATATAATTTCTCTCTGTGGAGAATTATATATTTTTTCAGCATTTTAGGAAAATTGGGAAGTGCTATTTACAAACTCCCTTTTCAAATAACGCCAAATGAATAAAACCAAATAATATTATTCCAGTGAGCGTGGTATTCGGTGTGTGAATGTGTTGGTTTAACATTTTCCAAATCTCTCCTCATGTATTATTTGAGGTTGTCATTCAATACCTAGTTTTACCTGTCAATAAATAATGGTTTTAAATAATGTGTTTAAAGAAATTCATCCAATGAATGAAAATCTAAGATATATATATATATGTATGTATTCCACTCGCTTTCACTGTATGGGTCCCAGAATATAAAAATATGTATTTAAATAATTGCTTGAACATCTAAAGTGAAAGCTAGTGGACTGAAATAAAATCTACTGAATACTAAATGTGACTGAATATTTTGGGATTGTATTTGGGTTACTGAATTCTATTTAATTAAATTCGTAAACATACAAACTGGTTAATTTGCACACATAAAACCATTAACCATTTGTAATTCCAGTTTAGATTCAATTCATTGTCTTTTATTCAACCTGTTCTTTTATTTCAAGAACGTCTGTCAGTAAAATACCTTTAGTGCAATTGGCAGCATTTAATGAATTTAGAAGTGTTTAAATTCTAATACCCATTCTTGCCTCCAGCTGATAGATGGACACCCATCCCAAAGTGTTAATGTACCGTTCCTGAGGTCTCACATTGGAATTGTATCTCAAGAGCCTGTGCTTTTTGACTGCACCATAGCAGAAAATATCCAGTATGGAGATAACTCACGCTCCCTCGGCATGGAGGAAGTTATAAAGGCATCTAAGAAGGCATATCTGCATGATTTTGTGATGTCTCTGCCTGACGTGAGTAAAATTGCTCCACAAACATCCTCTATATATAAATAATACTTGTTATTGAACAACATCACTACCAATGCTGTGTGATAGAAAGCCCAAACAAATAATCCTGGAAAATATACACCTGTCAATCATAACATTATGACTACCTCCTTGGTTCTACACTCACTGTTCATTCCCTTAGCTCCACGGACCACAGAGGAGCACTTTTTAGTACAGACTATATTCCATATGTTTTGCATACTTTATTTACCCACTTTGCACTTGTTCTTCTGCAGTCAGGACCCCTACAGAGCAGGTATGATTTCAGTGGTAGATCATTCTCTGTGCTGCAATAAAACGAATGTGTTGTTGGTGTGTTAGTGTGTGTTTGTTGGTATGCATGGATCAGACAGAGCAGTGCTGCAGGAGTTTTTGATCACTGTGTCCACTAAATTTCTACTTTATTAAACATTACATGTACAAGGTGGACCAACAAGGTAGGTCTGTAAGTAGTCAGAGACCGTAGCTCATCTGTAGCTGCTTTATTGGTCATCCTCTAGTCCTTTATCAGTGGTCACGGTGCACTGCCCACAGGACACTGTTGGCTGAATATGTTTGTTTGGTCCACTATTTTAAGGCCAGCAGTGACACTGAGGGTTCTAAAAACTCCAGCAGCAACTGCTGTGTCTGATTCCATCAGATCAGCGCAACACACACTACCACACCACCAATATGTCCTTGTCACTGCTGAGAATGATCCACCACACAGAACATACCTGGTATGTGGTGGTATTTCAATCATTGAAGTACAAAACAAAAAGTATGCAGAGAAAAAATGTATTACAGTCTGTAATTGTAGAACTACAAAGGGCTCCTGTATGGTCAATGGAGCTGACAGAATGGTGGTCATAATTTTATGTTTGGTTGGTATATAAATACAGTGTATAGATATGGTGTGTATAATAATAATATAATTAATGCTGTTGTACTGAATGAACACAAAGCCTCTTGTCCCCTCTCTTGTTGATTCACAGAAATATGAAACTCAAGTTGGAGCTCAGGGCTCTCAGCTCTCCAGAGGGCAGAAGCAGCGTATAGCCATTGCTCGTGCCATTGTCAAAAACCCCAGAATCCTGCTGCTGGATGAAGCCACCTCTGCCCTGGACACAGAAAGTGAGAAGGTATGAACTGCTGTTTATGTTTATATTTTGTTTTATATAAAGAGATACGGTAAAATGAATGAATAAAACACCTATACTTTTTAAATATGCATGTTTGTGCATTATATATTTAATATGTAGATTTAATATGAAGGAAGGATTTGCAATAAGAAATAAGATCATAATACATTTTTTCAAAGTAGGCGTTTCTGAGCATGCTGTTATTTGTAATTACAAACAGTAAAAGGAGCATTTTTCATAACAAAGAAAGCAAATTTATACACTTTCTTTTAATTCTTTGCCATGCAGTATGTGAATATTTTAATAAAAGCTATTAACATGTGGCATGTCATGTATTGTGAAAATGACTTCATATTCAGAGGTGTGTAGAGACCTTAAATCCATACGTAATGTTTAATATAACAGTGGATAATGGCACAAGAACATACCAACGTAATTTCCAGAAATGTTGGGACAATACACAAAATGTTAATAAAAAATAGAAAGCAATGATGTGCAAATGATTTAATCCTTATATTTAATTGAACAAAATACAAAGCCAATATTTCAAATGTTGAAACTGAGAAATATTACTGTTTTTGACTGATCCCTGCAATAAGTCCCAAAATTGCTTGGTGGCAAGCAACAAAGGCTTGATAAAGATGGGTAATGCTATAAAATTGGATCAAATAAATTGGCCACAGGTCAGTGACGTGTTTAAAAGGAGCATCTTGGAGATGCAGTCTTTCAGAAGTAAAGATGGGGAGGAATTATACCCTCAGTTAAAACTGTGTGAACAAGTAAACAAACAATTAAAGAGTAACTATTAAAAAACTGATAATAACTTAGAGATTACATCTTGTTTCATACATAATATCATGCAAATATTCAGAGAATCTGGAAAAAGCCCAAAATCCAAAAACCAGCATCCGTGATGGTATGAGGATGCATTAGTGCACAATGTATGGATGACTTGCTGAACGATATATATAGGTTTTGGAGCAATATGCTGCCATCCAGAACTTCTGGGATGGCCTTGATTATTTCAGTAAGACAAGGCCAATCCAAATTCTGTATCGATTACAACAAGGCTTTTTCTATAAAGCCTGGGTGCTAAACTAGACCAGACTGCTCCTGCATTGAAAAAATACAAATGCACCATAGAGTGAAAATAATAAAGTGACCCCAAGGTTTTGAGAAACTGAAAACGTATAACAAGAAAACTGGGGAAACATTTCATTTAATAACTACAACATTGGGCCTCATCAGCTCCCAAACGCTTACAGAGTGTAAAAACAAGTGATGATTCCAGACAGTGGTAAACATGCCCAAGTTCAACTTTTTGGGAACGTGTTGCTGGAATCAAATATAAAATGGGTTTAATTTATTTCCACATGGCATTTTGTTCTTGTTTCCATTTTGCACAGTGTTCCCAAAATTTTGGAAATGGGGTTTGTATACAACAACTCAAGTACAAATATATTACATTTGTTTGTCTGGTGTTATGTTTCTGTTTTTTGGAATAATCCTAAAATATAGATAAAAGTCCATTTGCGAAACAGGTTGCATTTATCAAATAAACAAAATGAAACATCAATAAAATTAAAATAATAAAAGAGTTACTAAATTTAACTGAGTAAAAATAAGATTCGTTTACTCAGTAGACATTTATAAAACAGAAACTTACTATTTGACAATACAGAAAATTGAGAAAGTATACATCCATTAAGATTTTACTTAAATAACTGTACACAAATGAAAGTCACTAGTTACTATCCTCCTATTTCTGACATAAATAAGTGTGTGTGTGTGTGTGTGTGTGTGCGCGCTTATTGCCACATTGTATGGGTTCAATAAAGAGCACATTCTGTACATCGCACAAATAACAAATAAATGCACATTTAAAGTAACAGTGCATAACTATTTAAAGTTTCATGTTAGGACATTTGCACTTCTTCAGGCCACACATCCTCATTTGTTAACTTTGATTTTTGGCTCATTGTTTCTTTTTGCATGTTCAGACAGTACAGGCAGCTTTGGATGAAGCTCGTCGAGGCCGCACCTGCATTGTGATTGCCCACAGACTCTCCACAATTCAGACAGCGGACATTATTGCTGTGATGTCACAGGGAGTGGTCTTAGAGCAAGGGACACACGAACAGCTCATGGCAAAGAAAGCAGCCTACTACAAGCTAGTCACTACAGGTGCACCCATTAGTTAAAAACACGGCTGTGCAGTGGTAAGTTATATTAGTTTTGTATATTTGTCATAACATGTATTTCAAGAGCTTAAATTATAGAATAGTTATGTTTCAGATTTTATTGTTATGTTTAATATTAGGATTAATTTTTTAAATCTGAAATGTACAGTTATAAACTAGTTATAAATTTTGTGTAAGAAAACTGTTAAAAGTAGAATATCCAGTTCAGGGTCGCGGAGGGTCCCGGCGTTCTCCTGAGAAACCCAGATGGTTGACCTTTTTTTTTAAACCAGAATTTGTAAAATCTGAATATTTCACCACCTCACTATTTCAAATTTATCAAATGCCATATAAATATCATTCAGATATTCAAAATTCAGACAAATATACCAAACTGTGATAAATATAATTAAAAATCCAAAATCAGATTCAAATTCTTTTGTCAGTGATTTAGTTTCATACAGCTCTTTAATTTTTTTTTGGTCCAAATGAATGTTTTCAGAGTCCTATGGCCAATATAGAAAAGGAATCTTTTTATTTGTCATCAGAGCATTTATTTTACTTACTGCTCCCATGAAGAGTAATTCAAAAAATATCTAGTGTTTTTAAGAAAAATGACCAATTCCAGCTTTAAAATGATTGAAAACAAGGATATAGTGAGTGTACTTAATGTGAAACTGCGACCCTGAACTGTATAAGCGGTTACAGATAATGAATGAATGAATGAATGAATGAATGAATGACTTAATGTGAAGCACTGAATAGCAGCCACATGTGGTGCAGTTCATAATTGCACTTAGCAGTGGGGATTTTGCGAAGGGATACAAACTGAATAACTTTTTGTTGTGAGGAACCTGCCTTGATTTGTTTATTTATGTGGTTTCTATGCTCTTTTGTATCCTGGTTTAATATTATTTATTATCTCTGTGAATTCATAACCAAAAAGGAGCTTTTATTTATACTGCATAGTGCTGTATGGAATGATATTGACTTTATCTCTGTAGAATTCATACCTCTTATTTTTGTTAAAATGATCATTTGCACAAGATTTATGTTTTATTGCAGTAATTAAATACCTCAGGAAAATTTTTATTCGCATTTTCATGCTACATAATTAAATCAGTGACTGAAACGCGGAGGCCGACCGAGTGACTCGAGCAGCTCGTACCAAAGATAAACACAGCGTCTGTGTAAGACAAAACTGGACAAAAAGAAGCCAAATGTAAACGCTGAGAAAAAACACAAAGTGAAAGACAGCTTTTGTGATCAAACGATGGAGTAAACTATACTTCCTTGCAATACTTTCTGTATTTTCTGAGAATTTGGAGTTTTCATTAGTTGTCAGCTATAATCGTCCAATTTAAAGAAATAAACACTTGAAATATATCAGTCTGTGTGTAATGAATGAGTGTAATGTACAAACTTCACTTTTTGAATGGATTTACTGAAATAAATCAACTTTTTCATGATATTCTCATTCTATGACCAGTACCTATACAGTTTCTCTGTAGCTGAGAAGGCCCACCCTATACAGGGAAGGAAAGTATTCTCTATTTTAGAACTTAAGAATTAGTTTTTCTAATTTTAGTCATAACCCAATGAATGTAATGAATACTGCCTTTACTCTCTATTTAAACAGCTCATTTAATAATCATAAGCACATTTCATTTTGCAATATATCACGGGTATTTATTTTGGCCTGATAACAACAACGAAGCTCAGTGTGTGAAAACATTCACACAGTGTCCACTTCTGTTCCTTGGGTGCTGTGGTGATGGATAAGATTTCCATTATGCATATATTTGCAATGCAAACTGCTCACATTAGAAGAAGATATCTCCACTAATTTGTGTAATATTTGAGACTTGATGTAAATACAGAAAGCAACTGGTTATCAACAGGCTTCCAAGGCTTACTAAGAGGAGGTTTGTTCTTTGTTTGTTCTTTCATATTGTAACTGGACATTCAGATGTAGGTGGTCAGCTGTGAAGTTTGTTTCATGCAATCCCTGAGAAACTAGAATAAGGCAAACTGTAAATGTGGTGTACACAAAAAAACTCATTATCACAACATAAGGAAAAAGAATAAAGGTTGTCCCCTTGAAATGATAAGTTTCTATCAGACAACTTAGTTATTCGATTATTTTTAATTTGTGACAATTTCTTAACATTATATGAGGGCTTTTTTTTTTTATAGGTTACATTCACGGTTGTAGTAAAAAATAAAACAAAGTGTGGGTAATATTGACTTATTTTTGCTGTTTTGGATATGCCCCAAAATTCAGGAAATGGCTAAAAACCAGCTAAAGTTTACTTTTTAAAGGTATTAAAATCAAATCTCAGAAAGTCAAATTCCTTATTAGAAATTAATACACATTCATCATATCACACTACACTAATCAGGCAAGGCATTCAGAGTTCAAAACACAGACAGTAACAAAGCAGGTAAATCCATAGCTCCAATAACAAAGAAAAAAAAGCTTAGAACTCATACAGGTCATTCATATCAGAGTACACATTTATTTAACTCCAAACAATACAAGGACATACTAGCATTTTAACTTTATTATTAGTTTATCTTTACTGTAGAGTTATTGTCTTTATTGAGAAAGTTCTCTCGTTTTCAGGGTGAGACTGAATAAATTAATATTTTTTTCCCAGAACTATGCACGTAATTGTGGACTTGTCTGTGACAGGCCTAAATTCAGATTCATATTTTTTGTTCCTTCAGTGCAGTAGTTCATTGACAATGATTTGCCAAACAAGGACTGTTTGTTCTCTGAATATTGAAAGGCCAAGCCCAAATTGTTGTTGGTTCCAAAAGAACATGATGAAATGACAGTGCATAACATCTGAAGAAATAGCAGAAAATAAGAGTCTGTACAATGCCTTTGATGGTTACTCTGATGAGTGACTGTAGATGATTCGCTGGTCTCCTCCATGCTCAGCTGTGGATGTTCCTCCTGGTGGTGGGGATGTTAGGTTAACCATTAGGCCAAGGCTGCATTATACAGCATTAGTCAGGTCAGGTACTAATGCAGGATACTTCAGTGTATTAGATGGATGGCCATCACCTCAGAATTCAGTTCCACAGCTCTACAGCCAGTGTAATTAGGCATCAAATTCTAATTGATGCTTGGCATTAGGCATGAAGGCAAGGAACACGGTGGCGGAACAGGTAGTTTCACTGCCACAACTCCAGGGTCCCGGGTCAGTGCTTGTGAGGAGTTTGGTGTTTTCTCCTCATGGCTATCTGAAACTATTCATACATGTTAGTGTGTGAGTGACTCAGTGAGTGTGGACACTGTCCAGGATCATTTTTTTCTGCCTTGTGCTGACACGGCTCTACCAAATAACTGATGTGCGGTGAGCAAACTATCATGGAGTGGGTACATCAGTCCATGCAGGTGGTTGCTGCATATATCGGTGGTGGTGTCTCCATAATATTCCAGACTAAGTAAATAAATGACCTTGGGCTCATGTTCATTTCCAGGGAATCCAATTCTGTAGTCTGTACTTGTCTGTGGAGGTTATCTGAACTCTGCAACTGAAAAGCTGTGCCATCGGTGGGTGTACCTTAAAACATCTGAATACATCAATCTGACATAGTATCAAGGCTCTTTTTTTGTTGATTATATGGCGACTTGATGCAGTCCCCTTCACATGATGCACACAGCTTTTACAGTAAACTCTATGCTTAGCTAGACAACATATCTGATGAGATTGAACGGACAATTGTCGCTACAGACAAAGATCTGGAAGGTCTGAATTTGTGCCAAACATGCACAGCTCGCTGCCGAATCACTGACTGACTAACACCCAGGTTAATGGTCGTCCCAAAACTGTACAGAGAGATGATGGTGCAAAGTATATTTGCTTCTGTATCAAATTTTAATTGAAAATTTAACAGTAGATCTATAACAACAAACGATGAGCAGAAGACATGTAGGAGAGCCTGTACGGAGATACTTATAACGGTCACCCGCATCTGTCTCAGATGATAAGGAGAGCCACTGCTTTTCTCTGTGGTTTTCATGTGTCTCCATAAAAAAACAGCAGTTGCACAGCTTGACACTAACATCAAGCAAAGACTGAGGGAAAAAAGGGTTAATATCATATAGAACCCTGCTTTGTCTGTTTTGTCAAGATTTTTCCTATCAGTTTTTTGGTCATTAAGGTTGCCTTTATTATCTATTATAAAATATGCAACATTTATACTCATTCCCAGCAGACAGACAGCTGCATTGACAATAAAAGCAGAGTTAATTAATATCCTGATATTCCTCTTCAACCACCTGAAGGATGGATGTTGCACAGGAATTATCTGGACACAGTAAAAGATGTTTAGCCATTGAGAAGAATTAACACTGGTCATCATGGTATACAATGCAATAGGTGGGACAAACCAACACACAAATAAATCAAAAGAGAACAAATTGCAAAAAGCCATCACAAGTACACAGACATGAGCTGCAACATTACATCCAACAAGCACTCCCAATAAAACATTAAGAGGTTGTTTCAATCTTTCCGTTCCTTTTGGTGGAAAGACCATGAAAAAAACAAAAATAATGTTTGTAATAATGCTGAAAACAGCGACAGGCACATTCACTGAAGCAAAGGCTTCAGAACTCATTTCAACTGAAAAGTGAATATCACCCCTTTCTGTGAAATTATCATTCATTTTCTTCTTGAACTCCTGAGCCAAAATGTCTTTTAAATAAAGAAAATTCCTCCCTTAAGGCAAAGCAAATAGTGCAACCTCCTCAGCACGGCGTGGTTAAAAAGAACAAGTGGTTCCTGTTCATTTCAAAGCAGCCCTCATTCAACTCTGTAAAGTTTAGAAATATTGAGATTTGCTTCCCTTTTCTGCTGATGCTGTATTTAGACGATGAAGCATTTCTGTGAGTTTGCCAGTTTGGATTAGCTCCGGACCAACAACCCCTCTCCAGCTAATCTCAAAGGAACTGAATGATGCTCCAGATCACTCCAGAGAACATCTCCACTGCTCTACCACTCCGTGCATTGTGGGTGTCCATAAGCTCAAGTCAGCTCTTGCCATTGAGCATGATGATCTTAACTTAGGCAGCTGCTCCTTTTACTTTATATATTTTTGGAGATACAAGCTGGGTGTGCACTATTGAATGTCAGTGTCGATTTCCAGTTTAGTACTCCCACACTTCAGAGTGGATTTGCAAAAACCGATTACATCCTGTGCATAATCTAATATTATTGTTTGAAGTGTTGAACTGCATCATACAAACTTCCATTGCAAGGGATTAAGGGATTTGCAATGCAAATTGGTCATACTGTTAAGACACGCATGAGAAACCACTGTCGTTCTGTGTTACATTGGAATTAAATCAACCCTGATAAGTGTCACGCTGTTATACTGTTGCTTTTTTAAATGTTTAAAATTAGGGTTTATTTACTTTAATATGTGTAGAGAAAAAATGTAAATAGTGCCCCTAGAATACACAATCTATGAGGTAGATTGATACATAATGCTCATTGCAGAAACAAGCCCACATTTACTCTCACAGTTAGCATAACCTCCACAGGAAAGATGTGGAGAAGCCTCTCAGAAGAACAAATGTTTTGAAATCTTCTAAGCCTAGTGCTGGGCGATATGAGCTCAAATCAATATCACGATTAATTAAAAAGTACCACAATCACGATTAATGAATGATTTTGGTTTTGTAATTTTGACCCTCATACTTCAATGACGAGGCTTGCTGTAAATATGCTCCAGTATTAAATGTAGGATATTTTTCCTAATGTTGCTGGGAGCTTGTTTCCCTCGTTTAAATTCTTTTTGTTCGGTGTCGTCTTAATAATAGTCAAATACAACACGTCCAAACCACAGATGCTGTGTTTTTCTTTGATATTAGCTGCTTGAGTTGCTTGGTCAGCCTCAGTGTTTAGGTTGCTTTCATGTGGCAACAGCTTGGTAGCGTGGTTTTAAAGGGACAGTACATGAACACACTGTGGGGACACAACAGAATAAAAATAATTGATATAGACAAGATAATGTCGATTAGAAGTTCTGAAAGTTAATTTCGATAAATTGCCCAGCCATATCTGAGCCATGGTTGTCACTGTGAGCTCTGAACAGTGCATGCAACAACACTTCCTATTGACCAGAGCTCAAATGAGCAATGAGAGATTTAGTTTTAATTATATTACAGTTAGTCTAGACCCTGTGGTATGATTGAATGAGAGGGGTCCCAGTACTGCACAACAATGGCACTCTTGCTTTTCAAGTATTATGGCAATTTCACACCAAAAAGCCTTTATTTGTATACATTACTTAAATTAATGTTATGTAGACTATATTTAATGTAGATTTTTGTTAACCCCACAGTAAACAGTATATATACCATGGCACGTTGACTCTATCCATTTACCTATGGCTATGTTTCATCACAATTGAATTTAGGTTACTCTGAGTATGCACTGATACTTAATCTGTTAGGAGTCATGGATTAATTATATTTGTTTGTACAATTATATATATGTTTTATATTTTTCCTGTAATAAATGAAGACAGAGTGTAGTGCACTAAAAAAAAGATATTCAACACAAAAACTTAACATAAATTAGTGTAGTTTTAACTCAGTATTTGATAATGAACCAATAATTTTCCTTAATCTGAAAGAGAATATGTAAACAAGCTATGAACCAACTAATAAACTAAAACAAATTGGCTAACAGTAAGAAGAAAAACAGGGAAATCTAAAATAAGTCTGGATAAAAAGCCCATCAGAGAACACTGGTCCTCATGGTGAACAGTAAAACTTGGGCCTTGTAGAAAATAAGGTTTATATTTGAAAATTAAAAAGTGTAGATAAAGTCACCCACAACAAGCAGAGGAGTTCAAAAATGAAGAGTGGTATTGCAGCCAAGCAGAGATCCCACTAAAACATTAAAAAGTTTTTTTCCCTCTGCTGTTTTTGTTGCTGAAAGATCATACATTCCTTCATTTAATCATTGTCTGTAAACCTTATCCAGTTTAGGGTTTGCAGTGGGTCCGGAGTCTACCAACATATGGAGCAAGACAGGAACACACCCGGGAGGGTGCACCAGTCCTTCACAAGGACACACACACTTCTGAGCTGCCAATCCACCTTCCAACATGTGTTTTCAGTGTGACAGTCACCCGGAGCAGGACTGAATATGAGGAATATTCACATCGGTCACAAATGGCTTTCAGGATGTTTCAGACATTAAAAATAAAAATATAAACAGATATAATTTAGATGCAGCCTTGGAGCCTGTATGAGTTTTGGAGGCCTTTAGTAACTTAGTCTGTGCTATATCAGTCCCATTACATATCCAAGAGTTTTGCATCAGGCAGACAGAGAACATAGACATGAATTTGCAAAGAGATGGTGAGAGGGAGTTGTAAACTCACTACTCTCAGGATAATTATTTTTTATTCAGAAAGAAGGGGGAGCGCAAAAACTCTCAGCCCTTTACCCCAAATTACCGGCCAAACCCTCCCACACATCTAGTGCCAAAGAACCAGCAACTCAAGCTGCTTCTAGTGAGTCTTTATAGACCCAGGTCACCAGGTGTGTTTTGGGTGATTGCCCGGCTACCGCTGCCCTCTGGTGGCTGGAGTGGGGTTGGCACCCATTTCAACCCTTACATTACATTCTAGTATTTCTAATATTACATTCCTGTGCAAAAGCAATCTAGTCTGGACTGCCATAAGCTACAAATCATTACTTACTTTACATTTTGTAGAGTTCAGACAAAAAAGAAATTGAGTTAGAAATGCTTAAATATATGTATTTTATTGCTACCTTCTTTCACTTCCAACTGTTGTATGTATACCAATAAATCCACACTTCCACCTTACCAGGCAGTTGGGAATGAGATTTAATAACTCTGTTATGAAAATTCATCATTCATATTAGGCTAAATGATTGATTGTTGATTTTCCATCTCACCTGCATTTCTAATGCAAATAGCCCATGCAGTGCTACGATTAAAAAATGGTTGACTCAATTGAATGTGTGTCGTTAGAGAGATAACCCCAGGTTGACCCTCAGACTTTTCATTTAGCATTCTACTATAAACCCCATTTCCAGTAATGTTGGGATGCTCTGCAAATGGCCTGGCTTAATCCACACATTTATCTCTTTTAAAATCACTGAAGCTGGAATATGGAGGTGTTTTATTGTCTGAGCTATGAGCGGCGTGCTGCAAATTTCTCAACTAAATCTTGTGTTGTAAAGCTCTGTGCAGGCAAGTGAAGTTGTTCCACATCAAACTCACTCATCTATGTCTTTATGGACCTTGCTTTGTGCACAGGTGCGCAGTCATGTTGAAACAGGAAGTGCCATGCCCTTTGTGTGTTCCCACAAAGTTTGAAGCATGAAATTGTCCAAAATCTCTTGATATGCTGAAGTATTAAGAGTTCCTTTCACTAGAACAAAGGGACCAAGCCCAACTCCTGAAAAACAACCCCACACCACAACCCCACACCACAACCCCCCCCCCCCCCACCACCACCAAATTTACACTTGGCACAATGCAGTCAGACAAGTACCGTTCTCCTGGCAACTGGCAAACCCAGACTTGTCTATCATACTGCCAGATGGAGAAGTGTGAATTGTCACTCCGGAGAACACATCTCCAATGTTCTTTAGTTCAGTAGCAGTGTGCTTTACCCCACCACTTCCGCTTTGCATTGTGCTTGGTGATGGAAGGCTTGGATTCAACTGCTAAGCCATGGAAACCCATTCCATGAAGCTCTGCATAATGTTGGTGACCCCTGTGCGCTAAGTGCCTAAACATCCTCTGACCCCACTCTATCATTTTATGCGGCCTACCACTCCATGGCTGAGTTGCTGTCATTCCCAATCACTTCCTATTTGATATATGACCACTGAAAATTGACTGTGGAATATTTAGTAGTGAGGAAATTTCACGAGTTTTGTTGTTGCACAGGTGGTGGCATCCTTTCACGATTCCACGCTGGAAATCATTGATCTCCTGACAATGGCCAATTCTTTCACAAATGTTTGTAGAAGCAGTCTGCATGTCTAGGTACTTGATTTATACACATGTGGCCAAGGAAGTGAGAGTAACACCTAAATTCAGTGGTTTGTATGGGTGAGGGAATACTTTTGGCAACATACTGTATTTACTATTTATTTTACTGTATTTTGCTGCATGTGAAAACAGGCTTATTATTAAATCTGTTCCCAAGATGTACAAAATATTTAAAGATTGATTTATATTATTTATACTCTTCATGTGTTATTGGTGTGTCATTTTATATTCATATTTTCATTACATCAACACAACCGGTCCAGGTGCAATGGGGGTGAAAGACAATTTATGAAAACATAACTTTGGTGTTAAGAACACATCAACCTGTGTTTACAATTCAAATTAATAATGTAATAGAGCACAATATGAAAATGCTTGCCATCACATGAAAATCCTGTTGAAGTGGGATACTGCGGCTATTACTAGGCATTTAATGTGTTAGTAAACCAACATATTATCAGACTAAATAATTTTTTGTAACAATTGATACATACATGTACATACACATTTTTTTGTGGCAAAACCCAAAACTATTGCATGCCTTAAAACTGAAGGGAAATTTGTTTTAAAATGTTATTGCACATTATTATTATTCTCAAGAAGCCACTGAAGAGGGCATAAATAACTTGTGGGAATGGACTAAGCAGATGATAACAAGCACATTCAATGCCAAAAAAGACTGAATCTCCACTGTAAAATAAACAATCTGAAAATAACCTAGAAACACTGAAATATGCTCCTTTATGGGTTTATTCATAGTGAAGCAGTTGCTTATTTGAGTTCTCCATTCCACCTTAAATTAAAAACATTACAAAAGAATTATTACACACACACTGAAATGTGACGACCAGCTGGATGCCTAATGTACTAAAGGTAGGATAAAACGAGCTGTCCTGATTTTGTGCGCCTCTGCGTTTAGATGTTATTGGGCTGTTTTAAATGTTGTACTTAGTGCTAAATATAACCACTCTGAGTTAGCCTGTTCAATTCAACATATCAATAATATCTAAATGCAGAGCTGCAATTTTAAGGTAACAGTTTTTACTCCCTCGGTTTCAGGACAGCATGCTGACACTTGTTTGGTTTCTCTTAGTGAGCCTTAAGCTAATTAACATTTTCTAAATTTTAGGTGTGTTTCCGAGAAATCTGTAACAAACCATTTTTGCATTAGGTAGGTGTCATATTTTCAGCTTTTGATGAAAACAAATTTTCATTAGATTTTTTTTAGATTTATTTCGTTTTCCTGTTTATTCTATGGAAAGAGATTCAGAAAGGTGCTTTATACATAACACATATTATTATTATTATTCACAGTTTAAGTTTACCTTCAAAGTGAGTTTTCCCTCGAAACTGAGTTGTAACGTGCTTTGTTTTGTGTTCTGTTCTGTATTTTTTCTTGTTTGTGCTCCCCTAGTCATGTGACTGTTTCCCCCTGTCTTGTGTCTGCTTCCTGCTTGTTTCCTGGTCATGTGATACCCTTCCCTTCTGTTTTTAGTGTCATGTGTCTTAATTAGTGCCCAGGTGTTTCTTGATGGTGTGGTCTTTATATAGTCCTTGTTGGTGGGTCATTGTATGTTTGTTTACTGTCGATGTTCCTTAGCATTGTTCTGTGTTCAACCTTGCTCTGTGTTTCACCTCTTTGTTCTGTCTGGTTCTATGTTTAATGCTCTGTGTTTAGCCTGGCTTAATGGGCATCTTATGGTTTGTAGTGTCTTGCCCCTTTAGATCAGTGCTTAACCCCAGTGTTTTGTGTTTATCCTTTTAAGTGTTTAGCCAGCTTTGTTTAGTTTCTTTGTGTTCTACTCTGTTTAGCTCTTGTGTTTTATGTTTAGATTCCTTGTTTAGCGTTTAGTCCGTGTGTTTAGCATTTAGCCTCTGTGTTTTGCTTCCCTTTGTTTAGTTTCCTTTTCGTTAGTGTTATTAAAGTCTCCTGCACTTACCTTCTTCCCTCACTGCTACTCACCTGCATTATTGCAACAGTTTGGACCGTGGGTTTATGTGTAAAATTACACTATGTGCAGTACAGATATAAAGCTTTACTTCAAAGTAGGGCTGTGCCATAATGTATCATTTGAAATAATATCATCATCGTTTTTAAAATGGAAATGTTGGAAAAAAAAATTCTATACTTTCTTTCTCTGTATCCCTTGCTTTATGGTTTATTCTCCTCTCTAAACTGAAGTTTGCATTTTAGTACTTTGTAGTGTATGTTTTGTTTTTTGGCTTGTGCTTAAACTCTGAATTAGACACTGAAATACATAAATAAATCAATAACACAGAAACATAAAAAATGTTATATAAGTAGAAGCAATAGAATATCATTACTGTTAAAAATGTTTTATAAACTATAAATAAAATTTTACATTAACATCTATATATTTGTCTCTTGAAAAAGTACTACAACCATCATGAATTGACAAATTATAATCAGTTGGAAAACTATAAATAATTATACAAAAATAACAAATATAAAATAAAACATGTACAAAATGAGTATTATGTTTTCCTACATTTTGTCTAAATGGCTTTATCTCACACCCAGATTGTGGGTGTTATTATGTAAGTTATAATTGTATATATGGAAAGATGCTGCAGTGTCACTACAGTATAAGTCCTGACGTCCAGTGGAGCAGTTGCAGTGTGTGTGCTTCATTAAGAAAACAAGCATCTAACATAGATATAGAAGGAGAAATTACATTATTTTTTAATGGCATCTGCATTTTTAAGCATATATTTAAACATTTAAAAATATATAGGGAATATATATATATATATATAAATAGATAATAGAGACAATTATAGATCATCATATTGTCACTGGCAAGCCAAAAGTAATATATAATTATATATATATTACTTTTGGCTTGACAGTGACAATATGCAGTAAAGAATATTCAACAGTTGAAGGTATTATTTTTAAGACAGAACCCAACCATAGATACACATTTAGATAATTTGTTTCTTTTTGACATCTTTATTTGGTTGGGCCATATATTTCTAAAACTGCTTTAATCTAGTCCTTTATTTCTATTTGCAAAGAGAGGAGTGTTCAT
Organism: Hoplias malabaricus; assembly: GCF_029633855.1. Classification (NCBI taxonomy): domain Eukaryota; kingdom Metazoa; phylum Chordata; class Actinopteri; order Characiformes; family Erythrinidae; genus Hoplias; species Hoplias malabaricus. The sequence continues at coordinate 41,048,747 of NC_089811.1, read as the reverse complement.
TGGACAATGAAATCCTGTGTGCGAGATTCCCCCCAAAATAATGTATTTGTAATACAGGAAAATGCAAATCACATGGTATCATTCACTGTACATATCCACTGAAAGGTTACATTCCATTTAATATAACACTACTATAGTACCTTTGTAATTAGTTCAAACTACAATGCAATTCTGTTAAAAATTGGAATTATAAGATTTATGCTTTAAGCTATATATATATATATATATATGAAAGTCTGCATTTTTTGCCAAACATAAACTACTCCAAGTGAGACCTGTGACTGACTAACAGCATATTGATGGAGTACAGAGTAATGATGGAGCAGAGGATGTATCCGTTCCAGTCAGCATTCACCTCAAAGACCCCAGGTATAATAATCAAAACAGAGTGGAGGTGAAAGAAGTCAAAACATTTCATAAAGAATTCCAGCCGAGGTTTTTACCTGTTCTTCACTTCTGTAGCACTGTCTCCCCCATGTGGCTGCCCAGCTACCTGTCCATCATGCCCCACCCACCACAAAGGCCTACACCACGTCTGGTGATGTAGGAAAACCACTGTTAGAGATCAAAAGTGTTTAGTATACTTTAGAGCTGAAGTACTTAAATTGAACCCATGAAGAAATGGAGCATTCAGGAGTCCTCAGCAAGCCAGACACGTTATCTGTGTTCATTGTGCTGCCTAAGAGCACAATATGACCATACTACTCCAAATGTGTCTCAAATTGTGTCTCCAGGTATTATTATATAAAAAAAAGTTTAGGAAATTGATAAGACCTTCCAAGTCTGAGCAAGAGCAATTTTGATCTGATACAGAAGTCCACAAATTTTATTTGTAGTGTCTTTTTTTTGGCATGGAATTTAAAGGGAACATCTTCTATGTCGTTTCAGGAATTAAATGTTTCTTTATAATTTAAACATTCCATTTAAATCCCGTTTTCACAGAGAAAATAATTAAGAACACGTTATAAATATTAACTTCAGGCAGAAAGTTCTCTTTCTTAATTCAGGATGCCCTAAAAAGTGTTATGGATTTTAATGCTTTTTGAAAAAGTTTATAGAAACAACATGTACCCTTGTGTAAAAATTAATTTTAATATGTATTTACAATGCAAATTACTTACATCGATGAGAACCACTAGAGGTTCTCAGCCACTTTCAGCAACCTGTATTTTGAATGGTCAACTAAGCATGATCCAACACTTCAAATCACATGTGAGTCACTTGTGTGGTCCTTTATCAAATACATATTCGATTCATGAATTGTGAAAGTAAATGGTTAGACTGGATGTCATGCATCATCTCCTTTTTGCATTCACTTAGAGCAATAATGGAGGTAGATGCAGAAATTCACATTTACACTACTGTCGTGAAATCAAGCATCACACCCATCCCTCTTTCTCTCGCTTACTCACATGAACATGACCAGTTCTTAGGGATTCTACTAACACACGTTTTCCCTGTCTCTCTCTCACAGACAAACACACAAACACAGAGTGATATTTACATTGGTCATATACGGCTCTCTAGGATTCATCTGATGTTGAGCAAGGGGAATGTGTGTAATCAAATAACATGATGTTATTTAAATCATAAAACCCATACCTCTCTCATAATGTACACTGGATTGCAGTGGATTCATAATATACACTGGACTGTAGTGAACTCATACACTGGACTGTAGTGAACTCATAATATACCTTGGACTGTAGTGGACTCATAATATACACTCGACTGTAGTGAACTCATAATATACACTGGACTGTAGTGGACTCATACACTGGACTGTAGTGAACTCATAATATACACTGGACTGTAGTGAACTCATAATATACACTGGACTGTAGTGAACTCATAATATACACTCGACTGTAGTGAACTCATAATATACACTCGACTGTAGTGAACTCATAATATACACTGGACTGTAGTGGACTCATAATATGCACTCGACTGTAGTGAACTCATACACTGGACTGTAGTGAACTTATAATATACCCTGAACTGTAGTGGACTCATACACTGGAATGTAATGGACTCATAATATACACTGGACTGTAGTGGACTCATAATATGCACTGGATTGTAGTGGACTCATACACTGGACTGTAGTGAACTCATAATATACTCTGGACTGTAGTGAACTCATGATATACACTGGACTGTAGTGAACTCATAATATACACTGGGCTGTAGTGGACTCATAATATACACTGGGCTGTAGTGGACTCATAATATACACTGGACTGTAGTGGACTCATAATATGCACTGGACTGTAGCGGACTCATACACTGGACTGTAGTGGACTCATAATATACACTGGACTGTAGTGGACTCATACACTGGACTGTAGTGAACTCATAATATACTCTGGACTGTAGTGGACTCATAATATACACTGGGCTGTAGTGGACTCATAATATGCACTGGACTGTAGTGGACTCATAATATGCACTGGACTGTAGCGGACTCATACACTGGACTGTAGTGGACTCATAATATATACTGGACTGTAGTGGACTCATACACTGGACCGTAGTGAACTCATGACATACACTGGACTGTAGTGGAGTCATAATATACACTGGACTGTAGTGAACTCATAATACACACTGGACAATATAAAGTTGGTGGTCCTGTGGCTGTTATAACCACACAGCAACCAGAGAAACTTATTACCAGAATTGATGTCTACATCATACTCATTTCATAGTTGTATTTTTAAGGTAAAAATACTGCACAGTTTTCCTTTAAACACAGGGCAGTGGGGGAGGATGATTCACTCTACAGCCATTCAGGATAAATCTCCTGCCTTTCAACAAGCCTGGCTCTAAATGAAATTATTTTGACAAAGAAATTAAACATTGTAAGGTGTTGCCAATATATAGTTTTTTTCTGCAGAAAAATAAATGATCTTCTCCTAAAGGACTCTTGGATGCTTGAATAACTTCAAATCAATTTAAAGAATCAGATCCAATATTTTTTAACCCCTGGAGACACAAGTTTCAAAAGCACAAAATGTTGGAGGACATGAACTCTTCAGTTTGTAGTCAATAACATCTAGATTATATAATGAAATTTAGCCTAATTTATTTGTTGTTTTCATCTTATCAGGGACTGCACTTTGCACACAGTGCTCAGCAGCAGGGGAGCACCACAATGGACCTTGTTCTCTCCAGTTTATTCACCTTGTACACCTCCAATGCCACATGCAGAAGTTCTCAGATGACAATTGTGGGGTGTGTGCGTGATGGACAGGAGACAGAGTACAGGAACCTGATAGAGGTCATGTGATGCAAATCCAACCAACTGCAGCTAAACATTGCGAAAAAAAGGAGATGCTAGTGGACTTCAAAAAATCCAGGCCTTCTCTGCAGCCGATCTCTATCGAAGGGGTTGATGTGGAGGTGGTCAGGACCTACAAATATCTTGGAGTTCTTCTGGACGACAAGCTGGGACTGGTCAGTGAATACTGACACCAATACTGGACAGAGCAGGCTCTACTTCATCAGGAGACTTGGCTCATGCAGGATCTGCCAGAAACTCCTTTAGATGTAGCCAGTATGTTCTTGTGTGCAGTAGTATGTTGGGGAAGCAGCATTAAGAATTAAGAGGGATGTGAGGAGACTCAACACACTGCTGAGGAAAGCTGGTTCTGTGCTGGGAACAGAGCTGGAGTCCCTAACATTGGCAGAGGTGTTACCACACTCTGCACAGTGCCATCATCAGGCAGAAGAGCTCTTTCAGAGGTAGACTGTTGTCTGACCAGTCCCAGCTTGTCGTCCAGAAGAACTCCAAGATATTTGTAAGAAAAAAACTGTTTTGCATCAACAAACGCTGCTGGAAAACATTTTTTTCAAAGCAATTATTTTTTTCAAAAAATCGGATTAGTATCGGTATCGGCAGATACCCAAATGTAAAATATCGGTATCGGTATTGGACCTAAAAAGTGGTATCGTGCTATCCCTAATAAATACTCTCATATAAATACAAATACATTTTAACCCCTTCCCTCAGTAACACAATATAAAAATACAGTTGAGCCTGTTTTAATTTAATGCCAACCACAAAACAAGTGGAGAAGCAACAAGATATTGGTAAAACTTTGTAAGGCTATATCAAAAGCCAAATGAGGTAAATTGGCAAAAGGTCAGTAGTAGGTTTTACATTCAGAGAATTATGAACATGCTCATTAAAAAAAAAACTGAATGGAAAGGGCCCAAAATTCACATAAACACCCACGTATCGCAAAAAAATAGTTTTAGTCTCCAATGATGTGAAAAATTTGATAATTGCTAAGTGCAAATGCACAAAACAGAGATGAAAATGTTTTTCTAACAAACAACGATTTGTTTGATTTGTTGATTTTTCAAATAAACAGTGATTCCCCCAAGTCTCTGTCCTCTTCTCTCCACATTTTCTAGGATCACTGTTTTCATATCAGCACCACCCAATCTCCTTATTATAGTGCATGAGTATATTACTGTACACATACAGAACTCCGCAAACAGCGGGAACCACACAGCTTTTTTTAACACTCTATACCACAGAGGCCACACAGACACCCCAACATATAAATATTACACCAAGCTTTTTGATATAAAGTGTGATTTTGATATAAACAGCTTCAGAACAAAGCCAAAAAGAAAACAATTTCGATGTCACCCCCTGGTCATGGGAGCCTACATCATCTGAAATATATTCATAAGGTTGTGGTTGATGAAAAAACAACTCATTTCACTTTTTTTTCTGCTGATATTTCTTTATTGCACAAAACATTTGCAAACCTATTGGATGGAAATCAGGCTAGTAACAGGACTATGTTTCAAATGAGCATGTCAGATAGCCTGGGTCTTCCAAAAGTAAAGATAAGGAGGTGTTAACTACTCTGATAAAGACTGTACATGAAAATAATGGAACAATTCAAGAAAAATATTTCTCAACTATAAATAACTTGTGGTGCACAATATTATCAAAAGATTCAGACAATTGGTAGAGATCTCTATATAAATGGACAAGACCCAAAATCGGTTTTGGCTCATTGTGATCTTCAGGCCATAATGAGTTGCTACAATAAATGCAGCCACATTTCTGTAGTTTAAATGACTGCACGGGTTCAGAAATACTTCCAAAACCAATGTCTGTGAATGTCTAGGATTGTGGGGAGCTATGGTGCTCTTTAGTTTGATTATTTTCAAAAGTTCCATATCTGTTAATGTGGAACTGTAAGTTTGAGAGGAGAAAACACTCTACTTGGCTCAGTTATGCCATGTAGACAATGACTTGTTTATATTCACTTTCTGAATTAACACAGAAACTCATTTGTACCTCAAAACTCATTTTTTTATATGCACTTTCAGTTTGCGTTTACTTTCATGCAGTTAGCAGTCCAATAAATAGTGGACCCCTACTTTAATAATCTGAAACAATAATAATTCTACCCACGTATGGAGCAGGAACAAAGCAATATCCTCATTTCTTCCATTGATTTTCAACTTTTGGAGGTCTCTTTGCTGGAAGGAAGGAAGCTTAGAATGTACTAGTTTACTGACACTGGAGCTTCATAAAAACACATTAGACTGATTTCCTGTCTGCAGACTCTAGTAAATTGCGAGGAAACATTTGAGTTTTATAAAAAAGTGTTTTTGTTTGCAATCATGAATGTCACTTTTAAGAGAATCTGATACTTATTATTAAAAGTTGTCCTGTCTGGTTACATTTGTTATTTTCAAAAAGTACTAAAGTGGATCAGGGACCTTCCTGTGTAAAACGTTTTATGCTGGAAGAGGTAAATCCTGGAAGAGCAAACCTCTGCTACTAAGTAACTTTTATACAGGAACCCAATAGTTCAACTTTTCAAAGTTCAAAGTTTATTGATGTGACAATTAAAAGTGAACATATCCTGCTATATGCCATTGTACATTATGACAAAAAGTATGTTGACACATACCTTTACTGGGTTAAGGTGTTTTTCTGTCTGACAGACACATCATACATTTTGCACACAGTCATGCATCTCTACGAAAAAGCCCTTAATTATTTAGTGACAAGAGTCTGGAGAATTTTTGCCAAACAAGAACTATACCGTTCCGGAACGCTGACTGATTAACAGCCATGCTAATGGTCGTCACAAAAGAGTGCAAAGAGATTAGGGTGCAGATGATATATCCATTCCAGTCAAAAAACACTGCTGAAAAGTTTGCTACAATTTCAGTGATTACAGTCCCATCTGAGAAGAGGAAATTCATGAGCAACTGTGCTGTGATGTTTATGATAGTCATCTTCATCTGTCTCTGCAGACGTGCAGAGAATAAGCCACTCTCTTCCACATTCTTCATGTGTCTCCAAAGGTAGTGAACTGTTGCAGAACCCGAAACCAAGGTTACAAAAATGCTGAGAAACATGTAGCCTAGCCTACAAAATATGTCCACCAATTCTATGTTAGAGCTTATTTGGAGGGAATTCAGTACTGCTGAAAACTCATCTGTGGAATTAATTTGTCCTGATAAGAAATTTAAAACCACAATTGCACTGCTAATGTCCACTGCCAAACAAAACAAACAGAAGGTTGCATTTAAGATCAAAGCAGTGTATACGAATGCTCTAATGTTCTTCTTAATCCAGATGAAGAAGGACTGCTGAAGAGGAACAATTTGACAGAAATAAAACGTATTCTTCAAGTGGCAGGAAGTAACAATGGTCATCATGGCATACAACATAACATAAAAAATCAAATGAAGCAAAACATATAACATGAAAACATCAGTCAGGTCACGTATGACAAAGTCACATAAAACAATTAAAATGCTGCAGGAATGAATGGTAATGTTGCAAGCAACAAGTGATCCCTGTAAAACCTTGAGGATGTTTTTCAGCTGCTCTGCTCCTCTTTGTGGAACGACCATGCAGTAGACAAAAAAGATGTTCAGAAGAATGCTGACAGCAGAAGAAGGCACATTCACTAAAGCAAACGCTTTCGCACTCATTGCCACAGAGAAATAGCTCGAGCTGTTGGGATTCATGATAAATATCTTATTGGTCCAGAATTACAATTGATTAAGAGCATGTCATAAATTCTATCTTTAGACAGTTCTTAATTCAGCGTTTTCAGGGATGTAATGGATGGACCAGTCATTTTCATTTTGTATTTGCAATGCAAAGTACACTTTCCACAGTCTGGTGTTTTTGTTTTCCCTGTTTATTATTAATTATGCTATTTATCCAGTGGGTTTCTGTTCCTATTCATACTCCACATTTTGTTATTTATTATCAGAAAGTCTAGTAGCCGCGATGCTCACAGGTCATTTTTTGCAAGTCTAAGCCCATAACACTTCACTATTTCTTATGAGTTTAAAATATGTTCTTAAACCCACTTTTAACAAAACATTCTCCTCTTTTTTTTATTTTCAAAACAACAACACAGTCCTCCTAAATGAACAGGCTTTTTAATGAGTTTATCACTAAGTTAACCAAACTGAGTTTGGACCCGGATGTGACGTTTCACGCGGTCAATACATCATCGACTTAACGACAGCAAAGAGACCGTTTTCAAAAGCAAAGACAAGCTTTATATTCAAGAGTGAGTAACTTTAAACACACATTAACATGAGTTAGCCTTTCCTCACTGTCCTTTACAGTTTTAAACAACTGGAGCACAAGCAAAGAGAGATATGTCTCTTTACAAATATACGATGAAGAAATTAGTAAAATATTAGAGCTGTCAGCAAAATGGACACAAGCATGATGTTCTGTGCATGCGCAGTCCAAATCTGCTAGAGACAACGAGCTGAATACAAAATGTAATATGCCTGTATTTACAAAAAAAAAATGCGTGTATTTTTGGTTGACTTTCTTTTAAAAAAACAATAAAAAGGACCTAGTATTTGGGTTGAGTATCAGGAGTTATTCCCAAACTACAGAAAGAGTATAAAGGTCCTCCACACACCTCCGTATTTGAGGGTTTTTGACTGGAGACGGCATCAGCGTGAGAGTATTTCGAGTGGCCATTTGAATCTGCATAATACGTAAAAAGCAAGAAAGATTAAAAACAAAACAAAAACAGCTTAAGATCAACCCAGTTCAACGGGCAGTTGTACTGTAGTGTAGTATTTCGAACAGCAGGTGGCGCAGTAAAGGTGTGTTTCAAATTTTTCAAGGCATCAAACTATTTTGGCTGCAAATGTGTTCCTCGTTCAGCCCCATCCCTAATTTACACATGAGCTGCCACCCACTGAAAGGTTTTTCAGCTGATGCTAGTGTGTTGGAGTCAAAGCTAAAACATTGGCTGCCAAAATTCTCGTCCAAATACGTTAGGTTCAGACGTCCCTCGTAGCACAGAAAGTAGTGCAGGAGCAGTGGAGAGGAAGGGAGCAGTGTTCCTTCTCTTAGTGCGTGTGTGAGAGAGGTGCCCAATTTGACATCAGTGTGTCCTTTCCAAAAATCTGCCATTTATTTCTATGGGGAAAAATACCAAGATATTATGAAAAAGTCTAATCAGTTTAAAAAATTGATAGCACAATAAACAGCCCTGAAAAGAGGACTGTGAAATCATACTCAATGACATTACTTACTTACATTAATACAGTTTGCAGCTGCATCAAGAAACGCAACCTGAAACTCTTCTCAGGAAGCCTTAGCTGACCTCAAATGTGCTGTGGTTTTGATTAGTCCTTGTGTTCAAATTTTAAAAAGTTTTTAGAAAACAAAAAAGTTCATTCATTATCTGTAACCCTTATCCAGTTCAGGGTGGCAGTGGGTCCGGAGCCTACCTGGAATCTCTGGGCGCAAAGCAGAAACACACCCTAGAGGGGTTACAAGTCCTTCACAGTACGACACACACTTTTGAGTCACCAATACACCTACCAATGTGTGTTTTTGGACCATGGGAGGAAGCCCATGCAGACATGGGGAAAACACACCAAACTCCTCACAGTCATCCAGAGCGGGACTTGAAAACACGACCTCCAGGTCCCTGGAGCTGTGTGACACTATCTGCTGCACCACCGTGCCGCTCAAAGCAAAGTACAAATCACAGATTCTTGTTTCTATTGCATTTTAAGATGCAAACTTTTTTTTCATTCCATTTTTATTGCATTTTTCAACGGGATTCATATTCATATATTTCAAGCTATATTAACTCTAACCCCAATCACACCTTATTGGTTTTGTTTTACCTAAATATTACTGCAGCAGAAATTAGATTTTTGTGAGCTTTCAGTGAGTAACTTATCATTGTATCTTCGTGAAAATATTTGGCATTGTTTAACATTTGTCAAAACTAACATTAGGAAAAGTTAAACAATAAATAGATTCTCTGAAAATATTTTATCACTCCCATACACTATACACATGGTGTACACTTCCCTTAATCTAGTACACCTAACTGAACCATTACGTGATAAGCAAATTACTCGTGTGATAGATAAAGAGTGTTAAAGTACAAAAACCAGGTTCAGGACTGTGAAATCATGGTGTTACAAAAAGTCAGAACGTTTAAAAAGGATTAATAAACAGAGTTGTATACACAATATATGAGCAATAGCAGCTCTATATCAGCTGTAATCCCAGTCAAATTATGACTGTTCATGTTGAATACCAAAGGATATAACAACAAAAAATGTCTTGCCATCATTGAATTATAACTTCTTTATACATTAAAAAACCTGCAGTGTCAGTGTTTAAGATGACAAAACACAACAAACCACAATTCATGCAGCTATTAGAAATGTTTTAATTAATTGCTGTGGATGAACAAAAAGTCTGGCACATACTGCTTAGTTTTTTTTGGCCAAGTTTGCCCTGACATTTGTAGAGAATTTTCATTAATGTAAAAGTACCAATGTTTCACTCACATCCTCCTCCTTTCAGTCAGTCATTTCTACAAGGTTTTGCCAAAAATGAACTATTCTTTGTCTGAATATTGTTTGACCAATAGCCAGGATTAAGGTTGAGCAAAGGGTGTACAAAGAGATAACACTGCAATATATGTAGCGTTCTGGATCAAAATTGGGTAACTTCATTCGAAGAGGTCCATCACATATTACCCAGGTTGAGCAGATGAAATAAAAGATAGCCTGGATGACGCCAGTGATGGTCACTCTCATCTGTTTCTGGAGACGAGGAGAAGAGAACGAGCTGCTGCCCTCCTCCATGCTCTTCATGTGTCTCCTCAAGTAGAGAATAGTTGCACAGCTTGATGCAGACATCATACAAAGTCTTATCAAGTAATAAGCCAGTCTTAACCAGTAATTTATCATAAATATCTCAGACAGCACCAGTAAACGTGAGTCTTTTGCATTCTGTTTGGTGCATGTGAGACTGGAATTAGCTTCTGCGACACTGTAACACAAACGATCGAGTTCGGAATAATAGAATAAATTGCTAATAAAGCTGGATGAAAAGAAGACTCTATCCATGACCAGAGCAGAGTACACAAAAACTTTTATATTTTTCTTCAGCCAGATGAAAAAGAAACACCGAGGTGGAACAATCTGGCAGTAGTAGAATACATTCAGCCAAAGGTGGGAGGTCACGCTGGTCCTCATTGTAAACAGCAAGACCTCTAGCAAAACATAGTAAAACAGAAACCATGATGATTTAGATGCGAAGGAGACGAGGTTGTTGTAAACAAAAACAATAACGCAGGTATGAACAGCAATGTTGCCCCCAACCAGGGATCCAAGCAAAACGTTGAGAGGTTGTTTCAGCCGCTCTGATTCTTGAGGTGGAATGATCATGCAGAAAACACAAAATAGATTAACGATCATACTGAAAATAGATGTAACCAAATTCATGGAAGCAAATGCTGTGAAAGACATTCCAATAATTTCAACTCCAGAGGAATTTACAGCCATTTCTCCGACTCTTTTCAGAACGACAAACGTTCACTTGGCGATCATATGTGTTCTCTGCTCTGTAAGACAATGTTTGCTTCTTAATAACGCCCCCTTCTATTAAAAGGAATCAGACCGAGTCAGGCTGGTAAATCTGCATGTCTCTCGACAGTGGCTGTCCGCATGAATTCTTACCTAAATTTGAATAGTAAGTAGCTTGAATTTTTTATACTCCTGACTAGATATACATTTATACTGCTGGCCCACTGAGAATTTAGAACCGATAAAAAAAAATCTGGGAGGAGACTGTGGTGCACTAAATGTACATTATTTGACCAAATCTTTGTTGACAGTTATGTGAAGTGTGAAATTTATTAATAGTAAGTGTGTCCCTCCATTCTTCTGACAAGAGTTTTCACTACATGTCTGAACATTTTGAACTATGACAGTTTGATGACCATCTTCTAGAGAGAATAAGTGAGGTCAGGATGATTATTTTCTTGTGGTCTCAGTCGATTAAAAAAATGTAACCAAGTTAATCACAAGCACAATCTGTAATAACTCATGATTAATTACAAGTAAAAATTTATTTTTATTATTGGAAGAGATCAAACAGATGCATGTGTATGCAGAACAGACTGGTTTGAAGAGACCATGTTTTTGTTTTATTTTATTATAATATTTCAGAGGAGTTTTAATTTATATGATATTTGAATTAGAATCTCTTAATTTGTTGAGTAAATGTTTCAGCGAGAGAGTTTACATCAAACACAACGAAGCTCGAACACAAGTTTTAAATCAGAAATTTGCAGTGTGCAGCTCACAGCTCAGACAAAGAAACACCTCCATGTTCCAGAGGCAAATGTGTGTATTAAAGCAGGCATGAGAAAAAATAACATGCCAAACTACTTGCTGTGTGTGTGTGTGTGTGTGTGTGTGTGTGTGAGAGAGAGAGAGAGAGAGAGAGAGAGTGGTAGTCACAAGATCTTTTCTACAGTGAGGTGGTACTACAATATACAACAAATATAATTTAAAAATACGATTAAATTAAAACCTTTTTGTTTATTTTGTTATTTAATGCACTGTACAATTAAAACACGGGAATAAAATATTGGAATAATGCAGGCTAAATTCTCAAATCATATTCTGGAATTTCATGTATTTCTTTATTGTTCGGGAACAACATAGGAGCAACAGCATTATAAATAGTAACATTTTACAAAATTATATGAAACTTATCAGAGTTCCCTTTGATTGTTGCAGTCTTGTACATCCACGAATTACATTCCTAAACTTATTAAATTTATTGTGTGAATCTTTTTGCTTATACACTCAAAAAAGGTACAGTAGAGGTACAGCACAGACCAGTTTTATTCCCAAAAGGTTCTTTACATTCTCTCCTCTAGAAGATAGGGTGAATATAAGTTTTCTTTATGGAACTGTGTAAAACTGAATAACATAATATAAGCCCTGGAGATGAAATGTAACTTATTAAATCAACACAATTTTCTACTCTGAATGTAATATAAATACAATATGTTACAATATAATATAAATAAAGATGTTCAATAGTGAATATGATGAGGGATGAAACAGAAACACAACTTGTTGTTCACATACAGCAACTGAGTAGGTCAAAGTAACAATTCTAATATAAATTTATGTCAGAAACCACCTACATGACACCTGACTCTACACCCAAACCCCCCCAAAAATATATATACAGTCAAAACAGCCACTAAAGTACAAGTTAAACACAAATGTTTTAGCAACAGGAAGCTAAAAAAATCCAGAACCCTCCACACCTAAGTACTAAGTACAATGTTACATTTTCAGTATTAACGTGCCCACACTTTGCCTTTACAACTACATTTCTTTTCATTATTTAAAGTAATCGTTATGGATCTACATTCAGTTTTAAAAGCTTTTCTGCTCCGCATGATTTAAGAAACCCTCAACACATTCCGTGATGTTGAGGTCTGGGTACTGGGCTGGTCAGTTTATCAAACACCACCAGCTACTTAGTTTGATTTAAATTTTCTCTTATTTTTATCTGTTCCAATTGTCACATAGGTTTGTATGTTCAGAGCAGAAGAACGGACAGAAACACTCATTTATTTGTACAGGTCTGAAAAAAGAGTGAGAAAGAAGCTTAATTGTCTAGTGATGCTAGTGAATGTGAGTGTTTGTCATCCTGTGAAGAACTGGCGCCCCCTCGAGGATGTGTTCCTGCTTTGCGCACAGTGATTCCGGGTAGGCTCCGGACCCACTGTGACCCTGAACTGGATAAGGGTTACAGACAATGAAAGAGTGAATGTCTGCTAGTCTACTATTATTCATTCAGATTACAAATTATGGAATAAGATTTGATTTTTTTCCAAAGATGCGCAATCTGCTGCCGAAACATTGACTGACCAACACACACATTAATGGATGTCGCAAAAGAGTACACAGAAATGACAGTACAGAGCATATGCCGATTCATATCAAAAGATATTGGCAATTTAATTCTAAGGAGTGCATCAAGCATCATCCAGGTTGAGCAGAAAAAGTAAAGGAGAGCCTGTATAACGCCTGTGGTGGTCACTCTCATCTGCTTCTGTAGTCTAGGAGTGGAGAATGTGCTGTTGTTCTTCATGCTCTTCATATGTCTCCACAGGTAGAGAATAGTTGCAAAGCTTGCTGCTGACATTGCCCAAAGATTGAAGACATTTAATCCTAACCGAATCCAAAAATTGACCAACACTATATCAGACAGTAAAATACGTGTGCATGATCTGTTCTGGTTTGTGCCTGTGGTGTTGTTACTGGCTGTATATCTCAAATATTCAGTAAAATAAAGAGCAAAATCTGAAATGTTTAGGACAAAGTCAAGCAGATTATATGTTTTTTCTAAGATCAGGGCAAAGTATATGAAGAGTCTGATATTCTTCTTCAACCAGATCAAGACCGAACACGTAGCAGGAACAATCTGGCTGTAGTAAAACACATTCAGCCAAAGAGAGGAAGTCACACTGGCCCTTACAGAAAACAGAACAAGATCTAGAACAATGTAGGTAAACAGAATATTAAATTCTGAAAAGGAAAAAAATACAAAATCCCTTAAAGCCCAAAGAAGGCTGCAGACATGAAGAACAGTGCTGAATCCAAACATTGATCCCAGTAAAACCTTAAGGGGTTGCTTCAGAGGTTCTGAGCCCTGGTCAGGAAAGGCCATACAGAAAATGAAATATAAGTTCATAATGATGCTGACTACGGAGAGAGGCACATTCACTGCAGCAAAAAACATGGAACTCATTTCAATGACCAAAACTGAAGCAGCATTAGAAGCCATTTTGCTTACATTTATGGATTGCAACTTTCTACAGATACCTCCTTCTTGAAGTAAAAAATGTAGTGACCTTTCAGAAGGAAAAGCAATCCTTAGAGTAATATACAGCTACCTCAATCATTGCTTGCTATCTTCACAAGTCCAACATATATGCTGTCCACTGGTAAGGAGGTGTGTCCTTCTTTAAAACAACACTCCCACAGTGTGTTTAACTTTCCAAAGACTATTATTCATGGCTGTTGTTGGTGTTAATATGTTACCAAAACAGGATACTGCACTAAACATGAAGAGAAACCTGTGAGGAATCTTTCTACAAGCAAAATACTGGTGAAGGAGCACTTAGGCAATTTTCCACATGTGGAATTATTTTGTGTGTGTATTAGGCAGATCAATATCTGAAACTGTTAGCCAAGAAAAGTGAAGACTTTTATTGTATAAGTAAATACAAATGCATGCCAAATAAAGAATTCAAACTGTCATCTTACGTTGTATAGCAGCACCCTCCACAGTCCTTGAAGACATTTATGAATTTTTGGTTCTCTGGTTCATCTGCAGCATCACCGATAAACCCAACACGCTTTTTATATGTGTACTACCATTGCTTAAAATCGTCATTAGACAATAAATTATATCTCTGTATCTATGTGCATTGTAGAACTAATGCCAGTGGGTGTCCCTCTGACTTAATACATTTTTTGAACTGTATGCTGCAGAAAAAATAAATACAGTCTCCCACTGGGCATTTCCTTTAGTTTTTAAGGAAAAGAGAAACAAATATGATAATAACAGCTACTATAAAGCAATAAATAGAAACGGTAGAAAGATCATGGGTCAAACTGTTGCTTATTACAAGACAAGTATGCATTTGCATCTGACAGAAACTATATGGTATGGATTAGTAATGGCTAACTGCGTCTGGCTGTTATTCGTAGCTCATGTGACAGGCCAAACAATGTCTCACAGCGTCATTTTATTAGCTTTAAGTGTTTGAGTCAAATATATCATCAGTTTCATTTGCACATGGAAGATTGAATAGAATTTCATTATGGGGTCTCGTTCTGTTATTGTGTGTAAGCAGAAATCCACACCTCTCCTACTGTGAAAACTATGAAAACTTTACGACAAGGCTGTTGTCACAGTGTATTTACAATGCAAACTGCTCTCATTGCTAAGAAGCACGAGCAATTCAGGACTTCATATCTATTCACGTTTTAGTGGAGCAACACATGGCTTATCTCTTTAATGATCATTTTGACTTCAATTAGAACCAAATTGTAATTTGCAAATCAGAGTAAATGCCTGTAAATATACACTAAATACATTCTAGTGATGAGGTACTCCACTAAAATCAGTTTTTAACAATCTATACTTCATGTATTTTTATAAGCTATTATAGTTGCATTTGTATTTTTTTTCTAACAAACTGTATATTCTCCGTTATTAGAATGAAATGAACAAGTTTCATGAAAGAAGACTAATATTCTATACCCTAATCTTTGCTACAAAAGATGCATAGATACTGAGGCACATTTATGACAGGCAATTGCTTGAATTTGTGTTCATTTATCATCTCAATTAAGCCACTCCTTCTGCCAGGAATCTGCAATGATTGGTGACAGGCTGTCACTCCTGTAACAAGTATGAAAATGATCTGTATAATGCCCTATATCAGTTTCCATGTAGATTTACATTGGAAATGGATCAGACCAGACAAAATGCTTGAAGGATTATACTGCACATAAGGGCTAATCCTACCCATTCACTGTCGGCCATGCGCAACACCACCTGATTTTGTTAATGTGTTCACCACATCAAACAAAGACAAGAGCACCATGAATCAAATTAGGTGGTAATAGGCAGGGTTTAAAGATTGTAGAGCAGACAATTTATCATTGCCTGTGTAACACAAAATAAAGTGTATGTGCCCCATCAATCTGAGCCAGGCCCTGCATTCTGGGAAATGAGGTGAATCACTGGTGCAGTGCTGCATCATTGATGCAGGAAAGGGGAGGGGAAAAGGGAATGTATTAATATTAGCCATCACACATATTAGCCATATGCTAAACATGGACTGAATAATCCACTACGCACTTGTAAGAATAGGTGGAACAGATGACAGGACTACTTGAGAAACCACGGTTTAAATCAAATAAACAAAGGAGCTTTAACAAAGTCCATTTGCACAGACACACTCTAAGATTCAAACCATCAATTTCATGCACAGTGCATCACCAACAAAGACATGAGGGAAATAATGAGTGAAAATCAAAACTTGAACATGACATGGCCCAACACAGAGAAATAAAGGCAAGAAAATTTGCTTTTTTAGAAAAAATATAAAGCACATAAAATATTAAGTAAAACGCCAGACTGTAAGAGTATTAGCTCATGCAGGCAATTAAGCATGAATGTTTTTAAACTTGAGACTATATTTTAACATCATTATCATTTCATTGTCTGTAACCCTTATCCAGTTTAGGGTCGCGGTGGGTCCAGAGCCTACCTGGAATCATTGGGCGCAAGGCAAGAACACACCCTGCAGGGGGCACCAGTCTTTCACAGGGCAACACCTACTCACACCTAAAGACACTTTTGAGTCACGAGTCCACCTACCAACGTATTTTTGGAATGTGGGAGGAAACCAGAGCACCCGGAGGAAACCCACGCAGACACAGAGAGAACACACCACACTCCTCACAGACAGTCACCCGGAGGAAACCCACGCAGACACAGAGAGAACACACCACACTCCTCACAGACAGTCACCCGGAGGAAACCCACACAGACACAGAGAGAACACACCACACTCCTCACAGACAGTCACCTGGAGGAAACACACACAGACACAGAGAGACCACACCACACTCCTCACAGACAGTCACCCTGAGGAAACCCACACAGACACAGGGAGAACACACCACACTCCTCACAGACAGTCACCTGGAGGAAACACACACAGACACAGAGAGACCACACCACACTCCTCACAGACAGTCACCCGGAGGAAACCCACACAGACACAGAGAGAACACACCACACTCCTCACAGACAGTCACCCGGAGGAAACCCACGCAGACAAGTGGAGAACACACCACACTCCTCACAGACAGTCACCCGGAGGAAACCCACACAGACACAGGGAGAACACACCACACTCCTCACAGACAGTCACCCGGAGGAAACCCACACAGACACAGGGAGAACACACCACACTCCTCACAGACAGTCACCCGGAGGAAACCCACGCAGACACAGAGAGAACACACCACACTCCTCACAGACAGTCACCCGGAGGAAACCCACACAGACACAGGGAGAACACACCACACTCCTCACAGACAGTCACCCAGAGGAAACCCACACAGACACAGAGAGAACACACCACACTCCTCACAGACAGTCACCCGGAGGAAACCCACGCAGACACAGAGAGAACACACCACACTCCTCACAGACAGTCACCCAGAGGAAACCCACACAGACACAGAGAGACCACACCACACTCCTCTCCTAAACATTATGCAAAATAGTCAAGAGAATTTTGTTGGGTTTTTTTCTTCCTTTTATCTGCAGATCATTGAATATCTTTTGCGTTTGTGTTTATGATTAATAGCCTTTAATCCATTACAGCTAATGTTATTTACATCCAGGAAATCTCTAATACACTCAGCTATTTGTTACAGTAGAAGAACACAGCAGTATATTATTCTTACATAAACATGGTGTAATAGCTGCAGTCACAATGTAAAAAATGTTGAAGTATTCCAAAGTATTCTGAATATGTTACTATTGTTACCTTACATATAAATAAATATATTTTAGGGCATGTGATTTGTTTCTGTAACAGAATACATTTTAAAAGTAGAAACTGGCAAAATGCATCATTATCCACTTTATGGAAGCTTTAAAATTAAATTTAATACCAGGCCTTGACCCCCTTACAGCCGTGTTTATTAAAAGATGCTATAAAAATTTTAGAAGACAGGCTTCAATTGTCCAGAAAGACCAGAGATTCAGAAAGTACGTGATGTTTAAATGAGCTTAAACTGAAAAAGTGACATTTACTGAAATTCCAACAAAAACACACCACAAATGTGGGTTAATGAGATTTCTCCACGTATCAGAGCACAGTCCTAAGGCTAATTACGTTTTTTTGGCCAGTTCCTTTAGAGCTGAGAGCTTGAGGAAAACTTGACTGTGTGATGCCATTAAGAGGTTTATAAAGTTTATGTGTAATGAGTGTCCCCTTAAACAGTAATAAAAACACTGCCCAGAGAGGTCAGCAGAGAACTCATTTTAAATGCAATGAAAATTGCTCTGCTTGTCTGTGCTGCAGTTTGAGACGAATGACCTGCTTTACCAGCTGAAGCTTTAAGAAAAATATACATGTATTTTGTAACAAACCAATCTTCCAAAATACTTTCTTTGACCTTATTAACAGCTTTAAAAAGCTTTAAAAATATGGATGTAAACAATGGAATTATGCAATCATTATAATAAAATAGTATATAATATAAAATATAACAATTATTATAACAATAATCTATAAGTGTTAATCATATTCAGCTGCACATGAGCTTAAGGCCATCTTGCCCAGTGCTAATCATAACCTAAAGGATAGAAATCTCCCAGCAATGGGCTGTGCAGCAGTGATGAATGTCATCAGTTCTTCAAAGAAATGATCCTCTATTAAATATAAAACTATCCAAAAGAGTAGAAATAAAATCGACATTATTTTCAGAAATGAATGGTGGATGAGTAGATGTTCACTAACTCTTGCCATGTACTGCTCTGTTGCTTAATCATAAAAATGTATTATTTGTGGTTTTTAAGATTTTCCAAACATTAACTCCATGCTGACGAAATAATCTCGGACCGAGATCCATGTTGATAGCTGTCCCCAAGACCGTACACGAAAATGCCAGTGCAAAGAATGTGCTCAGGCAAACTGTATTGTGGTGGGATTACAATTGAAGGATTTCATTAGCCACCAGGGAAGTGGAGCAGAGAAAGTAAAGGGAGAGCGTGGATAATGCCTGTGATCATCACCCTCATCCTTTGCTGGATTCGAGGAGAGGAGAAGGAGCTGCTCCTCTTCATGCACTTTATGTGTTTCTGCAAGTAAAGAACAGCTGCACAGCTTGATTCAGACATCACACATCATCCTTTCCATGATCCGAACTGAGAGAATGAAAACTCAGAGGTTTGTCTTAAGCCAGAAGAAGAAAAGATGCTGAGTAGGATGCTGTTTCCGTATTTTAAATCAGTGAATTTGATGAGGATGTGTAGTGCAGATGGAAAGAGCAATGTTGTTCCCAACAAGTAATCCCAGTGCTAAGTGGTTGAATCAGCTGTTCTGTTTCGTCCCACGGTGGCGCAGCAGGTAGTGTCGCAGTCACACAGCTCCAGGGACAAAAAACACACGTTGGTAGGTGGACTGGCGACTCAAAAGTGTCCGTAGGTGTGAGGGTGTGAGTGAATGTGTGAGTGTGTGTCGCCCTGTGAAGGAATGGCGCCCCCTCCAGGGTGTATTCCTTCCGTGCACCCAATGATTCCAGGTAGGCTCCGGACACACCGTGACCCTGAACTGGATAAGGGTTACAGATAATCAATGATTGAATGAATGTTTTGTCCCATAGGGATACAATACAGAAAAATTTATTATATTAATTTAACCAGGGTCAAGCCAAGAATCATTAGGAGATATTTTTTATTTCATTTGTTTGTAAACTGATGATATCCAGATATCTGTCACATGCACTCAGTGTAGGCTGTTTGTTTGTGTGATATTTGCATTATAAACTTTTACATTTGCTGCATAATTTCATTCATCAGCTTTAAATATAAATCTAATTTGTGGTCTCTAAAGTTTCTTTGTTGTCTCTATAGTCACTGTATCCTCCTGAGACTTTTGCATGGTGTGCATTTTTAATTTCTCCTAGCAATTTGGGATTAGTAGGAACCAACAAGTATAAAAACGAAACTTTGTCTTTGTACTGGAAGTAGTTTTTGCAATAAAACCATATCCTCATATGGGGACAGTAGTTTATTTTAACATTAAAACATTATCCTTGACATTTAGGATCAGAAGAACCCAATTAATCCACACATGAGGATTTAGTCCACATTTAGTCACACAATTTTAGCTTCCTGCAGTAAGGTTCTCCCAAAAACAATGTTCTCATATGCATTGAGCAATTGTTTGCTTTTGACACTGAAACTCTCCCTGAAATTATAAAACGAAGCGCAACAAATGGCATAAGGTAGAGTCCCAATGTCCTCAAACGAGTACTTAATTTATACGGATAATGTGTGCATGCCAAATGAAGCTAGAGATGTTATTGTACGTAAATAAACTTGTTTCAAACTAAAAATTCGATGAGAATTTTTGCCTGGCCCATGTTTCTGTCTAGACTGGCTGTAGAAACATTTGAGTGGGATTCCCACCATCTTGTTTTCTATCAATTGAGTGTAATGTTGGCATGTGACCACTAGATGGTACGAGCAGTGTCTCCATATGAGGCCAAAGGGTCAACGTTTTAAAAAATTAAGTAGCATGGTGCAGTATGGGAATGTGGGGTCTCTGTAGCAGTTACTTGGGCAAACTAATTCCTACAGTAAAAGTACCTTCTCTTAATTTTAGTGTTTATGAGTATTTTTATGTGTTTGAGCATTTTCTTGAACTGCAGTGGAACTTACTTTTACATCCACTCTCTATCAGCATTACTTTGAACGACCTTTTTTGGTTATTTTCATCTAAAGTTAAATAATCAATATCACTGGTGTCACTCATCAAAAAATCAATAAGCCAAAAATAAAAATGTGTCTGGTTTAAAAGAAAAGCTTATCGTTGAATAAGACTTGATGAACATATAGAGATCAAACAAATTAAATTGTAATGAAACATTTTAGAACAAGGCTACACTTATAAATGTTTATAAATGGTTTACAATTTTTTATTAATTGTTATTGTATCATTTATAACACATAGACAGACAGTGTAACGAGGACCTTATTTGCCAAAAAGTAAATCCACATCCATCTACACCTCAGATCTTTCAGAATACACACCTTACTCTGTTCTCCATCAGTTGACATTAAACCTGTAAACAGTTAACCGCTGATAGAATAACTTTTTTAGACACTAACTATAATGTTGCGTACTTTAAGACATGAAATTTTATTCACATTCTCAGGTCTTAGTTAATTCTTTACCTTGACATTTTCAGTATTTTCTCTGACACTATCAGTATTAGACAAAACAAAAAAAGAGGCCACTGTTGCCCTTTATATCACTGTGTTAAAAACGATTATTAATGGCTTTTGAGGTGGTTAGATCCTAATTAATAACCATGTTATGAACAGATTTTTAAAACCACTTATAAACCTTTATAAGTGTAGTCCTGTTTTTACGTGGTACCGATTGTTGTTGCCAACTGCAGCAAATGCAATAAATCCCAAAAATACATTGCATTGTTTTATGGTGTATATATGTTACAAATGTCTTCCGCACGCAAACCAAAGGAAAAATACTGGATGCTTGAGCATTGGAGGTAGGTATATCATACTGTATTGCTGGGTCGTACACTGCTAGCAGCAAAAAGTAACTGAATACATGTTTTTTTAGTGTGAGTTGTATCATATTAGAGAAAATATACCAACCACAGTGCTCTAAATGTTCCTTACATAAGCAAATACAGTGAATTTATAAGACAACACAAGCTTGGTTTATTGGTTGCTTCTGTCCAGTTTTTTTTTTTAAATAAACGTTGCACTCTTGATACTGTATCTGTTTTCTAAGTGTGTGGGGAGGGGTTTTACAGTTCTTAGAGAATCTTTCATTAATACATGAATAGATTACATTATATTAATCAAAGAGCCCTGCTGAAGCAGCTGCACTTAATAACCCTCATTTTCATGCTGCTAAATTACCCAGAAAGAAGAAACAAGACAAAACTGCAGCAGAGTTTGTTGTTGTTGGAAGTTAAAGTATTTTTTGTAGTGATTGATTTTTAATACGTGCAGCTCTGCACATTCATGACATCAGTCAGTGTCAGTCATTAGTCGGGTCATAAAAACAAGATATACACCATTACTGCTTCTTTATTTAAATATGTCTGACTAAAACGCCAGATTTTATTGACCATCCACAGGGAAGAAAATACTGGTAATGGTTTACAACTCCGATATTTAAAGGCAGTAAGCTGCTGAAAGAAACATAATACATCTAACCACACATGCAGAGGAGATAAAGACAAGATTCATTCCCCATACATGAAGGAGAAATGGTATTAGACACATACAACACTCTCTCTCTCTCTCTCTCTCTCACACACACACACACACACGCACGCACGCACGCACAGGTAACTACACAGAAATGAGCTGCATATGCTTCTGAAGTTATATTAAGTTAATTAAATAAATTACACAACGTGGCAAGTAGCACCAAGTGCAGTTCTTTTCTCTGAAGGTCCTTAAAGGTGGGGTCATCAATTTGAACCCAAAATCTTTCAAAATCTTTTGAGAATTTCTCCACGATGTTTGATAATTGGCAATAAGATATAATCAAAATAAACAAACAAAAACCAAAACACACAACACCTCTCTTTAGCTAATCCTGACTCTGTGTATGGGAGCAATAAATGAAATAGGTGGACGAGTCAACATTCAAACAAATCTGGACAAGAGGAGTTCTCTTGTCAGTGAAGTTGGCCATTCTCGGCGCATGCGGGTAAACCAAAAAACCACAGAACATTGGTGAAAGAATTTACTTTTACACCAAATTTCAGATACAAGTTTATATTATATTTGCTAAAGATGAATACAGGAAGGTCTGTACACATTATTTATCTTCTCTGTTTCCATAAAACACATTTATTTTTGTTCATTCATTCATTATCTGTAACCCTTATCCAGTTCGGGGTTGCAGTGGGTCCAGAGCCTACCTAGAATCACTGGACGCAAGGCAGAAATACACCCTGGAAGAGGCGCCAGTCCTTCACAGGGCAACACACACTCACGGACACTTTTGAGTCTCCAATCCACCTAACAACGTGTGTTTTTGGACTGTGGGAGGAAACCCACGCGGACACAGGGAGAACACACCACACTCCTCACAGACAGTCACCCGGAGGAAACCCACGCAGACACAGAGAGAACACACCACACTCCTCACAGACAGTCACCTGGAGGAAACCCACGCAGACACAGGGAGAACACACCACACTCCTCACAGACAGTCACCCGGAGGAAACCCACGCAGATACAGGGAGAACACACCACACTCCTCAGACAGTCACCCGGAGGAAACCCACGTGGACACCAGGAGAACACACCAACTCCTATTTTTGTTCAATTATATTAAAAAAAAAATAATATTTGGTGTAATCCTTTATGTCAAACTGTAACTTCATTTAATATTAAAGCCTTAACTCTGTTGTGTGTGGCAGTATTTAGCACAGGTTCAGTGTTTGAGGTCTTTCAAGAGAAAACACTTGGAAAAGTCTGTTTCTTTGTTTCAACAGCAACCTTCAGCTCACTTTTGCTAAAATTAATCATTTAAATCAATGACCACACCTTTAAGTGAATGCTAACAGAATGAACGTTTCTGTCCTGCTACATTTACTGACAACACTGTCTACAGCAATATGCCATCTGAAAAGCTTACCAGCTTACACAGATCTGCAAAAAACAAAATACTGCTCAACTCTCATCCATAAAACTGACAAAGACCCTGCATATCAGCTTTTGCTGCACATGCACTCCTTTACACACATGTATATCCTGTATGTGCATCACTCCACAATTATAAATATGTTACATTTATGGCTTACTACATTTGAAATAAAACATCTGTGTAAAACGTCTGCAGTGCAACAATGTATTTGCAAATATATGCATTAATATTCTGTGTAATTTCCCCATGTTTCACAGTTCAGAGAAGTGAATATAAAACGCTTTTAGAAGTAACAAAACCTTCTGAAATATTCGCAGTTCAAACAAATGAACACAAAAACAATCGGAAGTCTCGCTGAGGCAAACTGAAGGCAAATGCCAAATGGAGCTGATCGGAACGCTTTGGATTTCCTCCAGTTCGACTCAGATAATGGTCCTTTCCTGCCAGCTCGTCTTCACATTCATAGGCCTTTTAGTGGTCAGTGTTGTCAAGCTTTGTGGTCAGCATCATATCTTTCCATGTATTTAACACCACACTCCCTGCATAAGGCCTCCTGCACCAGTTTGAGGCAAATCTGCTGGGTTGAGGCATCAGAAGTAGTCCCTCCGGCGTGAGTCATCACTGATGAATGATGGGTTCCACTGTGCTGGGTAGATGCAGGAATGGCGTGAACCAGGGAGCCCTGAGAACGGATAAAATCCATTCCTCTCAAGATCAGCATTTCGGAGAGCCGGCTGGAACCAGAAAAGTGCTTTATTAGCCACATAAAATAGAAATACATGAAATAAATAAATCATAATGTAATCATAAACAAGCTGTCAGTTACTAAACGTTCCAGAGGAAATCTGTGCAAATATCTATCGGATTAGGAAGAGTGTTCAGTGTAACCAGAAAACACTTGAGAAAGTACAAGTAAGAGAGAACACACCAAACTCCTCACAGGCATTCACCCGGAGGAAACCCACGCGGACACAGAGAGAACACACCACACTCCTCACAGACAGTCACCCGGAGGAAACCCACGCAGACACAGAGAGAACACACCACACTCCTCACAGACATTCACCTGGAGGAAACCCACGCAGACACAGAGAGAACACACCACACTCCTCACAGACATTCACCCGGTGGAAACCCACGCGGACACAGAGAGAACACACCACACTCCTCACAGACATTCACCCAGTGGAAACCCACGCGGACACAGAGAGAACACACCACACTCCTCACAGACAGTCACCCGGAGGAAACCCACGCAGACACATAGAGAACACACCACACTCCTCACAGACAGTCACCCGGAGGAAACCCACGCAGACACAGAGAGAACACACCACAGTCCTCACAGACAGTCACCCGGAGGAAACCCACGCAGACACAGGGAGAACACACCACACTCCTCACAGACATTCACCCGGTGGAAACCCACGCGGACACAGAGAGAACACACCACACTCCTCACAGACAGTCACCCGGAGCAGGGCTCAAACCCACAACCTCCAGGACCCTGGAACTGTGTGACTGCGACACTACCTGCTGTGCCACTGTGCCGGACTGTGTGTTCTGACATGCATTCCAATTCACTAAATTTAGCACTTGGCCATTACCTTCTATTGTACAGGAGATTATAGTCTGTTTATCTTTGTTAAGGACAGGGATAAAAATAATGGTTTCTGAAGAACAGTCGTAATATCTCTGCCCTTGACAGAACAAAACCTTGTATCTCTAACATGCGTTGACCTGACTGTTACAACTTGACTACTAAATTACTAAATAATAAGATTGAGCACGCACTGAGTAATAGATATCCGTCATCTGCAAGAGATTCTTAGTGCTGCCATTTTCTTGCATCTCAATGGTTTCCCTTCCCCACTCCATAGACACGCGGCTGCTCTTGGGAAACTCAGCATATGGAGACATTTGAAGATCCCCACTTTTAAAGATGATTTTGTTGATGTCATTCTTGTCCCTTCTGTAAAATTAAGAGAGTCAAGAAAATTACTCCAATGACTGAACAAACTTTTTTTATGGAGAAAAAAGCTGCTTTTTGCCACCACTGGTGTGCATTAATGGTTTAACTCATTAATATTTACCTGCAGCAGGTGACTATAAGAGCAATGATGACTATGAGCAACAGCCCCCCAGCAGCTGGAGCCACCACCTTCGCTATAAGTCCATAAACTGTATAAAAACAAAGCCAGATACTTTTAAAAATAGGAATAATTAGTTAGAGCCTTAAAGTATTTAAAAAATAAATGCAACTCACAGTTATTGCAGTTAAAACCACCAAAACCGAATGTACAGCTGAAAGTGGGAAAAAAATAATCAAATACAAATAAATACACATAAATTGCAAAACTGACTAATTTGCAACATACACACATACGTACCCCACACATCTTCCATTAACCAGCTGGAATCCATCACCACAGTCTGAGAAATAAGTATTGCAAAAAGCAAGTGAATAAAGCATTTAACAGTCAACTGAATTTCTTTAATAAAAATCCTGCTTCTGGAGCCAGTCTAAAGTTCCTACCTCTGCAGGTGGTGTCCTCTGGGTTCTTTTTAAAAAAGCCTTCCTTGCAGTGGCAGTATGGCGTTCCATATGTATCGTTGCATAGTGAAGACTGGGTGTCACATTTGTTGTCCTTGATGTTTTGGGCCAGACAAAGACTCTCAACTAAAACAAGAAATAAAATTATAATTTAATTATATAAATCAAGAAAAAGCCGCGTTTCAGTTAAAGGTGACGTTATACATTTCCGAGGATGCCTCCTCACCGTTTATGAGCTCTTCAGTCTGTTTGTGTCCTAGAAATTGGTCTAAAGTGTTTACAAAGCCCCGGTGCCAGTAAATAATTAGCTTTAGTTTGTTTTGTTAATGTTGTTGTAATATAACTCCGCAGGCCCCCGTATTTGAATAAATTCCTAGGTGTCATATATTATTTGAACAAATAGAATATTATTTATAGGATACAACATTGGGCTACCCTTACTCATATATTATTAAACATAATGGCAATAACTGAGCTGCTGTAATACAGTGATTCCCAGGGGTTCCGCACTGAGTCGTGTTGGGTTGCGTTACACAAATCACGACAAGCAGCAGCAACAGCAGCGTTTCGTGTTCCTAACACTACCCTCGCACACCAGCTCCTACCAGAGGGAGCATAGAAAGAGGTGAAATTAAAGAAGCATGAAAATGGAGATAAAGTATATGAAGCAGGAGAGCTGAGCAGTACCTTGATAACTGAGCTGATAATGAGGCTTGAGGGTGCAGCGTGATTGCGGCTTGCTGCAGTTTCTCAGAAACATCTGGATCCTCGTTAAGATTTCAGACCTGGTCACATTAGCGGACATGGAGAACATGTTCACAGCAGTGATGTTCAGTCCCTTCGCATCTCTACTC
The DNA here is from genome assembly GCF_029633855.1 of Hoplias malabaricus. Classification (NCBI taxonomy): domain Eukaryota; kingdom Metazoa; phylum Chordata; class Actinopteri; order Characiformes; family Erythrinidae; genus Hoplias; species Hoplias malabaricus. The sequence goes on along the minus strand of NC_089811.1, from coordinate 41,021,499 downwards.
ATGAGGAAAAAACAAACAAAAAAACGGACTGACGATAAACAACTAAGCAAACAAAAATAATTAAATGAAATGTTTTATCTTTTTTTGGTAAACAAGTTTTAATTTTATAAAAAGGACAGATTTCATGTTTCTCAAATTATTCATTTTGCAAATCAAGCAAACTGACCCTTAATTTGCACTAACTTCAACTTCCTTTGCTGAATTTAAACCCACTGAGCTGACACTAAATGTCTGAAGACAAAAGTCACACTCACTGCAGAGTAGAACGTCTATAACCATTCACAACGGAGAGGGAGGCATTCAGCTGGAAAAGTCAAGACAGGAATTTTAAATCAGCACAAGTTTATACACTTCAAACTTCTCAGTGTAAAAAAGATGCAGTGTCATTTCACCAAATGTAATATTACACCTTCAGTGAAACTAGTATTTAAGCACAATACAGAGCAAAGGCAAAGCAAATTACTGCCTTAAATATTTAGCACAGTACAGAGAAACCTATTACATCTGCACATTACTGAGTTCAAGAGGATTGTTTAATGTATCACACAGTGGTTCTCGTTACATACCAGCTGTTGGATCTCCTTGTGGAGCTCATGCAGATCTGCGCCCCGCACTTGCTGGGAACTGTTCACACTGAACGTACCGAGGAACGTCTTTGCTGTGGTGAAGAAACACAAACCCTCAAGTCTCCCGCAAAACTCAGAGCCTATAATTAGTTTATTTTATATACAATATCTTAATCATTATTTAATCCATTCCGGGTCCAGAGACTACCCGGAATAATTGGAAGCAAGGCAGGAACACAGTCACCTGGAGCGTGACTCGAACCCACAACCTCCAGGTCCCTGGAGCTGTGTGACTGAGACACTAACCTGCTGCTCCCCCGTGCCGCCCAACATTAAATATATTTAATTTAATATGATTAAATATTTATATAACATTTATTTTGTTGCATTAGTTTGTTCTTGATATAAAAAAAAAGTATTTTTCAGTGTTTGTTTATATCGCCAAGAATATCGTTATTGCCAAAACACCCTGAATCATCATGATGTTATTTTAGGGCCATATCGTCCACCCCTATATAGAGCTAATAACTCGTAGGACAATGAGGACAAATATCTGATATTTACAAATCAGATGTCACTTTCATATCTGATACATAGCCGTGTAAAACTGTGTTCATATACAGATCATTGTGATCATAACAAACATCATGATGTGTGAATGCAGGTCATTCCGGCTAATAGTTTCATTTACACTAGAGATGTACCAACCCCATTTCCACAAAACTTGGGACACTTCATAAAATGCAAAATAAAAAATGAATAATAACAATAATGAAAAATAATATTAATAGAATCTGTGAAGTGTCAATTCCCCTGAAGGTTTTAAATGAAAATCACAAAGAATATTTCTAGTGTTTTGCTTGAACAATTAAAAATTATTTTGTTCATTTAAACACAGTTAGAACTTAATGCCTGCAACCCAATGCAAAATATAAATAGGAAGCCATTTCAGACACAGGCACAGATCCATGTTTTACTGCCTTAAACAAATGCTTCACTTCCACTGCATGGTACCTGCTCTACTTGGCTCTCATTGCTTGGGCCCTGGTTGGTTTTCCACTACAAAGGCCACCTCCGCCCTGAAATGTAGCCTATGACATTTTTAAAACACAATCTCTAACAGGAAACGCAAGCTTTGTAACGTTAAGTGTTGCTTACTCTATGTGTATTCATGTGTTGTTGTAAGAAGATTTTGCTTTGGCTTCATCTGGCTCTTGCTAGATTCTTTCGTCAGCCACCAATCCAAGGAACACTTGCACCTCTTCAAAACACCATGGCACACTTAAAAGCTGCCGTTATGAGTCCAATAACACCGTGTGATTGGTGCCATTGCTTGGAACATTTACAAGTGGCTAGTTTGTGCTGGAGGTATTTGATAAGTCTTGTTTGCCAATCAGTAGGAACTAAAAAAAAGGACAAAAAAAGCCAAGCCAAGTAGGTTCCATGCAGTGGAAGAGCAGAAAAAAATGTCCCAACTGTTCTGGAAATGAGGTTTGTGTAATGTCACTTAACATTTGTGCCTTTAAATAGTCAAGACAACTGAGCAACGAAGCTTGTAATTTAAACAAAGCCACTGACACACAGGACAAATGAAAATGTCACATTTAAGTAATTTATTCTGAAATTCATGCAGTGCACATTCACTAAGAACACAGGAATGTTTTGAGTGTATGATCTACTCAACATTAGCCTCATTCAGAAGGAGACTGTGCACCTACCTTGCGTGCAGGTGCGACCATCCTCTAAGTCATAGCCAAGGTCACATTCACAGCTGAATGAGCCTCTGGTGTTCACACACTTGGCGTCCTGCGGGCACGGGCTGCTCCCACGTTCACACTCGTTCACATCTATAGAGCAACAGAGGTCCCATTATCTCTCCTGCTACTGTAAATAAACAATGCTATGGTAGACTTCTCACTGAAATCCTTCACATGAACATGACCAGAATGTGCCCTGGATTAAATTGGAAAAAAACAGTTTTATTACCGTAGTCAGTGATTCTTAATAATCATTGATTGATTATAAAACTCTAAAAATATTCAAGATTGAAGGACTATTTTTATGCAGCAGTAAGTCATGACCACAAGTGTTCAGTGATTGGTGTGTCACCTTCTGTGCAGAAGGGTCCTGTCCAGGCAGGCAGACACTCGCAGCTGGATTCATGCTTGGACTTTGACACACACCTGCCTCCATTTGCACAAGTATGAGGCCCACATTCACCACCTAAAAAGATAATACAGGACACAGGGTAATATCAAGGTGTGAGTTTTCTGAAAGCACTCTGTTGTAAATACAATTATCAAGAAACGAGAAAAAAGCTCTATAGCTACTTGAAACTGAGCATAGTGAACTTAGCCCTAGAGCGTCACATTCTATTGGCCATTGTCTTTCTATAGATATTATAGACCTATAGAAGTTGAAACACTGGCATCTCTAACAACAATGCTACAGCCAATATGTTGTTCTTCGAAGAACATTTGTTTGGAGAATAAATCTGTTTTGGCATGTGTCTGCAACCCCAGTACTGTTTCCACACCCCGGGTTTCCAGGTATGACCAACAATATCAGAAAAAAAATCCATCATGATGTCACCATGGAATTGAGCAAGCAAACAACAGTATCCTTATAAAAATCTCCACAATCAGAGATGGAGTAAAATGAGAGCAAATGTTGGTGATGCATTTGAAAGACAACTGAAAAGCCTATACATACAGAGTCCTATTTTCAAAAATGGGAAAATAATGCACATGAAGTTTTGAAAATGAACACACATATTAATGGAGTCTTTCATACAGTCCAAAAGTGACTGACTGTAAAGCTGGTGAATAGGTCTTTAGAACTCATCAAGGGTACAAATGCAGAGTTGGGAAGCCTTTTCAGAAAAAATATATAAGTGCATATAGATAGACAATGTAAACTACGTGTTTTTTTGTGTTTAACAAAGAAGTCGAGGGGTAGGTGTTTCAAAATTTCAGCCTGCCATGTTCACACATTTAATATTAAATAATTAGCCGATGAATAATTCCAATATTAGCCTTGAAATCCGGCCCATTTAATGTGGAACTTAAAGGCAATGTCTACAATTGTGGAGAAAAGCAATTCTCTCGTTTGTTTACGTTCAGAATCTCTGTGCCTTTTAAGATGGAACAGTTTGTTTGAGGAGAAAAAAACAACTGTTGTTTCTGTACGCGGCTGAAATGTAAATTCACAGTTTGATTTACGACACCTAAATTTCTTACTCAAGTTGTTTACTTTTTTAAGAAAGAGCCATATTTAAACACGGACATTAAATCTGAATTTATTTTAATGCAATTAATGCTTTCCTGAATTTAGAGCTAGTTCCAAAATAATCTGAAACAGAAAAAATAAGTCTATTTTAACCACCTATAGAGCAGGAATAAAGTAATATCCTCACGTCTTTCCTCATGCTGAGCCCCTTTGTTTTTTTTTAACTTGTTTACTAAGACTGTAAAAATGCATTAGACTATTACCAGCATGCAAACAGACTGCAGACAGAGCAAATTGTAATGATAAATGAATTTTAGCTGTGAATAAGAAGCAATCATCTGCCTCTTAATACAATATTGAAGGTGGAAGGGAAATGTCACCAGACTTAGGTAGTGAAATATTTAAGATGAAAGTGGTAAGTCAAATATGAAGATGTTTAGGAAAAATGGCAATGGCATGTTCAGTTTTTGCTAGAAGAGGTCGATGTTTTACTGAAATCATGTGCACTTTTCTGTATAAGGAAGTTGGTTATGGCACATTCTTTTTAGCTCTCATGGTGCAAACTCATTATATACTTGTTGTGCACAAGTGCAAAAGTGAGCTTTATCTCGTGTTGTTATATTTTGTAGCATGCAGTTAACAGTCTCCTGAATTTAGAGTGGGTCCCTACATAAATAATCTGAAAAAATATGAAAATATTACCAACAAATGAGGCAGGAATAAACCAATATCCTCAGCATGGTATAAACTTGGTAAATCTTAGATACAGTACTTCTTAATATTCCATGTTCTCCATTTGTATTCTCAACTGATATTTGGAAGTTGAAAAGCATTCGCATATTAAATTAATTTTCTACATAAATTAACATGTTACTTGGTCCTGTCCTCCTTTCGAAGGAAAAATCACAATTGAAAATTGCTGTATAGTCCAGGACTAGGCTTAATCCCTGTCTGTGAAACCATTCCCAATATGTTTGGTTCGTACTGTAGGTCTGTAACTAATAACAGAAAAAGCTTAAAAGATAAAACACATGAATGTGTGGATGATGCAATAAACACACCAGGATTCAGCGTAGATCTCAGAGGAATCTGTGTGGTTGTGGCTTCCGTCTGTGTGGAGCTCCTCTCAGTGTGCTTTCCTGTAGTCACTCCAGCAGTGCTCTTCATAGGAACACTCTTACTGTAGGAGGCAGTGGTGTGCCTTTCCCGTGCCGTGGTGTTGCCCGGGGTAGCAGTGCTTGTTTCAAGGTGCAGCGTGCTCACATCAGTAGAAATATCTGCAGGTTGGAATGAGCTGGGAATGTGAGGCAGTGTGGCTGTTCTGAAAGTGGGAGGTTTCTTCTCTGTGGTGGGTGTGGTCAGCACCTGAGTTGTCTCCATTGTCGAGGGTGTCACATGGGATGTATATATTTTTGAAGTGGTACTGGGCTGGGTCTCGAATGGAGCTAAACTGCTGGTGATAGTGGTAGTATGTGCAAGAGTGGAGGTAGCAATAGTGGTAATGATTGTGCTTGCAACCGTGCTGGCCATGACAGTGTCCTCCTCTGTATTCTGTGGTCTCTGGGTTTCTGGTCTAGAAGATGTAGTTAATATTTCTGTGGCCTCTGGTGTACTATGGATGTCGGGGACAGAAGTCTGTTGGCCTGAGGGGGACTTGGAGAGGGACTCATCCAAAGTGGTCAGTGAGGGGAGAGTAGTGGTCAGTCCTTGAACAGTGGTTTCATCCTTATTCGTCTGAGGCCCTTCCTGCTCCTTGTCTACAGTGTTCACAGGGTCTGTAGGAGTCCTGGTCGTCATAGTTTCACTAGTCTGTTGAGACAGGTTTGTGCGTCCGTCCTCCGAGGACACAAACGGAGCATCAGATGTTAGAGAAGCACTGCTGTCTGTATAAGATGTCCCACTGGTGGAAGCATCCGCCGTACTTTCTGTCTCGCTCCCAGAGCTGTTGACAACCGTGACAGGCAGAGTGTAGTTATGGCTGCTACTGGATGTCATCTCAAAACTTGTCCCTGTGACATTGAGATGACCTGTTTGGGAATGGGTGGCCTGGGAGACACTGGGCTGCTCAGGTGCTGAGTCAGAAACAGAGGCAGTCTCCAGGGTAATATCTGTGGTCAACTGATTTATAGATGTTGCCTTGGTATGTTCAGCCTCAGTAGACAGGGCATCCTTATTGTAATCACTACCTTGAGTGACCCCTGTACTCACCTCCGATGTCAAAGTCAATGGAGCCACATCAGAGGAGCTGAATGAAGAAGTGCTGTTGGACAAGACAGAGAGCAGAGTGCGCTCACCAGCACGACTGATGGTGGTAGATATGTAGGTCCTGTCAGTATGCGATAGGGACCCTGTAGTGTCTGTATCTGTGATGTCTTTTTCTGTGAGCTCTGTCATGGTGAGGTCTCTCACAGTCCTTGCCTCTGTAGCTGGCTGCCTTTCCATTGCTAAAACCACAGTTATGTTGCTGATTGTAGATGAATTTTCCCATTCCGTCGCTGTGGTAGTGCTGAGTTCAGTGCTGGTGCTCAGGAGCTCAGTGGACACTTCAGGAATGCTATGCGATGTCCAACTCTCTCCGTCCGTAGAGAAGGTGTTCTGATCAGTAGCTGTGACAAAAACAAAGGGTAAATGTATCAAATTCTATAGTGAACAAACGTAACAAAGACTGAAATGTCTCTTCATTCTAATCTATCCAGCATTGGCCAGTGATATCGCTCTCTGATTTCCATCATCCATTTCATGTGAGTGTTTCCTGGTCGATCGTAAAAAAAACACGGTGTCAAAACCTTAATGCCTAATGTCAAGTTACAAAATTCCAAGGGGTCCTTTACTACTTACATATGACTCATTAGTTGATTTCCTTGCATTATGTTTTGGCATGCTACTAGGGTGTGCCTCTCTCAGTGAAGGGCTTTGAGAATCTCAGGAACTATTACAGAAGATGTTTTCTGAAGTGACTGCGGATGTAATGATTTTGGGTGGAGAACAATTGGCAGCCAAACGAGTCTAAGCTAACAAAAGCTTGAGCCCTAAAAATGGTGGTGACCTGACCCTTAGGGAATAGCTGTTTCCTTCCTTGCGCTGACCTAGCAAAGTCCATGATACAATAATGTCACTCTCGACATGGAGTTCACAGACTGGTAACAATGTTATCAACAAGCACAAAGCTTGACTGCTTTCACAATTTTCTAGTTATAGTAATTTTCTAGTTTCAATTTTTCATGTTATAGATCTTTTACAAAATCTACATTTTTTTCATCCATGAAAGAAGACAATATCAATGAAGACATAAAAAAGTAAATTCTATTTTTTTGATCTAATCCTCTTTTTTTTTTTTTAAATACACAACTGAGTATACCCTACATCATTCTAACCTGAGCCAAACCAGAACATGGTAAGAGCTCAATTTTACATGGATGCACAGCTGTTCCAACTTTAATATGTCGGTGGCCAGCAAGCCTACTCCATTTTTAATGATTACTGCAAGAAGCACAAACATTTTGGAGAAATTGGCTTTTTGGCAGCTTTGTATAATCTGTTGTGAATCCAGATGTTTGCCCTTTAGTCAGTTAATTCTACCACAAGCAATATTCTACCATTTCTAAAGTCATTCACAAGCCAGTTTGGATTATTATACACTGCCTGGCCTAAAGACGTTACTGTCTGAAATAAAATAAGCAAGTAATTAAGTGCTTGTTATTGGATAATCACTGTGGCGATAAATATGTCTCTGTTGGCAGCTGTTCTTTCAACCATAACTGATGCAGTAGCTTTTCATTTCTTAAAAATCTATTTCAAAAGACAAATCCCATGGTCGTGGAAAAGATGTTACTGTGTTTCACACAAACATAAGCAAGATTTAAGAGCTGTGCTACACATTATGAAAATCTGGAAGGACAGTTGTGAATCAATCCTGCATTTTGCAGAAGAAATGTGGACAGAAAAACGTCCCATCCAACTGTTACCAAAAAAAACCCTACAGAACTTGCATCCACTTCCACGTGCACAAAATGGCGAGAACCCACAGGACTGGATCAGACTGCATGGCTATAAGAAAAGTATTTTTAGTGTGGCTAATCTGAAGAACGTATTCAAATTGTACTCTGAAGCAATGAAATAATGTTATCAATCTGATGAGTCCACATTTACACTGTTCCAGAGCAATGGATGCTTAAGGGTAAGACGGGGGAGTGAATTAAGCATTTATATAATGCCTAGGGCGTTCTGTACAAGCTTTAGCAGTGTTATGATCTGGGGTTGCTTCAGTTTGTAAGATGAGATGAGATGCTTTATTGTCATTAAACATAACTATAATGAGATTTTGTAGATGGCCTGCCCAAGCAGCAGAAAATATATTTCAAATTTACATGGATGGCAACATAGGCAGCAATGTAGTATATAACAGAGCACTGAGCTAATGCATCTGCACACACTGCCATCTTGGTGATCCTAGCAAGGTCTAGGCTCAGCTTATTTATGTGGCAATAAATGGAATCACTGACACACTGGAGCACAACAGAAAGTGTCGCTCTCACACAACTCCAGGGGTCCTGGGATTACGGGTTCATACCCCACCTTGCGTCACAGTCCATGGAGAGTTTTGGGTGTTCTCCTAATGTCTGTGGGGATTTCCTCCGGTTGCTCCAGTTTCACAAAGTCAAAGATAACAATAAAAAAATTAAGAACAATGAAATAAAATCTATTAAAACACTGTTAGGTGGATTGGTTATTTAAACGTGCCCTTAAGTGTGACAGTGTGAGTGAAAGATGCCCCTTGATAAATGGCCAATGGTCATTCTGGTAACAGGATGAACCAGATAAAGAGAATGATTGAATGAACAGGTGAAATTGAGTCAGGTGAGTCCCAGATGGCAGCACGGTGGCGCAGCAGGTAGTGCTGCAGTCACACAGCTCCAGGGGCCTGGAGGTTGTGGGTTCGATTCCTGCTCCGGGTGACTGTCTGTGAGGAGTGTGGTGTGTTCTCTCTGTGTCCGCGTGGGTTTCCTCCGGGTGACTGTCTGTGAGGAGTGTGGTGTGTTCTCTCTGTGTCCACGTGGGTTTCCTCCGGGTGACTGTCTGTGAGGAGTGTGGTGTGTTCTCTCTGTGTCCACGTGGGTTTCCTCCGGGTGACTGTCTGTGAGGAGTGTGGTGTGTTCTCTCTGTGTCTGCGTGGGTTTCCTCTGGGTGACTGTCTGTGAGGAGTGTGGTGTGTTCTCCCTGTGTCTGTGTGGGTTTCCTCCGGGTGACTGTCTGTGAGGAGTGTGGTGTGTTCTCCCTGTGTCCACGTGGGTTTCCTCCGGGTGACTGTCTGTGAGGAGTGTGGTGTGTTCTCCCTGTGTCTGCGTGGGTTTCCTCCGGGTGACTGTCTGTGAGGAGTGTGGTGTGTTCTCTCTGTGTCTGCGTGGGTTTCCTCCCACACTCCAAAAACACATGTTGGTAGGTGGACTGGCGACTCAAAAGTGTCCGTAGGTATGAGTGAATGTGTGTGTGTACCTGTGCTGACCTGTGAAGGACTGACGCCCCCTCCAGGGTGTATTCCCACCTTGCACCCAATGATTCCAGGTAGGCTCTGGACCCACCGCGACCCTGAACTGGATAAGTGCTTACAGATAATGAATGAATGAATGAGTCCCAGATTATACTGAATGGCCAGGTTATCCCGTCATATGTTTTGTTTGTGCATAGAAGATTTAAGAGTGGTTAACGTCTCCTGTGTTCAACACAAGATCTCAGCCAAACATTAATGTATAATTTGTCAAAGTCATCCCAAATCTACCAACCAAAGTCCAAACAAACACTGGTGTTTTGAGCTTTTTGGGATTTTTTCTAAGTGTTGTATTTATCCCTCATCTTACAAAGGAACCCAACAATGAAGCTGAATATTAGTAAAGTCCCAGAATGGAGTTACGCAGAGATCTAACAGACACGGATGGAAACATTGCTTTTGATAAATGCCGATCAAGATCCCAAACTTTGACACAATTGTAGTGCGTCATTAGTTTACATGTTATTGAGCCTGGATTTGAGCCGGGCGATAATTATTATTAATAATAGTGATTTTAATACACTTTCACATTTTTATACAGAATACAGACAAAACTCTTCATATACTACTTAAGGTACACGCATTCATTAAATCTTTATGAAATATCATACGCTTATCTTGAGCAAGTATAAAAAATGATCAGGTCCCAAGTACTACATTCTCTGTGGAACTACAATGAAATTTTACAATTAAATCTATTAACCTGAGAAACCAGTCCTGCTCCGTGTGAAAACTAAATTAATATGTTTATTTAGTTTTTAAAAAAAATCATATTATTAAATATATATATATGCTTTCTGTAAATCAAATACAAACTTAAATCTACGGGAGTTTAAAACTTCTTTCGAAACTAAAAGTGTATTTATTTTTGTAGACACCAGGACCTGTGCTTTTTCTAACAGTACATTTACTCCAGGAAACTATTTAAACCTGAATACTCTGAATGACGTTAATGACTCCATTACAGAATTATGCAGAATTTCAGACTTGAATGCTTCAAAGTTGGAACGGATTAAAGAATCAAATTTCTTATAAACTTCCAAACGTCACAAGACAGCGGACCGACTCTGAATGGGAAGGTCACTGTACGATTTTATTTACGTAGCTGGCGTAGTGTCCTATCAACTAATCATGAGGGCTTATAACCGTTATTTCTGCAGCTGTGTACAAATGAAGACTAGGCCTAGGTCCACTCTACAAACATTTCTCTCCGGCTGAGATTAAAACCCCTCGACACTGATTCTTACCGCTGTTGGCCTCTCTCTCAGTGGAGACGGGGTTGATATCGGAGAACCTTTCTGTCGTGAACTGCCCAGCGCCTGTAGAGAGGAACTCCACTGTAGCAGTTGAGAGTCGCTGGAGTATAGCAGTAGTTTCTTCAGAGCTAGTCGAGCCCGAAAAAGTTAAATAATCTCCATCCGTGGCCGGTCTGTCGGTTCTCGGCGCGAAACGTCCAGCAATTGTAGTTTTACACAGGACGAGCAGAGTAAACACACGGATACAGCGCCGCACCACTTCCATCATAAAACCCGCCGAGAACTTTGAGATGTATATAAAACGGCCTAGTGCTCTGGGCCAACATCGGAAAAGTCAGTCCTTCAACAAGCTGCCCACTCGGAAATCTCCCCCGAGAGCCACCACTGCTTCATTTTTCTCAGACTGAGAGTGTTTTTTTATTATTACACGGTTCCCTCCAAGAGGCAAAGAGAAGCCCGTTGTGACCCTGCCCCACCTACAGGCCACACCTCCTCCATTTGCACAGAACGGCTTGTTGACTCCGCCCACTACCACCACAGGCCCCGCCCGTTCCTTGTTGGATTGTGCTCAACTGGACAACCATTGAAGGATTAAGTATTAACATAGATCTATGCCGAGGGTCCAGTTTTCACAATACATTCCTTATAGAAAATTCTATATTATTCTATTCTATTCAAAAACATACTTTTTCTTTATAGACACTTCAGCTTCGTGAAAACTTGTTTGCAGCTGTGCAGTGTATAAATATCATAGAAAAACAATGGGAACTCGAGCCCAAACACATGAACATATATGCCGAGCGCTGACTAGGAGTATAAGGAACGTTAGCATTAGCATTAGCATATGACGCAATGGCTTAAGATATGTCTGTTACAGCTGTGCATTGTCTTAGCCCTATACAATATAGAAGATTTCTTGCACAAGTGACAAAGTTGTTTTGTGGAAACAACTTCTGAAATAATTAACAATTGTGTATATATTTATTCTTCACACGGGCCATGACATATTTGCTGTTCAGTTTGGTTCCTCCTGGACAATACATTTTGAAACAAAGTTTTGGCAAAAATGAACATGAGGGATACATGTGATATATTTACATCAGTTTTCTCTACAAATAATATAGGAACCCTGTCAACACCAAGATTTATTGCACTTACTGTAAACTGAGATGAATTTACATTAACTATTCTCACACACTTTAGAATATTTTGGTGAAACAGTATTATACAAGAAAAAAAAGAAAGAAAGAAAAAGAAAACTTGATTGTGCAGTCAAATTGCAAACCAAAACACATCTGGTCAGTCACAAGTTGGTCCAGCCGCATCTATAGTCCAACATTTTTCATCAAAAGTGGCTGGTATTCTTTATGAAATGTTAGAGCCAGAATACAGATCCATGGTCAAAGAGGCAAATAATTCAGCATAGGCTTTTCAGCTGTGAGAGGGTTTGTGAATTGCACTTAATGGCCAGGCTGAGGTAAGGTTGTTAGTGGAGTTGAGGATGGACCATTTGATCCGTGGTGGTGACTATAGAGGAGTGGTGGTAACGGTCTCGGAAGGCAAAGTCTGCATTTTCTTCAGTTAACTGCTTGGTTTCCATGTCAACTGCAGACAAAGAAGGTGTCACCACAATCTGGTCCTGAAGCTCACTTTTACCCCTGAAGGAAATGATGATCAGTTCACAGTCTTAACAAGAATATCATCTGTGATCATGTGTATGTATGTAATACACACACTCACTCACTCTCTCACTCTCTGTCATGAGAGGCAAATCAATTAAGTGTTCTTTCACTTTATCAAAACCTTTTCATGCACTCTAATTTGCAGAATTTGGCAGAGGACATCTCTCATTGAGCCAAGCCAAAGTACAAAGACCTCAATCAACATTAGACACTAAGAGCTTTCTGAGAAACAAAAGGTAATCAAACATTCTACACAAACTTATCATCATACTTCACCTGCCCAGGCTACTCAGAGAACTCTTTATCCATCTGAAAAAGCTGAAGTGGGCTGCTGCACCTTTCAGAAAAAAAGATCAAAATGTATGATATATATTTGAAAGACAAAATAATCCCCAAATATATGTAACACTATTCATATGAATTTAGATGTTTTAGTGAAAATTCTCCCAAACAATCAAGATCTTTGAAACCGGAGCACCTGGAGGAAACCCACATGGACACAGGGAGAACACACCACACTCCTCACAGACAGTCAACCGGAGGAAACCCACGCAGTCACAGAAAGAACACACCACACTCCTCACAGACAGTCACCCGGAGGAAACCCACGCAGACACAGGGAGAACACACCACACTCCTCACAGACAGTCACCCGGAGGAAACCCACACAGACACAGGGAGAACACACCACACTCCTCACAGACAGTCACCTGGAGGAAACCCACACAGACACAGAGAGAACACACCACACTCCACACAGACAGTCACCAGGAGGAAACCCACGCAGACACAGAGAGAACACACCACACTCCTCACAGACAGTTACCCGGAGGAAATTTCTGTCTATTTTTGTCATTTTTCAAATTGTTAATTTGGCTTATGATGTTGACAGTGTATTTGCAAAAAATAGATCATCTGTCACAGACTTGCATAAGTCAGAGATCTGAGTCGACTGCACTTGGACAGTAGCAGTTTTATTTTTTTAGCTAATAGGGCCATTATTAACTCATAGGTGGAAAGTGGCTCATTTCCTGTTTCAAAATATTCTGAATTGTTGATTCTGACCAAGACCAAGAGTCAGACTTGCTTTTTTCCCCCACTAGTGGCTACTGAATGCTTATAAATAATCATTACAAAGCCAGATGCAAAATATGAGCGCAAATGCCAACACAATATCAAGTGAAAAAAAAAATTCCTTATCAGACCCAAGATATATATAAACAATAAAAGTCATTTTAGAATTAATTAATTTTAAAAAATGTATGGTTTTTTTTTACTGCAATAATGTAACATGTGGACATTGTGTTTCCAAGATTTTGTTTTAAAATTTAAAAATCACATTTTTGAGATATATACACAATACATTACGTATGTTTCCCTGCATTACATTTCTTCAACAACTCTGAGCACAGCAGAGTCAGGGGTGCAGCACTGTGAGGAGATATGTGTATATACATAATCACACAATTGTAGAATCCACCATCAACTATTCCAAAAATCCCACACAGCAGCTGCACAAAAGGCCAAGCCATGACCAAGACCAAATGCAACAAGTCTAAACAACAGCCTCTTAAGGGATAAAATATAAACACATTTATGCAGTTAATTAAAGTCCACAGCTCCTAGACACTTCTTCAGTGAGGAAGGTTTTGACCAGTTGAACTGCTTGTGAGATTCTTATGTTAATCTGAACTATTTGGACAGTTACCTGTTGGCAAACCTGGGCTCGCTTTTCCAATGTAGAGAAAAAGGAGGAGGGCAACACTAATGTTCACCAAAGCATACACCCACTGGATAACAAACATTATCATAATGGAGCATGCAGCCTGCACAAGAGAAAGACATTCACAAATCGTATTTGAAATTAAACAAAATCATGTATTTATATGTTTAAAAAAGGTTATCATGTATGCACTTACACCAATTAGTGCAACCCAGTGGTTGCAAAATTTAGCATAAAATACATTTGGAATTGGTCTTATTTCTGATTCTTCTAGCTTTGTTTTTGTCTCTGTAAAGAAAACAAACATTAAACAAAAATGTATATGTAAATATTTGACACTGTTTGATTAATAGAACAATGACACTCACCATTGTTTTCTTTTGGACCCCCTGGTAGCTGATCCAGTTCAATAGGGTTGTGAGAAATCAGGGACAGCTTCCTTTCTCCTTCTGACTCAGACTCTAAAAGCCCTGTCTGGCTGCTGGTCTCATCATCTGGACCAAAGCATTGTTCAAGCTGCCTCTCATCTTTTCTCTTCTCTGATGGATTATTGCTGTTCAAGTCCAATCCAAAACTGCTGCTCAGTGTTTCTTTAGCAGGAACTTTTGCCTTCCTGCCCCAGGTCTTGGCTGCAGGATTGGAGGCTTTCTCTTCCTCTGAGCTGTCTGCACAGGGCAGTGGAAATATCTGGTTCATGTCTTTCGTGAACTCCAGCAGCGTGCCATTACTGAGGTTTCTCATGACACCATTGCTGCCATAGCAGGGGTGACTGCTTGTCACCAGTAGTTTCCTAGAACTCGATCTTTTGATCACAGGCCTTCTCTCCTTGGCTTGTAGCTCGTAGCTCTTGGCCACACAGAAGTAGGAGTAGTCGATGATGCTGTAGGTCAGCATGAAATTGATGGTGACAATAGGAGCCAGGATGTTGACCTTGCCAATGAAGATAAAGGCCATGGAGATCATGCTCGTCAGACAGATGGCTGCCACTGGAGTCTTATTGGGTCCCTTCTGTTGAGAGTTGGAAGAATGTGGACACAGTGCTTATAATCAAATAAAGTAATATGACCAGAATTTAAACTCCAAACACTATGGAGGAACAATATCTGAGTTAAATATGAATTTATGTGCATACAGTAATCCCTTGCTACTTCATGGATTCGCTTCTTCGCGGGTTTTTTCAAGGGGGGCTTATGGCCGCTATATCGCAGATATTGAGGGAAAATCTAGGAAAACTATGAAGGATGTGTAAATTAAAAGTATTTTTTTTTATTATTTACATGTATTAGACGAGGCCTGTAGGTGACAAAATATATCATTTACAAGTGTTTCTTACGTACAGTACATGTGTTGTTCACGTCCACATCCGAGTGAAACTTACTGACTCTAGATCACAGCTTAGGAATGACTCTATTAAAGAAACTGGTGGGATATCACATGTAGTTCCAGCTGAAAAACATTATAGAAGACTGTTTAATGCAAAGGGAGGGTTGTGAACAGCACAGGGAGGGTTTTAAAAGTCCAAATACTTGTCAAATACATAAAAAAATATCTTCCCTCTACTTCGCGGAAATTTGTTTTTCGTGGGTGGTCTTGGAACGCACCCCCCGCCAAAAATGAGGGATCACTGTAGTTTGATATCAAATGCATCTGATTTATAGAAACAGGAAATCTTGAATGAACCTTCAGCTTATTCCCAAACAGACATTTTTACACTTGTTCTGAGCGTGTAAAATTGAACAAATCCTGTTTTAGAGAGATGTGATTATTCATGAAATGCAGTAAATACAAGATGTGATTTGTTAATCCTCTTGAACATTTAATTAACTGAAAAATGTATATACCTGCAGACTTTATTGTATTTTGTAAATAAAATCAATAAAAGAAATAATTTGATGTCTGCAACATTGTCTAAAGTTGAGACAGGGGAAAGATAAGGATTAATCGCAAATTAATCGAAATCGACATTCAGAACTTCTAATCGACATTATCTTGTCTATATCAATTATTATTAATTGATTTTAAATTTTTTATTCTGTTATGTCCCCACTGTGTGTTCATGTACTGTCTCTTTAAAACCACGCTACACAGCTGTAGTCATGTGATTCTGCACATATCTGCCACATGGAAGCAACCTAAATGCAGAGGTCGACCTAGCGACTCGAGCTCGTACCAAAAAAACAAAAAAAAAACACAGTGTCTGTGGTCTGGACGTGTTGTGTTTTGACTATTGACTAAGACGCCACTGAACAAAAAAAAAGTCAAATGTAAACGCTGAGAAAAAACTGTTTCAGTGACAATAGCAATCACACACCGAATATAAACAGTGCTCAGAAAACAAGAGAGGAACAAGCTCCCAGTGACATTAGAGAAACTATCTCAGCTTCAACACTGGAGCATATTTACAGCACAAGCCGTTCATTAATCAGAATCATGGTAAAACGTACAGTTAATCGTGATGCTGATTTGCGCTCATATCGTCCAGCACTAATAAAAATGCTAAAAATGTATAAAATATTCTAGTTAAACCATTTGGAATACTCAAGAATAATTAAGAATTTTTATATGTTACTGCGACACTTACCTGCTGCACCACCGTTACACCCAATCAAAGATTCAGTTTTTATTAAATTTTATATTAGCACTTTGCTAATAAAAAACATAAATGCAATCAGAATCCAGTCAACTGATCAGACAATTCTGTTACCATTGCTAGGCAACATATCTGTGCACTGGTGAAAAAATAAGAAAATCGACCTTAATTTAATCTAAAGTAAGACACTAATAGTAGTGTCTGTAGATGATAAACAACTATATTTGCATGGAGTCATTTATTAAGTCAGTGCATTTTGTATTGCATTCTTACAAAGTCAAATAATTTTGTTCATTTTAATTTTGACAATTGCATGAAAACCAAGCTAACATTATGGCCATCGTTTGTGAATGTACCAACAGTAAACATGGTAAATTTCAAAATATGTGCATGTCCTTTCAGGGACACTTCATTACCAATAGCCTACGATTAGTTTAACTGAGAGGCACAAAACCATTATTTTAACATTTTACAAATCACATAATAAGGATAGTCAGTGCAATTAACAACAGAAAAATTAAAATTAACTCTGACACAAAACAGCCTCTCCTAAAGCCACTCATTTCCCACCGTCTCTTTCTCTCTCTCTCTCTCTCTCTATCCCTTACTCTCCACTGTAAGTCTCAGTGATTCAGGTGGAGCTGGTGTGATTGCTGTGCCTGAACTTCTGGTACAGACTGGCAGGGAGCCAGGTCAACCTGGGCTGGCCCTGGCTTTGCTTCCTGCATTTGTTCTGGAGCTTTGATTCAGGTCAAGATGTCTTAGACCTGCTTTCAGTCCATACATGGGGCCTAGACCTAGTTGGGGCAGAGGTGAAGGGTGTGCAATGCTTTTCCAAAGTAATAATGGCACAATGCTTGCCGTTCATGGTTTTTGGAGGGCACTGTAATGGTCTATTATTAGGAACTTTTTTGGGGGGTCATCTTTTCTGCCTCCCTGGACACTCTGAAAGATGGCACTAATTAAGCCTCTCATTATGGGCCATGAAGTAAACATGGAAGAGCCGGATGAAAAAGGGATATGATTTTATTTACTCTCTACAATGCTTATCGTTTGTTATCTAAAATTCACAAGAGCTGCAATATTGTCTTTTAATTTGGGAAACCAAACCAGGAGCTCACACATTGGAAGCCTTAATAAATACACTTGTCTTCTTGGCAAAGCTTGATTTCCAGAAAATAAATTACCTTTAACTAACAATGGCTATATTGACAGAAAAATTACAATTATATATTATCCCCACAATGTTTTGCTTTCAACTCGGTGTGAAGTAAGTCTACCCACCCCTTGTCCTAGGAAAGCAAATGTGGGGATGACTCTCTCTTGGGCGATGCACTGTAAAACCCTGGGGGCCCCGTACAGGCCACCCATACAAGAGGCCAGGGAGGAGACATAGAGGCCCAGCAGGAACAGGAAACCCACCAAGGAAACCTAGGAAAAAAAAACAAACAGAGGGGAAGAGAGTGCACAGGACACCGCCCGGCCAAACTATGCTCAGCCAAAATGTGAGGAAAAAAAAACATTTCACTAAGATCAAAGTAAAACAAGGGAAAAACAAGAATATACATTAATGTACGTAAGAATGCTTCTTAATGGGGAATTTATGAATTTCAAAAGTTATTACATCAAATGTGAAATGCCAAAGAATAAAGATAATCTCTCTTACCTTTTTAGCCTCTGACATAGTTCATATTCTTTATAAAATGCATACAGAGGCTGTAAGTCAAAATAATAACTATTTTCCACAGATTTACCCCTCTTTTATCGTAACAATATTCAGCTTGTCAATCTTAAACGGACAATTTCATATTAAACATGTCTTAATAATTTTGCATGTAACCAATTATATTACTCAATTATGAGATTTTGAAAAACAATCTGAATCCCTCTTTAAGCTTGGCTCTTTACCTAATATCACATTACAGCAGTTGTGGTGCTCCTGTTATGTGAGAAGGTCCAGCATGGTTTTCAGCAGCTGTGAGTGTGAGGCCCATGTAGGTCACATCCCAGCTGGACCCTATGCTTATCTAGTCCTCTCATACCAGCTGCTTTCTTGGCATCTACCGCACATGCAGTATATACTCAGACACACCTCAGTAGTTTAACTTTATATTCTAAGGGATATTTTTTTTTAGCAAACAGAGACTGACGAACCTGTACTGACATACACATTAACACACAACACAATCAAGGCCTGATGTTGTAGTTTGTACTTCACTGTAGTAGTGTGTGCAAGTAGTTGACCAATTACAGCTTTATTTGTTTTCATTATACATTCCTGGTTAAAATAACAGTATTATAGAAAAAAAATAATGTATTTAATTATATTAAAATGGCTATTAGGAGGCATGCAGACATATTTTATACGATACAGATGGAGATACACTAACAAATTGCAGCATGACATTTTTATTAAGCAATAACTACTTTCATTCCGTATAAAAATAAGATTCAGTACATTCTCTTTGATATCACTCAAAGGTTTAAAACAAATTTGTTTTATGGCAGTCGTCTTTCTCAACTATCAAGCATTGCCTACTAAAATTATTGCTACAATTAATGGAAGTGCCTCTTTTAACACTTACTGAAGATCACAGCAACTGTGCTAAAGCTTATGAAGTTTAGTGATGTTTCTCACAACTGTTTCCGTCTTTGAGAAGTTTTGCAATGTGCTTTCTCAATTTTTCCAGTGAGAAACATGAGGAATCATAAAGATCCCCTGATACACCAAATCCTAGAAAACTGGTGTTAAAAGCTTGGTTTGCAGACCTGTGTAAACTGCAGTCTGGCGAACAAGCAGGTGGCCGACCAAATGAACAAGGTGTAATTAACCTTAGTTGGAATTTGGTAATTAATTATAGATTCACATTTGTTGTGTTTATAGAAATACGCTACATCCCAAAAGCAATCAGTACATTATATGCTCTGATAATACAAAAAAACACTATCTGTAGCAGGTGCAGGTCTGTGTTAAAAACACCCATTCCTTTTATATTTGGACCGAATTAAAGGATTTGATGGCCTACCTGCCCTCTACTAATGCACCTCACGACCTGCTCACAAGCACATCTCCTGTCTGAATGTGTACTCATCCAGCATGTGCCAAGTCCTTCACACGGCTCTACATACATTTCTGATCTAGTAGCAGAAGAATGGCAGAGAAGATTACATCGGTGCCTACAAAATCTTGCACTGCTAAACAAAGGGTGCGCAAATGAGCTCATTTTGTTTCTCTGAGGTTTGTACATTTTATTATGCAGGGATGTTGAATCACATATCAGAGTAATACTTAACAGGGGTGATTTCACTTTGATTATACTGTATTTAAGGGCATCTTGAATCCAGTAGGCCACATATAGCCAAATCAAATATTCTCTCAAAGTCACCTTTAATGTAGTGGTTCTGAAAGACAATAATGGACACCATGCACAATGTGGCCTTGTGTGTTTTTCCACAACATTCAGCATAACTCTGGACTGAAGGGCAGGGAAACCCCAAAATATGCAGTGCATATCCTGGACCAAATACTGGAAGTTTTGTAATTCCTTCAAAAAGGTCAGATACATTCTACTATTTATTCAGACATCCAAACTGAGCCTAAGCCTTTGAAACTGAAGATAACATCACATTACCTTTTCTGCTATTAAGAAATCATAGTGCAGGGCATCTCTGGTGCAAATGGCTCCCAGCAAGAATACAAAGATGAGATACAGGAACCACCTGCATAATCCCATATTACAATGACTATCAGGGTTACGAAACAAAAGCTGCTTAATTAAACAATATACTAAATAGTATAGGCAACATGTACTTAGTACTATACTGGCCTATAAACTGTCATAAACAAAGTAATCAGATGCTGTCTGTAATGTATTCACAGTCATTGTTTGAAGGGGTTTGGGTACGTACGAGGTGAAAATAGCTGCCAGGGTCCCCACAGGTATGTTATGCTCAGGCTTCTGAAGATCTGAGCTCATGTTGAACCCTGCCATCACACCTACACACACACACACACCAAACAATGTCAGAGAAAGACAATAATGAGAAGCACATAACCATTTACCAATACAAATGCTTTTAAAACATAAAACATGAGAAAGCCAATGAGAGATAATATCTGAGTAACACTTGGGCTTGTGTATGACGTTTCATACATCATACATGAATACAGACACAGCAGAGGAAGCTAGAAACTGCTGCTATGTCCTGTGTAAACTGACGGAATCTGTCCCCTTGTGCATATAAATGTATTCATGAAGTTTTAAAAGAAAAAAAAAAAAAACATGACCCAAGGCAAACAATAGTACTTTGTGAAGTTAAAACATTAAATATGCTTTGAAACCCAGTGCAAACTTTAATTATATCTAGCTCAATATACATATATAAAATAATATAAAAATTTTAACTAGTTGTAATTAAAGTTTTTTTTTTAAACAAAGAAAATATTACCTGTCAAAACCTAAAGAACTGAACTTATACATACAGCATAAAACTCATTTTCAATTAATTTATTTATTCTCTGTAATATGAGAACACACTCTGGAAGGGGCGCCAGTCCTTCACAGGGTGGCACATGCTCAAACATTCACTCCCACCTATTTAAAGTTTTGAGTCGCCAATCCACCTACCAACATGTGTTTTTGAAATGTGGGAGGAAATCGAAGCACACAGAGGAAACCTATGCAGACACAGAGAGAACACACCACACTCCTCACAGACAGTCACCCGGAGGAAACCCACGCAGACACAGGGAGAACACACCACACTCCTCACAGACAGTCACCCGGAGGAAACCCACGCAGACACAGGGAGAACACACCACACTCCTCACAGACAGTCACCCGGAGGAAACCCACGCAGACACAGGGAGAACACACCACACTCCTCACAGACAGTCACCCGAAGGAAACCCACGCAGACACAGGGAGAACACACCACACTCCTCACAGACAGTCACCCGGAGGAAACCCACACAGACTCAGAGAGAACACACCACACTCCTCACAGACAGTCACCCAGAGGAAACCCACGCAGACACAGAGAGAACACACCACACTCCTCACAGAAAGTCACCCGGAGGAAACCCACACAGACACAGGGAGAACACAACACACTCCTCACAGACAGTCACCCGGAGGAAACCCATGCAGACACAGGGAGAACACACCACATTCCTCACAGACAGTCACCCGGAGGAAACCCACGCAGACACAGGGAGAACACACCACACTCCTCACAGACAGTCACCCGGAGGAAACCCACGCAGACACAGGGAGAACACACCACACTCCTCACAGACAGTCACCCGGAGGAAACCCACGCAGACACAGGGAGAACACACCACACTCCTCACAGAGTCACCCGGAGGAAACCCACGCAGACACAGGGAGAACACACCACACTCCTCACATACAGTCACCCGGAGGAAACCCACGCAGACACAGGGAGAACACACCACACTCCTCACAGACAGTCACCCGGAGGAAACTCACACAGACACAGGGAGAACACACCACACTCCTCACAGACAGTCACCCGGAGGAAACCCACGCAGACACAAGGAGAACACACCACACTCCTCACATACAGTCACCCGGAGGAAACCCACACAGACACAGGGAGAACACACCACACTCCTCACAGACAGTCACCCGGAGGAAACCCACGCAGACACAGGGAGAACACACCACACTCCTCACAGACAGTCACCAGGAGGAAACCCACACAGACACAGGGAGAACACACCACACTCCTCACAGACAGTCACCCGGAGCAGGGCTCAAACCCCATTCATCTTCTCTAATGCCACTTTCATGATACCACCATTGTTCTGATATAATTGTGTTTTATGGGATTAAATGTAAGAATAATAAACAATCACTTTGTTAAATAATATATACTACATTTTTGTAAAAACATCTGAATGCTCCTTTAAAGCCAAAATGCAAAATAAAGTGAACCTCAGTTTCTGTTTAGTTGCACACAGAATTCAAAATAATACATTTATTTCAAAACCTAAAAAAAAAACCAATTAAGTCTTGTAGAGTCATCAGGTCATTTTTAGTGCTTTCATTTAGCATTCCTATATGAGTAAATGTACTGTGTAACACTCACAAATTATGTTATGCAGTAAAAACAGTCACCTGTAGCAGCAGGAAAGAATACTCCAAACACAGTGAAGAAGGTCTCTCCATCCGTGTAGTCTGGCAGAGTATTGTTCCCCAAGAGCTCCCCTGAATAGCCTATGAAACCATGTTCTAAAGATACAAAAAAGGTCAAAACAATATCAGTGTTACGCCACAATCACTGATAAATAGAAAGATTATATCCTGAAATACTGTCGAGTACTAGGTGTCAAAAGTCTCTATTATTGAACAAAATATAAATAACAATGGTGCAAAAGAGATGTGAATATCACACATCAGAGGCTTGTTTTTGGCAAAAGGTTCCATTTTCGTAAGTGTGTGGTATTTATACAA
This sequence comes from Hoplias malabaricus, assembly GCF_029633855.1. Taxonomy (NCBI): domain Eukaryota; kingdom Metazoa; phylum Chordata; class Actinopteri; order Characiformes; family Erythrinidae; genus Hoplias; species Hoplias malabaricus. The sequence goes on along the minus strand of NC_089811.1, from coordinate 40,998,430 downwards.
ACATCTTTTTGTGTGAGTAGAATCATTCCAAGACATTTATGTAGAACAAAACTTACATGAGGAAGAGGAAATTAAAAGAAAAGTGAGAAAAGGACTCCTAGAAACTACACAAGAACTGGTAAATCACAGTTCAGAAAATCAACCCCGAAAGCTCTCCTCTCAGAGAGATGGTAGAAAATCGACTCTACTTTTGCTTCAAATCTTATTTCACTGTGAAAAGAAAACACTGTGGGTCTGAAAGGATGTAACATGTAACTTTTTAGAAAACACAACCAAGATACCAACCAATTTACTAAGGTCTGTATGGGTAGAAACATTTCTAAATATGTACTGAAATACTGAATTCACGATTCCCAACAAAGAATGGAAGATTTAATCGAGGTAAACTGTGTAGATACTTAAGCCTAAAAATGCACAGTCATATCTTAAAACCAAATATATATCTTCTGCTTCTGAAAATAAATGAAAGATTATCTCTAACATTTGCGCAGTTTTATATATGGTAGGTTTCTCTGTTTTTGGTGTGAAATGATTTTGAGCAGCTGGAGCTGCACATTTCTCACCACATGGGCAGGGCCCTGAATATCTCTGACTGTGGCTGACCATCCTTGGGCCTTATGTAAGTATCCAGGGGGCTTGGGGGTGTAGAAGTCACTGCCAAAATGCGTGCAAGAATAGGGCTGCACCCAACGGTTAGAAACGAAGGCCAAGTTCAATAGTCCTGTGCTGTAGACATGATGGAGTGAATATTGCACTGAATTCTGGGTGTGTTCAGAGGCAAACAAAACAGGCCACAGACCAGCACTAGAGGAACATTTGCAGCAGCAGTGCTGGGAAACGCAATATCGTTTTTACAGCTCACAAGTCTGTTTGTGCTTGTGATTTCAAAATGAATGCTGTTATGACCTTTTGCGTTTAGGATAAATTACCCTGAATAAATAACTTTGGAGCAAAGGGTCAAAGGGTCACACTTATAAAACAGAAAATGGGGTTTCAGCCAGACATCTTTAATAAAAATGGACCCCAAAATATTTGAACATTTGTATCAAATCAAGTGGTATTTAACAGACTATTTACAGGATTTAAATTTTATTTTGGGCCAAGTATTCTTTCAAAAGGCAGGTGAGTTGTCTCATGTCTTAATCATTTGAACCTCTTCTTAGCACAATTCTGCAGGTTTGACTCCTAAATGTTCTCATCAGTACAACCTCTAGTGAAACCTCTGGTGACTGTCTGTGAGGAGTGTGGTGTGTTCTCCCTGTGTCTGCGTGGGTTTCCTCCGGGTGCTCCGGTTTCCTCCCACAGTCCAAAAACACACGTTGGTAGGTGGATTGACGACTCAAAAGTGTCCATAGGTGTGAGTGTGTGCGTGTTGCCCTGTGAAGGACTGGCGCCCCCTCCAGGGTGTATTCCCGCCTTGCACCCAATGATTCCAGGTAGGTTCTGGACCCACCGCGACCCTGAACTGGATAAGGGTTACAGACAATGAATGAATGAATAAATAGCTGAGCATTCAGGTTTCATGAAACATACTTTTAAAAAACATACATTAAATCACTTGAAATAACAGCATGATTTTTTGTTTTCAGATAAAGTGGTTGAAGAAAAATTTATTAAAAATTGATGGCATAGTCAAAAACACCTTAATCATAATTAGTAATTTGTTGCTCATCCTCAGGCTTGAATTCTTTGTGGCGTTGAGGTCAGGGATTAACCACAATATTATACATCAAGCTGGTTCCAACTTTCATGAACAGCAGCTGACAACTCACACCACCATAAATTTTCAGTGAGACTGTGTTCCAGACTGCTGCACATATCATCGAGTTGATACTCCTTTCTTGAAGAAAAGCCTTAACACTCTTTGCTTTGTAGCAAGGTGCATTACAATAACAATAAAAAATGACTTTATGTAAATGAAATGAATAATTAACTGTGGATTAAGAAAAAGATCCTGCACTGACTGTAGAGGTTGAATATTCCATGTCCCTTGGCTCTTTCCTGACCTAAGTAAGTAAATTATATTTAATGTAGTCTTTAGAAGGTATCTTTACTAGTTTATAACAGCAGCAAACAAAAGGTCTCATCATACCCTTGGCTTATGCAGATTCATTATTTGTCACTAAACAGAACTTTCATCCAATTACTCATGCTCCATTATTGTTCCTGTCCTCATTGTAAGCTTGTTTTTTGTTCTGTTAAAGTGGAAGAAGTGGACTTTGTTTTGAGAAATGCAAATTACAAAGTGATTCCATATTTTTTTCCTCGTCTTAATCTGGAATAAAATGCCTCTGGGTAAAATGACAAAATTAATATTGTTTGATGTTTGCTGCATAAAGCCAGAATATTCAACTATTAAACAAAAATATGTTGTGATTTATCGAGGGTTTGTTTATAGTGCAACAAAGTGAAAAATAAAATGAAAATCCATGTTGTGATTGGTGATTCCATCTTTTTTGCCAGGGGTCGTACACACAAGCTCCTCCTGAACTTAATTCAAGTTAACCAATGTTTGAATGGATAAGGGGCACAAATGTGTACATGGCCAAGTCCACCCAAAAAACCACTTTAATGTTTCAATAGCAATTTATACTGTTCTTTTACAGAAAACCTTTTAGAACAGTTATATCTAGTTCTATGAATTTCTTCTGGTACAGTTAAGTGTCAGATAAGTTTTTGGGAATATACAGAACAAGCTGTCAACAAACATGACTGCAAAACAAAATAAGAGTTAGAAACTGATGATGACTTAGAAGCTGCTGAAAAAAGTCGAATCGTTTGTGTACAGGTTCAGTCTTTAGAAAGTTCACCTGTGTGGGCTGTGCAGTCTTGCAGAGACAGTGAGAGAGCTTGGCTGCGTAAGTGCGTGGAGTGTGAACCATTTCCCTCTTGGTTATCTTGTGATGGGAAAGAATGCATTCTCTTGGATTAATCACATGTTTTTCCAAAAGGAAGTCACCACCCTTTCAGAAGCCCTGCCTTGTTCCTAGCCTTCCAAGTCACAGCTCTTAGGAGAGGGAGAGGGAGAGGGAGAAAGAGAGATAGAGAGAGAGAAAGAAAGGGAAAAGGGAGAGAGAAAGATAGGGAAAAGAGAGAGAAAGAGAGAGAGAGAAAGAGAAAAGAGAGAGAGAGAGAGAGAGGAGAAGAGAGAGAGAAAAGTTAGAGAGGAGCGCATGAGAGAAAGTAGAAAGTAGAGCATAAGAAAGAAAGGAGAGGGAGAATGAGGAGAAGAGATAGAGAAAGAAAAGATAGAGAGGAGAGGAGAGGAGAAAGTGAGCAAGAGAGGGAGAGAGAGAAGAGAGGAGAGAGTAAGTGAGAGAAAAAGTAGAGAGCGTGAGAGAGTGAGAGAGAGAGATTCAGCCCTGTACTTATGGTCATTGTACTTTTCAATTCACTCCAAGCTGCAGACACGTCCAGCTACCTCTCACAAACATGAAAACAAACCCCTGCATTCCTAAGCTTCATAGAACAATATGAAATACCACTTCACTGGCTGTTGTTTTCCTACCAGTATCAACACTGTCAAGTGTCATACCATACTACAGTGTTAACACAGCGGTTGTGATGCAGCTCTATTCTACAGAAAAGAAACTGATGGAGAAAAAAAATACTCACTGTGACCATGAACTGGATAAGAGGTCACAGACAATGAATGAACGAACGAATGACTTAATAATTTCTTTCTTTATAATATATTATGGTTTACAATGCATTTGTTCAATACTTATTCAACTCTTTGAATTATAATACCAATAATAAAGACAGGTCCAAAACTCTACCGTTTAAATTTAATTTTAGAAAAAAATCCTCAACTTAAAATATGAAGCAAATTCTATACACTTTAAAATCTTACTGAGACTTCTATCTAACGAAATGAAACGTGCTTCGCAACAGAACACAATCATGATATGAGACACAATGCACAGTGGAATTAAGTGGAATAATCAAATTCCAAAACCGGGATTAAAAAATATTATAAATAATCGCCGCATGACACTCCTAACACCCGCGAAAAACCTGATGAACCACAAAAACCACTAAGTGAACCATCAGCTATTCAGAGCGAGTTATTTTGCAGAGACGTGAATCTTAAATACTGCTTTAGGTCTGAAAACTTTGAAGGCAAAGAAAAAAAAATATTTCTCTTAAAGTAATTAGTGCCCTTACAAAAATTAAGGCTGTTACAGAGGCAAATTAGGGACTGGAATTATTGATATTACATTAATTCAGTTATTATCTGTAACCAGTTATCCAGTTCAGGGTCAAGGTGGGTCCGGAGCCAGCCCAGAATCTCAGGGTGCAAAGCAGGAACACACTCTTAACAGGGCACCTGTCCATTACAGAGCATTGGACACTCTTATAAGCTCAGCCATAAACACTTTATGAATAGCCAATTCACCTACCACTGTGTTTTAGACTGTGGAAGGAAACTGGAACACTCCAACGCAGACACGAGGTGAACACATCAAACTGTGGGACTCGAACACACAATCCCAGAACCCTGGAGATATGTTACAGTGGTATTAACTGTTGAAACACCACGCCACCCAATACTACATTAAGTGGTTGACAAATTTTATATATAAAAAAATAACAAATGTGCAAATTATTTAAACCTATATTTAATTGAAATATACTACAATGATACCGTGCCGCCATTTTGTCGCAGTCAGGGTCCTGGAGGTTGTGGGTTCAAGTCCCGCTCCGGGTGACTGTCTGTGAGGAGTGTGGTGTGTTCTCCCTGTGTCTGTGTGGGTTTCCTCCGGGTGACTGTCTGTGAGGAGTGTGGTGTGTTCTCTCTGTGTCTGCGTGGGTTTTCTCCGGGTGACTGTCTGTGAGGAGTGTGGTGTGTTCTCTCTGTGTCTGCGTGGGTTTCCTCCGGGTGACTGTCTGTGAGGAGTGTGGTGTGTTCTCTCTGTGTCTGCGTGGGTTTCCTCCGGGTGACTGTCTGTGAGGAGTGTGGTGTGTTCTCCCTGTGTCTGCGTGGGTTACTTCTGTTGTTTGTTTGATGTGCTGAGTTATGAGGGTTCATTCCAAGGTTTCTTCTGCTTTGAGGGAGTTTTCTATGCCTATAGCAGGCTTCAACCCAGGTCTCTGTAAAGCTGCTTTGCGGTGATTTTCTGTTGTGAAAATTATATATATATATTGATTCTTTAAATAATATTATAACATTAAATTGAATTTGCAATTATTTGTCATCATACCACATTTAACCCATCAGTGCGACTCCCTCACAGTCTGCTTCATTCATTCATTAAATTCATTTATGCGCTTAATTTGAGTAAATTGGATACTTCACTGCCCCCAGTGTTCCTGTCGGTTGAGGGAAATGGACCTTCTAGTCCTTAGCCCTTTTCTCTAATCACTTTAATGTAGAGGAAGGTTATCCCCCACACACTTTCACCTCTCTTTCTTTACTCCTGAAAGACTCTTTTTAAACACAATCAGGTCACTGGTCGTTAACTAACCTATGTTTTTTTTGAACATTGAACAATTTTACCACATTTTTTTACTGGCTTCAAATTCAAACTGGAAATAGATTCTTCAAAAAACAATAAAATTTCACTGTTTCATCAACTGAAGTATTGTCATATTTTCATGTATTAAATATAGGATTTAAATTATTTATACATTATTGCATTGTTTTTGCCATGCAAAGGACTGGCGCCCCAACCAGTTCACCCAGTGATTGTGGGTAGGCTGTGGACCCACCGTGACCCTGAACTGGATAAGCGTTTACAGACAATGAATGAAGGAATGAATGCATTTTCTATTTACATTTTGTGTTGCATCCCAACTATTCTTGAAAAATTAGGTGTCTGAATGAAAATTTGCACAGAAATGTGCGTTATAAGTTTATATTATTTGCATATGGCGGCCATATTGAATTGAAATTGTTTCATTTTTCATGTTTCAATTTTTTTTTCAATTTTTTTTCATGTTTCAATTGTTTAAACACGTTTCACTTCGCTATAGCGCCACCATTAGGCCAATCAGTGTAAATTTTGTTGCCCTCCGAGATGCACACAAACTACATCTACCCTCCAAGTGGGGAGTCTGTACGACCTACGGTCTCTTCCCACAATGACTTTTACAGGAAAAAAGAATAATAAGAAAAACCGTAACAAAAACAATAGGGTTCTACGAACTGAGTGCTTGAACCCTAATAATAAAAATAAAATGTGAACCCATCTCTCCCTGACATCTTGTGAAATCACACTGCACTGACAGCTATTTATAGTGAGCACTCTTCCCATCTGAAGCCACAGAACAGGAAATTATGAATTTGAGTCTTCAAGCAAAGAGCTCCAATCAACTTCCTGTCTGTTCTTTTGTCCCAGGCCAAATATTTGGGTGAGCCCTGTTAACACCCTAAACCCAAAACTATGAGCACATACCGGCTTCCTGTTCAAACCGGGGCGTTGTGATTAAACGCTCTTAAAAAATAGCTCTTCTGCCACCATTCTGCACTTTTCTTAACGTGTGTTCTTTTAAGACAGAAAGGTAACACCAGTCTTAAAAAGTGTTAATGTACCCAACATGAAAACTCAGAGTCGATAACAGAGCAATAACAGTGATCAAAAGTATGAGAATGGGGAGGAATAAAGAGAGATATAAGTAAGGCTTTTTCAGACACGCAAAACAAATTCAACAACAAACTGAACAGGAGTGTGAGAGTGTTCTACACCACCCCCTCCCTCCCTCCCCACCCCCAGTCTGGCCTCTAGAACAAGTGTGCTCACGGCAATGGTATGAAATGGACAGAAATCTTAGGAGGGTATCACTTCCTCGTGTTTTTCCAGCCATAACATTTTAAAGTACAATTCAGCCTGTGTCTGTGAATTTATACGGCAAGTAACAGGAAACGCAGAGCACAGACACTTTATCTCCATTTCTACTAGATTACTGTCACAAAAATTGTAACAGACTGAAGATTCATTAAAAAAATGAAAACATTTTTAAAAAGCGTGTTCACCCAGTTTGTCTGAGACAGAGATCAAGGCCTCTGGAGTTATTCGGTTATGTCCACTGCAGGGCACACCGGCCTTGACCCTCTGATTAAGAGCCTTATCGAGTTGTAAACACATCTGTGGGGCGACACAACTCTTCCTGATGCACTCAGGTAAAGCTGCCCCTGTGGCGCCTGCTGTAGGCTGTGGAAGCCAGTGGCACTGTGCCAGCTGTGATATCACTCCATTACAACAAGGTCTAATTGGAAAAACCTGGACAAACAAGAAACATGTCTTTCCCATACCACCCAAATCTACAACCTTGGGCCCTGGTCCAGCTCCTAAAAGGGATACCCAGACGTGTCTGACATGTGCATGAGGGCAACAGCAGCAACAGTAGCGTAAGGAATAATGTTTCATGTTCATAGTATCCCCTCTTTGCTTTAAACCCCCTCTTGTCAATTTTGAAAGCCCACTGGTCAGCTTTCAATGAAGCACATACACAGAGACAGAGAGAGAGAGAGAGAAGAAGAAACCAGGGCAATGAGAATAATCTCTGTGAAAGTCTTTTCTCTGCTCTGGTCAGGAAGTCAGTAATCAGGAGAACAGGAAGAGCTGGGATGGACTTCCTGATGGGCCAACGTGAAAGCACAGACTGGCCCCATCCGTTAGAGCTCAGCCCCTTCCTTCAACACACAACAGCATGCAAGATTTCTGAGTAAACAGCACATAGTTCGCAGGGTGAGCTTTTAAGTAAAAAAAAAAAAACCCACAGTCGTTGCATGACAGAGATTTAGTTGCCCTAGCTTTAAGCACTATCTTATGATTTGATGTTTAGGTTCAAAACACTCAGAATACTTCCTTACAATGACCATTAAATCTGGCTTCTAAATGTCTTCTAGATACAAAAAGAATACACATTGTCTTGGCACTTCTCAGAAGTTGTTGGTAGAGTGTAGAGTTTAAAACTGCTGTTCTCTGTGTGATAGCGGTGGATCGATTATCAGTCTGAGCAAGCCCACTGCACTGTATCAGTGATAAGACTCAACCCTACCCTACCCCTGGAACACACTTGAATGGTTTTGTTTAATTGTGTGTTCTTCTGTAAGGAGCTTCTGACAAATCATTACAAACGTAAAAGAGTGATAAAGACAATTAAACGCTGGAATATTAGGAAGAACCGGATAATCAATTAATGTAAAAGGGCACAACAGCAAATGAAGCCATTTGTTCATCTGCCAAATAAAATAAGATCAGAGCTAATGCTTGAGGGAAGATGAAAATAAACCCCACTAAAACTGTCCTGTGGTTATTGTACTGTCCTGTTATAGTTTTATTGACCAGGAAATTGGATACATTTAATAATGAAATACATTATATAAAGCAATAGCAATTTTTTAATTGTACTATGTTTTTTTTATAACTCACTGCACATTTTGCTAAATGGGTATTCTGTACTCCTGTGTAAACCTTTTAACAATGTACAAGTCTTTTGTATGATATTCACATCATGTGACTTTTCACTTTATATTTCACAAATTAGCATTTTATCCACAACATAATTATTTAATGAATACAAATGCCAAGGGCTTTGATTTTGGGGATATTTATCTATTTATTTTCCCCGTTTTTGTGCACGTCACCCATAAAACCTTGGCAATTGTTCAATTACTTTCTTCCCTGAAAGACGAGGTTTCGTTTACAGTGTGATGGAGTTGTACACAACATACAGTAGCTACTGAGACATAGCTGAGACTAAAGATGAAGGAATGTTTATAGGAATTCCCTGTCAAGCCGACCCTGACACCTTCTGGACATCTAGGTGAAAGGCAACAGAGGGAATTTAGAAAGCAAAGTAAAAGGAAGCAGGATACACTGGGAAAATCCTTAAAAGAAAAAAGACCAGTTCCGTCCGTGTTTATATAATCATTTCAAGACTAGAACAGTCAGCCACATTCAATTTAGCTCTGTGGACCTAACCTATGTGTTTTTATCCATCAATAATTACTGGATGTATATTAATAAACTACAACTACTTGTCGCCTCTTCAGATTATTGATTCATGAAAATAAATTACACCATGAGGTGAAGGACACTAGTCAGATATTAGTTCTTCTAAACACTTGTTCACATACCTGGGTCCAAGTGGCTGAACGTTCCTATGACAAAGTCCAGAGTGGACACCGCCAGGATTGCGAGGAGGACAAGCTGCAGCCGGATGATCCATTTCACTCCAGCCAGGTTGATGCCTAACAGAGCCAGCAGTACGGCCACAGAGATCCCTCTGACTGCCCACACACTGTGTATGGTCAGCAGATCAGCAATGGACTCTGCAAAGCCAGTGATGTACATGGCACCAGCCACACACTGAGAGTGAGCACAGAGGAAAAGATGAAAAGCTTGAATGGTACCTTCAGACTTTTATGTTTATGGGCAAAAAATGACGAGCGTGTTCTCACCTGTCCAAATACATAGAGGAGTCCCACAGTGCCTCCAACTCTTCCTCCAAGAACAGTGGAAATCATTGAATAAACGCCTCCACTGCCAACACTGCAGCGCTCACAGACCCCGATACCTGACATTACTGTCACCAGGGCAACCTGGACCACCAGGGACACCAGGAACATGCCCAGCCACACTCCAGTGTTCCCCTTAAAAAAACATTCATCACGTCATGTTGCCTTATGACATCTGTTCCCACATTTTTAGAAGGAATTCGAAGCAGAAAAATCAATTCCAATAAAAGCTTTGAGTGAACATTTACAATAAATAAAATTTTTGTTTACAATTGATGTTCACACAAGTTGATCTCTATTAAAACGTGTGTAGCATATTTGTTACTTTAGATTCATAGAGCTTTTATAGTACCCATATAACAGGCCCAGCAGCTGCACATCCCTTCAACAAATAAAGAATAGGAAACTCATTACTTACTACAAGCCAACCTGTCCGAAGGAAAAGCACAACTCCAAAAATGTTGATCATGCATGTGGTAAACACACCATCCCAGGTGCCAAAGAGCACAGGTTCCCACACAAACAGCTTTACCTTCCACCATGGCTGAGAGTGTATATGAGAGCCCTGCATGAATACACAGGCCATACGCTATATACATATATATATAAACATAGACTAAAGCAATGAGGAGCTCTAGGTTTTCTGCCCAAATCTAAAAACAAAAATTAAATATTTAACACCAGACATACTCAGTAATGCAGTTCCAACAGAAGAAAAACAAACATTACCTGGGCATCTTCATGGAATAATTCCTGAATATGTACGCTCATTCTGCTTCCTTTCCAAGACCTCAGCAATGTGGCATTGTCCTCAAGAGAAAGACTTAGTGGCCCCAAGGGATGACTGAGTTTATCACTGGCTGTGTGCACAGAGAAATAAAAGGTGACCCAAAAGTGCTCAGTAAAACACTGAATTAAAGTAATATTCATTTAAATTCCGGTTCATTGCAGAGTGCTTTTATGAACAGATATCAGCCTAAATCAACGTAACAAAAATGAGCAGTGTCACTACAGGATTCACACCCAAAAGCGTCCTGTGACCACTGACAATGAACTAGAGGACCTCCAAAAGACGAACTACTGTTTCTGCCTTAACAACAACAACGTGGACCAATGACGTAGCTGTACGAGTGGACAGTGAGTGGACACTGTTTTAAATCTCCAGTAGCACTGCTGTGCCTCATCCACACGTGCCAACAGAACACCACCACGTCACTGTCACTGCAAAGCTGACAATGATCCACCACCCAAATCATAGCTGTTCCGTGGAAGTCCCCTGGGGTCCTGACCATTGAGGAACAGGGTGAAACAAGGCAAAGAACCTATGCAGAGAAATAGATGGATCCAAGTCTTTAACTGTAGAACGACATGGTGCTCCTGGTTGATCAGTGGAGCTTAGGGAATGGACAGTGAGTGTAGACAAAAAGGAGATTAATTCAATTTAAAACAGGTTCCAGGTTCACAGAGAGAAATTAAGATTTTATTTTCAACTGAGGCTTCCACGTTCAAAACTACCTGTAGACCAGGAGAAGGCTTGGGATATTTTAGCGAAAGCTGCCAAGTGTATGTAAACTATTATGTAGAATGTAGTCCGCACCACGTAGCTTTAAGACGAAATAGTGAAACCCTTCCCTGAATCACACGTTTAAAAACACTCAACAGGTCCCAAGGTGGTCTCAGCCGGTCTGTCAACAAAGGTGCCCGTTTGGAAATGATATTAGGAGTTATAACAGAACGTGTATGTTAACTGACCACACTCAAAGCCTGGGTTTAGATGATATTACATGTAAGAATGTGTCTAACCTTCAAATCCCGGGCTTCATGAGCGTCAAAGTTGTTCTCTCTCTCTCTCTCTCTCTCTCTCTCTCTCTCTCTCCGGCCTCTGGCTCCCGGATGCGACAGGTGTGTGCGCACGTGACCGCGCATAGGAAAGTGGCCTCAAACCAGTTGATCTACTTTATCAAAACTTATTATTCCTCTCTAAACGAATCAAACCGATTAATCCGTTCATTTCTGTAAAGCGCTACCACAATATTAATCCACTCACAAGGTGTTCAGCCTCAACACTTCTATCATATTATAGCTGATATAAACATGGCCCTATTTTTATATAAGAATTAAATATATTTTGCCATTTTCGTTTCACCCACTCACTTCTGTTTCAGTGCTAATCTTCTCTGACCTTGACTAAAACCGTGAATTTCTTTATATCTAACGCTACGTGTGGGTTAACGGTGCGCCTTTAAACAAATGTTATTTAAAGGTGTGTTCTCAGGCTTAGCCTTAACTGTTAGCTTTGGGCAGTTTTCAAATTACAGCGACAATTATTAACAGCTTTAGCCGTTTGTGCTGCGCTCAGGACACAACTAGCAGTAGCATTATTTCCCCACACACCGTTTCTCAGTCAAAGACGTTTACTACATATTCTCTGAGAGAAACAGTTTCCTCAGGAGTCACTTGGTAATTTAATTCCATCGCTGAGGGACATGGGCGCGGGAAGAAGAAAAATTCGTGTTTTTTTGTGTGATACTGGGAGGTCACGTTGATTGTTGTATGTACACGTATGTGCTCCCATGACTGCTTTTGCTAATAATACATTTAGAATTTTATGGTGGAAAAAAAAAGCCTGAGGGCACCACATTTGTGGAATTACTCTGGCACAGTGAATTACCACAAGGACTATCATGAATTAACTTGAAGAGTTATCTACTCCCACTTTAAAACAAACTGTATAAAAACACTGTACAGTCTCACACTTCTCTAAAGTACATTGTGTTTACACAAACAGTGCTCAGCCAGGTTCGTTGTCAAAAGGAAGGCCTCTATTGACACATATCACATATATATATAGGTGGAGCTTTACTATACCTTCTAAATAAACAGGAGAATTATGAAACATGTTGGTGGGGTGTGTTTTTAAAAAAAGAAAAGACATAAAGGAAAAACACTGCTTAATCCTTGTCACTGTATTTAACAAGACAAAACACTCCAGAAATGAATTAAAATCAAATCACTTTTCCACTTAAACATAGTATTGCATAAAAATAATGGTAATCTATTGAAGTCACTTGGCTACACTAAAACACAAATTACATATAAAAATATAACCAGTGTACAAAAACAGTGGACATGCATTCCTCCCCATAAACTGGAATATGTTTATAACAAAGTTAATCTGTCCTTAATTAACAGTAAGTTTTCACATCACTCTAAATAAGTAAAAATTAAAAAAATAAAAGAATCAATATTAATGTTCACTTGAGTTTAGAAAATCAAATAAGAGCAAAATGATAGCCTTTCCTTCACATAAAGGAGGTTGTAGGACAAAGTCTTGGCTTTAAGAAAATTATGATCAACAAAGCCATCTTGTAAAGTGACGTACATTTTTCAGCACATTGAAGACCTTAAGGGGCACTTATGGGTATCAAAATGATATCAAAGATGCTATAAATGACTTGATTTATTCTCTACACTAGGGGTTACCAATCGTTCCAACCGAACAGATGCACACACTGTTTAACCGTTTAGAGAGGAGACTGGTTGATTAAACCAGTAGAATCAGGTATGCGCTGCTTAACTGGAATAAAAACCCGCAGCCACATCGGCCCTTTGTGGATATGATTGGTGACCCAGGCTCTACACTATTAAAAACCACTGAGCGAAATAATGCAATGAGTAAATAACGCTTGCCGTGGAAAAGCCAATGTGTTCATAAAGAGTTACAAATACAGATATAAGCTTTAAAGACATGACAATGATTTTCTAACCAAAGTGGTTTTTAACTTCAGAAAGAGAGATACCCAAACACTATGCGTCAACAAAACATGAGCTGCACTCATTGGAGTCAGGATCAACAGGATTATACTGACTGAATCGACAGAGCACGTTCATGTAAATTCATCTAAAATATATCCAGCTTCCCCACCGCACTCTTAACACACATATAACAAAATGTACACTTTCAAATATACTACTCATTTACAACAATACACATTATATATCTATTGACAGTAAAATAGGAATGTGTACAATTAAGAGTTTAGAACAATATTTGTATCTGTCCCTGATTTAAAATGGACCTTGTTGATTTAATATAAATTTACAAACAGAGTGATTAATATTAAAGATGAAGAATAAACATAAGTTTTTCAATACCATAAAAATGCAAGTGTACCAATGATCAATATCATGCACTTCAACTGTTTATTCCAACTAGACATTACAAAAACCTCTTAGTTCACAAAAAAATGATTAAAATGAGACTGAAATGTACATTACCAAATTCCAAATTTTACTTGATAATATTAATGTGCTTTTAAAAATTAATAATAAAAATAAAAAGAATGTTGTATCAATTAAAGATATTTCTAATCACTGACATGATGTCTACATAGTTCTAATGGCAAGGGAAAGGTGCTGTCAAATTTAGGATTTATAGCTCTAAATGTGAAATATTGACTACCATGTATAAGTACATGAGTTAACATCAACTAAATTATGAAACCTTCTTTAACCTGTCAGTCGTTAAAAAAAAAAAAAAAAAAAAAAAAGTAAATGGAGGAAGGCAGTTCAAAAAGGAACATCATAAATATTTAGCTTTGCATCTACAAATACACAAAAAGGCACTACATGCAAAAGAATTAACATAGTGAAGCAGACCTGCATCATCTACCAAGGTTTTGCATTTAAAACATTTTTTTTTTTAAATCTGAAAAGCTTTTCTAATGCGCTTAAAAGAAAAAAAAAAAGGTATTAAACCAGTACTAATTACAGTCTGAGGTATGCTGTCCCAGTATAATGCAATCAAATGTAAATATATTCAAATCCATTTTTATTTCTTGATCTCTGATCATTTATACTGAGTCCTGTGCCCTAATCATGCCCTGGTACAAAGGATTCAGTATAAGTTTTATTGACATGACTTTTATTTTGATAAAATTGGTATTGATTATGTACAAATGAATTACCACAGATGTACCCATTTTCAATATTAAGAGTCATGTGCAAAACTATTATAATTACATAATTTCATATACAAAATTATGAATTTAGGCCATTCTGAATTTAACAGATTATCTGCACATACCTTTAAACAAGGTAAATTATTGTGCAGAGGTTGCCTGTGCAGTCAGTGTTTCCAGATATAACGAATGCTTATTTAATTAAAAATAAAGGAATGAAGACAATTTTTTTTTTGGGGGGGGGCTGGAAAGTGCTTTAGAAATACATGTTTAGAAACATTAAATAACAGGTATGAACAAAATGTGCTGCAAAAACATAATGTACTTGTTAAGGTGACTCCCATCTGTGATTGATTAATAAAACTGCCGAGTGCTTCTACAGAGATCAACATTCGAACAAGTGCTGCTTATTTTCACAGAAAGCAGAGACCAGGAGTTTAAAGTGCTTTGAAAATTACTAAAATCTTAAATAGCTTTCTTTAGCCAAATGTTTGGCTGCTTGTGGCATCTGGGGATGAGGTCATTTGAGTTCTGCTTTCAGTAACATTAACAAGTGGGAATTCTGGGAAGTCTGTTCCACTGTGACTTCTTAGGTTGACCTGTCCATTGGCAACATTAAAATGTGATGACGTTGCAGACCGGGATGTCTGAAATTGTGATCGGAAATTCTGGTCAAAAGTGGCAATTTGAAACGTTTGGCTAATGCCCTGAGTATCTGTCTTTTTGGGAGAAGAAACCTGCTCCAAGAAGTCCTCAGTTGGTGACACTGAAGAGGGGGTCTCGTCCCCTGAAAATGAAAAAGAGTGCTGGGATTCTACTAAAAGACCAAAGTGGGGTTTCTCCAAGGTTGATCTCAGAGGAGAATTCATGCCAGATCTAAATCGACTCAGGGAAGTGAACTGTTTGTCTGTAGAGAACAAGGGCTGCCCAGCAAGGCTAGCACCATCTGTCACAAATGTAAGACCCTGGTTGTTAAGGTAGCTATCGTTCTGACTGGTCCTCTCCAATGCTTGCTGGAGAAACTTTGAGTACTCCTGAAGAAGACTAGCTTTTTCTGCAGGGGGCGCTTGGGAGCTGGTCCCCAAGGCTTCACTGGAGCTGCTCTCAGAAACATCAGATGAGTTGATGGAGATACTAGAGGTTACCTCTGTGTCTGCTACACTGAAGCTAATCTCTGGATCTCTGGTCTTGCTGGAGTAGTGGTCCAAGAGAGACTGCAGGACTTCATCTGGGAACACAGTCTTCTCGTTACTTGTCTTGATCTCCACATTCAAAGTCTGAGTTTCTGAGAGGATTGTGACTGGAACAGTTTCATCTATGACAGTGGCCACAGCTGCCTGAGTGATGGAGGGCTGCGAAGAGATGCTACCCACATTCAGCGTGTAGTCGCGATTGTTATTTGCTGTACTTGCCTGAAGATACCGCTTCTTTTTAAGAAACTGCATGGCATCGTCATAGTTTGTGCTGCTCCCAGCTGGCTTTGTTGGCCCACCTTGGAGGGGATCAACACTTTCCAAGTCAGAGCTTGCTTCTACGTCCAACAGGCCCTTGTTATCTACAATCTCAAAAGTGTATCTTGTGACTTTTCCCTCCTCAAACGATGACGAGGGAGAGAGTGTCTGAGGCTCTTCTAGCGGCTGCTTCACACTTTTCTTGCCAGCAATCTTCTTAAGCACCAACTTTGGAGAAGTGATCATTTCATCTGATGTTGTTTCCCCTGTAAGGTGCCTGCTTCCTGGAGAGGACTCTGGGAGTTCAACCGAATACTCTGCAACTACATACTCATCCTTCACCTTGGTTGCCACAGCATAGAGCGGAAGACATTCATTTTTAGCAAGCCTGTCATCCATCTTCTCTTCACCACTGCCCTCTCCTGCTTTGTCCGGGTTTGCAGCCAAGCTGCGGTTTCTATCAATGGACTTCTGCCGTTTTTTCTTAGGAAGAGCGCACTCCTTGGAGGGGAAAGAGAATGCCAGTGTTTCTGTGTTGTGCAGAAGGTCATCTTTTGCAGCTGCTTTATGGGCTTTCCTCTCTTTGTTTTCATGGCACATCCGTCTATGCTTAAGCACTCGATCAGTTCTGGAGAAGTACTAAGGATTAAAAAAAAAAAAAAGAATATGAAGTTCAATTAAAGGTATTTATAAATAGAAATATTTGAAAGGTAAAGTTTACTCTGTTAAGCAGCTCCAGTAAATTATCAGTATCACCTGTAGTTTTGACCTTTAGAGTGAGGATTTAGAAAGGATTTAAAAATACACAGAACAGCACATTATGATGAACGTCAGGAGAAATTTGCAATATTGTAACCTGGTGGCAGTAATCACACTGATACGGCTTCTCCCCACTGTGTGTCCTCTTGTGTCTTTCCATATGATACTTCTGAATGAATCTCATTCCACATTCATCACAATGAAAAGGCTTTTCTCCTATAGGATGAAAGGAGATTAATTAAAACAAAGAGAAACGAGCCGACTTCCTTCTATAACTGGGCAGTTCACACATACGATATATACAAGATCAACACCTTAAGGATTTAGAGAATTCCTTTTTACCTGTGTGAATTTTCTCATGCCTCTGCAACAGGTACTTTTGTATGAAACGCATATCACACTGGCTGCACTGGAAAGGTTTTTCTCCTGTAAGAATAATTGCATTTTAAAAAGAAATGAGCATAAAACATCCAAAATGTTAATGCCAAGTCAATCATTGTTTAATATTTGTAAAGAGTTAATGTTACCTGTATGAATGAAGACGTGTCTCTGTAGGTGGTAATTGGTTCGGAAAGCAGCATTGCAGTGCTCACAAATGTGAGACTTTGGAGTCTGGCTTCCCGGTGCCCCATCCTCACTAATGGTGAGAATCTAACACGGTGACAATGTAATTTTATGAAATTTTATAAAACTTACAGTTGCTTAGTCCTCTACTGTCACTTCTATAACTGAAATAAAAGCAATGCTTAGCTGTATCCTTGTCACATTAGATCATGAACTAATACTTCTACAACCAGATTCAACAATGTACTATTACTTGGTCCTTAAATTGTATTGTAATAAACATCAGTTTTGACCACAGAAACATTACATCATTATTTTTCTTTTAAAAAAAACGAACGAGAAAACAAAAAAGATCAAATATAGACCTCATGTTTAAAATGTGATTGTGTAGCTACCTTTGCAGGAGATCTCTGCTTTCTCTTCTTTTTTTTGTGGCACTCTACAAGGTCCTTTCCTGTTTTCTTGTCTTTTTTGTTGAGAACTACTGACTCTGACATCTTTACTTCCTGTTTAATATGGACCTGAGGAGTTGAAAAATATATTAATTAGTTTATTCACACTTAATTGGTTCAACTTCAACACCAGACCAAATTATTGTGTGTCTTATACCACCAACAATATACATATCTTATTTTTAAAAAAGACTCAATAACATAAGGCAGCGTGAACTCACAGGCATGTGAAGGGCGTATGGTAGCTTATTTGAGAGCCGCTGGGGGAAGCTGTGATCTTCCCCTGGGTCGTTCTTCACAGTCTCCTCATGAACCATCAGTTCATCATTAGAGATGAGGTTATGAGAGGTCAGTGTCCCTTCAGTCAGGTCTTCATCCTCCTCCTCCTCCTCCTCCTCATCTTCATCATCTTCTGCAAGGAGGGGTTGATTTGCCAAGCTCTTTTCCCCAAGAGACATATCCAAGCCCTCTCCTCTTTTGTCCACCCCGGAAGGTGCCACGGCTCTTGTCGAGTGATGGAAGCCTGGAGTACCACATCTAATCAGGATTCCTTCAAGCTTGTCATCGATGTTCATCTTTGTAGTTTATTCAGCTGTGGCTACGTTCCAGAAAAGGGGTTAACAGTCAATGACCTGTTTAGGTATTCTTAACATTAATCCCTCCGGTTTTCCTGCGGACATAACTCTTCTGTTCACCTAAATCTAGGTGTGTACAATGAAAGACAATCTTTGAGCAAGAAAACATCCATGTCTGTTTAAAAAGCCAGAAATAAACCATTAAAAAAAACTATTTTTATGCTTTACCACCCACTAATTTTGCTTAGTGCAATATGACCACATATAAGACATAATTTTGGGTCAAAATGAGAACCTCAGAGTCCTGTTACTGAGCTGTAGAAAGCTAAATTAATTCTCAATACCTTGAAAGCCCAGCTAAGTTTCATTAGACAGAATAAGGTGCAACATCAATATTTCACGTTCTCCATGGGGAAACTGGCTAATGCATAGCAAACACAAGAGATTTATAGTCTCTGAGTATCCAGAAAATGATACAGAACGTGTGTATTTAATTCTCGGGCCTTCTACACATTTTGAGCAACTTACCAGAAAACCGAGCTACCTTGTAATGGTTCTGGAGTGCCCTTGTAAAAAGTGATTTAACAAGCTTTAGGCAAAGGGGTAACTAGCTAGGAGTAAATCTGGGTTTGTTAGTAAGCTGGGCACTGAAGGAAGAGGCTTGTTGGGGTGTGAAACGCTCTGAAAAGGAGCTGGTTTGTTAGTGGAGCAGAAACAGCGAACAGAAGCGTATACACAGTGCCCTGCTCTCCCCCGATATGTCTAACGCTACAACACTGCGAAGCCCACAGAGCTAGCGGAGACCACTGATCAAATATGGCCATAACCCAGGGTGGCACTGTCTAATGTCACCACAATATCAATAGAATACGGCTTTAATAACCCACCGAGTTAAGAAAGAACGGGTAAACACTGTTTATTAAGGCGAAAGCGACATTAGCTCTGCGGCTAGGCTAAGCTAGAGTGGATTCAGTAACAAGGCCCTGGAAATCAAAACAAGCGGGCGGCTACATGCAGCTAGCGCTCGGCCCCAGCAAACGAGAACAACTTACACTTTCTTGTTTTTGCAGAAAAAAACGACAGCCCAAACTCAGCCTAGGGGTCAGGAACACGGAAAGGACCTACCGAACATTTCTAAAACTCGGCTACTTACCTACTGTTTTTATTTCAGGAGCAGTGGAGTAGTAACGGCGGGAGACATGGTCTTCCTGTAAAAAGTTTTGTGTCTGAGAGCAGTTGGTAGCCGCAGCGCTAGTGGACAATCTCCCAGCTGTGAAGTGTCCTACTGTAGACCTCTACTGCACTGCTGTCCGTTCACTCAACACTGAGACATTGGTCTACATATTAGATTTATGTCGAGATCAATGTAGGGATTGATAAAATGTACGTATTTTATATTTCGTTAATGCACTTTTCTGTATTTAATAAATGATTCATATTAAAAGGGGACCCATTAAGTACAGTCACTACTTCACTAACTCAGTATTAAATCGTTCTCTCTATTTAGTCAGATGGAATAAACCTTCAGAGTCTACAAAGTTAGGAATTAGGGCTAAGCACCACTTAATGGAGCTACATGAATATTCCACATTATTTTAGTTACTGACAGATATAAGTATGAATTAAAATGAAAATAGCTGCTTAATTTGCTTTAAAACTGACAATTTTATTAAATTGACGGAAAAACCCGAGCTCTCTACGGAAATTCTCGAACGCGACCGTGACGTCACTGGTGGACAACAGCTGAACAACGCCGCGGTAAAACACCGTTATGACCGACTGTTATGACAGTATCTAGCTAAATAACCAACATTATTCATGTAATGCAGCTACGTAGCCGAGTATAATCTGAGCCACCGAGTTTAGCGAGTCAAGCTAACGTTAACTAACACCAACTAAAACAGGCGAAGTGAGTGTCCTCACCCTGTTTACCTCCATGTTACAGAGGCTCTTGAACACCTTTCGTTGGTGTCCTTACATGCCCATATTGTTGGAAAAGCGCCAGTGAAATGAGCTACAGATAACGGAGTGAGCGGAGGGTCCTGTCCAAAGTGCCCGTTTAAAGTGGACAAATTTAGTCCATTTTCTGGATATTTTGGGATCTTTGGGCCATTTGTTCACAGATGTCCCACTGTACATTGAATGATTGCAGCCAAAAACAACACACCTTTTCCTCATTTGACCAACGGTCTTTTAAACCTTATTCCTTGAATTATTAAGAAATAACATGTATTTATTTGTTTGACATATAACTGGTACTTAGCCTTTAAAAGCAAGGTAGTAAAAAAAAGATGTGATACTATTTCTTTTAAATATTTTTTCCTTGAATTAGTAAGAAATAACATTTTCTGACTCTCAATAAACACAAGTTAGGAACCTCAAACTCCACTGTATTTATCTGTTTGACTCTGTAGAGCTGCTGCTTAGCCTTTAAAACAAGTCAATTTAAATTTTCCTTTTAGGTCTATATTAACCACTCACTGGACACTCGCAAATGAGGATAGAGACATCTGAAGTCAGCCAGAACGACAATACTTACCACAAGATGGCAGCATTTGTTCAATATCTCACGGGTTCGGATAAGAATATGGTTTAGACTTCACTGCTGAGATTTCCGGAGTCGTCGTGGGCTCAAATCAAGGAATCACCGACGAGGGAAGGAGCCTATCCGATCACCCCTGAGAAGAGCTGGATATTGGGACTGGGCCCAATGAATAACCTTAGGTGTTAGATGTAGTTGGGTTTTAATCGGATTATACACAGCCACAGCAACCTCAGTGAATAGGTGTAGGATTAAATGTACGACATATGACAGGGATGGAGTGGGCTCTATGTGAAGCTGTAATCGAGTGGCATATGATAATTTACAACGTTCATTCATTCATTCATTGTCTGTAACCCTTATCCAGTTCAGGGTCGCGGTGGGTCCAGAGCCTACCTGGAATCTTTGGGTGCAAGGAGGTACACCCTGGAGGGGGCGCCAGTCCTTCACAGGGCAACACACACTCACACATTCACACCTATGGTCACTTTTGAGTCGCCAATCAACCTACCAACGTGTGTTTTTGGACTGTGGGAGGAAACCCACGCAGACACAGGGAGAACACACCACACTCCTCACAGACAGTCACCCGGAGGAAACCCACACAGACACAGGGAGAACACACCACACTCCTCACAGACAGTCACCCGGAGCGGGACTCAAACCCACAACCTCCAGGTCCCTGGAGCTGTGTGATTGCGACACTACCTGCTGTGCCACTGTGCCGCCTGCTTCTTTTATATAAATGTAAATCTATTCAGATGTACAATAATTGTGTTTCATTTTAAAGACCTTACATTATTATGAGTACCCAACATAAGCAGCTTCACCAGAACAGCTCACAGGACTGCAGTGCTTTTGGGAAATTCTCCAGATTTTAAGATCCTAATCTCATATCAAGCTTTAATTAACATCGTTTATTAATTAACAATCAAAATACAATGAAAGAGAGAAGAGCTTTTATTTTGCACATTTGTGAGAAATGATGGATCACAACTGACTACGATGCTATTGAAATTCAAAGGTAAAATATTAGAAAACTCTGTATTTATTAGTGTTTACACAATTTATTGCCAACAGCAATTATATTACAACTGGCTCCTATATGTTTAGTGAAAAGTCGTATTATTCCACCAAAACGGACCGAGATGTCAGGCCTAGTGAGGCTCATTTACACATACAACTGTTAAAGGAGGAGATGATTATATCCTGCTTTTCCTGTGTGACTTTCCTGTTCCTCCAGCCAGATTTATATCTAAACACTGTCCCACCCACACATCATCACAAAAGACAAATCTTGCATTCATAAGGAATGCTGCAGCTACAAAGAAAATATGCAGTGCAAGGCTTTTGGATTAGACACAAATGGCAGAGTTATATTTTTCCACTTAATTGAACCATAAAGTGAGTGGGTTGGTGGTAATAAACTGTTTGTGTTTAACTGCGAGGCGTGCAGACAGCGCTAATGAGGAGCGTTCCAGTATGTTATGATGGACATCAGCAGTGAGGTTGTATTATATGAGCTCAGCTGTAACAGACAAGAATAAACCTGAAATCTTCACATACAGAGGACATTTGACATCTGATGTCCTCAGTTAAAGTTAAAAGGGTAAATTGACATGTTACGGAATCAATGGTCAAGAGGAATGGAATGATTTGTACTGTTGTTTAAGAGCTATATATTGGAGGCGCTGACTAAATACTACCAGAAATGAACAGAGAGAATATTTTTTTGTACACTGACAAATACACCTGTCATTAGGAAGTACAAAATATACAAAAGATAAATGATATTAGAGTTGATTTATGCATGAAAAGGCATACGTAATACATCATTAAAACCAAAAAACTCTGATGTAATATCTGCAAAAATATATGAAGGCCTTCAGTCCATTTTCAAGGAGTGGCCTAAACATCTGTGTTGTTAATGACATAAAATTATTCCAACTATTCTCTCTGCAACACCAAGCACAAACCAAGCTTCAGTTAAGGAATTAGCATTTAGTAGGAAAACCATGGTCCGGGTTTATCTCCGCATGTGGATTAATATTTTAAAGCATATTTTTATATTACTGCTTTTAATAATTGTGGCAGAAAATAATGCAGAAATCAGATGAACGTTTCCGTTCCCAAGGCCGAGATAAAGGTGTGCTTCTGTCGTATCAATGCTTCCAATGTCTCTAGGATTGTGCTTAGGACTCATGTATAGAGCATCTCTGCAAGACTGCTCATCTTGGATCAGTTTGGTCCATACCAGTTTTCATCAGGAAATGAAAGGTAAAAACTGACCCTAGACCAGCATTCTTTCTCAGAGAATTTATACAGATACGGTGCAGAGGACTCCACGTGTAGGCACGGCTCACATCTTGCTGAAACACTCTTTGGCATTATTCCACACCTGAATTCCCTGCAGACAGAAAAAACACAGATTTTGCATCAACTAAAACTCATAACTAAAGGTAAATCAGTTACAATATAAGGTTAAATTGTTACAATTAATAGCAACAATAAATTAGACTTTAAAATTACATTATTATCCAAAAACCGCATGTTTGGCTAATGCAAGCTAGCCAAGTCGTACTAGCCTTTTCTGAACATTTTGTTAGTTTCAAAATAAAGGTTTTGGTACTTTGTTGATAACTAATATTTTACTGCTATTAAAAATGATAAAATACTTGAAAATAAAATATTATAAAAATTGAAACACATTTGTATGAAGTATCATGGGCAGACATCTGATATTTTTTTATAAACCTCTGCCAGTGCGAAGATATAAACACTGAAAAATTTAAACAATTTAAACAAGGCTTTCAGAATAATCTCTGCAGTGTCATTAAATATCATTTTGAACATTGGTAAAATATAAACGTCAGTACATTTTTATGTATTTATTTTAAGCAATGGTCTGCCAACACACCAAGATTTTGCACACATGTTTAAATACCTCACCTTTTTACACATGCTAATTTGCATGATAGCATAACTGATGAGAGCTTCTTTCAGGTCTCTGTCTTTCTGTTCTCTGAATCTTTCAATGTCCACCCAAGCACTCTTCACAAATTCTCTGTACATAAAAAAAACTGTAATTTCAGGTCTCATGTTGATACAAAAATCATGAAGATGTACATCTGCAGTCAGTGGGCCGCATTCATGAAACACGAGCAAACTGCATATAATTTACGAGGAAATGGAAATTCCTGAAAACTTTCTGCCAGATTCATGAATGCTGCCGAAATCGACATTTTATTGAAGTGCATCAAAAGCATCACCTTTTGTGTTTGTTAGATGAACTTATACCGAGGGGTTTGATGGATGCCGTCTAAAAGCTGAGTTACACAGTACTGTGTAAACATTATCGGCACTTGAGAAAATGAGATTTAAGAAGCTATTTATCTGAGCAGTAAGAGATTATTTGCACCCCCCCCCCCACCAAAAAAAAAAAAAATAATAATAATAATAACAGTCCCTTTCCAGTGAGTGTGAAAATAATTCTGTGAGTGTGTTGGTTTAACACTTCATTGGAGTCCACTATTAGTTGAGGTTATTATTTATTAATACCTATATTATATATAATAATGGGGGGGGGTGGATTGCTCAGAAGCAAAAGACATTTATTCTTGGAACAAGCTCCTTCTATGAGTTTTGGGCCATTTGAATGTCTCTAAAGTCTCTTATAAAGGAATTAATGCCTGAGGATTTTTTTCCTGATTTGCAAGAGCTCCTTCAAGGCGTGTTCCCGCCTTGCGCCCAATGATTCCAGGTAGGCTCTGGACCCACCGTGACCCTGAACTGGATAAGGGTTACAGATAATGGATGGATGGGAATACATTTGGATCACCAGCTGAATTTTACAGACTACATAACAGAATACAGTGTATACAAGAAAGTCAGTCGGAGATTGAAGTAGTTTGGGGTTGACAATAAAATCATAGATAAGGTGGGTGTCAGCCTGATGGAGAGTGTACTGGTGTTTAATATCTCTGTCTGGTATGGGCATTTGACATCAAAGTAAAAATAAACTAGCTAGATTGATAAAGATGGCAGGGAAAATGATTGGCCGGCAACAAAAGTAATTAGATGTTCTTCATAACAGAGTATTACTTAGGAGAGCCACAGCAATAATTACTGATCCGATGCATCCTCCTCATGCTGAGTTTGAGCTAATCTCTTCAGGCCAATGCTACAGAGTGCCTTTGAAGAATAAAAAGGTCTATACAAGAGCTTTTGCTCCTAATGCTATCAAACATATTAACAAACTGCACTAATGTCTGTTTTTTTATTGAATTATTTGTTGTTGTGTTGTTCTTTGGTATTGTCTCTGGCAGGACCATAAAGCATTATTCTTATTCTTCTCAAAGCTCTAAAATGTATCTCAATAGTTAACTAACCAATGAGTCATCACTCTCAGCTAATAAACCATAAAACTGTATCGTCTCCAAAGATGTTAAAGTTCTCTGTGAGGAGTTGTCTGGTAAATCCAGCAGCAGTGCAATATCAGCCATTTACACACGTTACAGACCCTAAAAACTAGGGCTGGGCAATTCATTGAAAATGAATCGAAATCGACATTCAGAACTTCTAACCAACATTAAGTCTGTATCGATTATACAGATTATTTTTATTCAGTTGTGTCCCCACTGTGTGTTCATGTACTGTCCCTTTAAAACCACGCTACTAAGCTGTAGTCACGTGATTCTGCCACATGGAAGTAACCTAAATTCAGTGGCCGACCGAGCGACTCGAGCAGCTTGTACCAAAGAAAAACACAGCGTCTGTGGTCTGGACGTGTTGTGTTTTGACTATAATTAAGACGACACTGAACAAAAAGAAGTCAAATGTAAACCCTGAGAAAAAACAGAGACCAAAGCACAATCACACACCAAATATAAACAGTGCTCAGAAAACAAGAGAGGAACAAGCTCCCAGTGACATTAGAGAAATATCCCAGCTTTAACACTGGAGCATATTTACAGCACAAGCCTCGACACTGAACTGAGAGTCAAAAATACAGTAACAAAATAACCATTCATTAATCGTGGGCGGCACAGTGGCGCAGCAGGTAGGTGTCGCAGTCACAGTCGCAGTCTGTGAGGAGTGTGGTGTGTTCTCCCCGTGTCCGCGTGGGTTTCCTCCGGGTGCTCCGGTTTCCTCCCACAGTCAAAAACACAAATTGCAGGTGGATTGGCGACTCAAATGTGTCCGTAGGTGTGAGTGTGTGAGTGTGTGTGTGTGTGCGTGTCTGTGTTGCCCTGTGAAGGACTGGCGCCCCCTCCAGGGTGTATTCCCGCCTTGCACCCAATGATTCCAGGTAGTCTCTGGACCCACCGCAACCCTGAACTGGATAAGGGTTACAGATAATGAATGAATGAACGAATAATCGTAATCATGATAAAATGTACAGTGATGTTGATTTGCACTCATATCGTCCAGCACTAATAAAACCTTTTATAATTAAATAATCCACATTTAATAACTGTCTGACCACATGTAACAAAGTAATTCAGCAAACCCACTGTCCTTTAGCTACTGGAATTTGCTCTGAATAACAGGCTGAATTAAGAAGAGGAATGTTTTGTGAAATTTTGTTTGGTTAATAACTATTTTTTTGTTTTTTAAGTCTGTGCATTTTAATTCATATTTATTAACTTATTTATAGTTCAGAAATGTCCGATGATACTTTCAACATCTTTCAGACATTATGCACATTTTATGCATTTTCAGGAGCAGGAGCAAATTTTTACAAAAACTGATTTACGAATGATTCGTTCTGCTCGAGTTTCATGAATGGCACCCAGCGTGTGCATTTAATAATCAGAAATACAGAATATTAATATACAATAAAAATAGACCATTTAGTTAATGTAGTTCAGTTAATTACAGAAACAAATGATACTTGTCTCTACATGTGAAATCATAATAATGGAATACAATATATCAACTATGTGTCCCAGTCACACAGCTCCAGGGACCTGGAGGTTGTGGGTTCGATTCCCGCTCCGGGTGACTGTCTGTGAGTAGTGTGGTGTGTTCTCCCTGTGTCTGCGTGGGTTTCCTCCGGGTGACTGTCTGTGAGGAGTGTGGTGTGTTCTCCCTGTGTCTGCGTGGGTTTCCTCCGGGTGACTGTCTGTAAGGAGTGTGGTGTGTTCACCCTGTGTCTGCGTGGGTTTCCTCCGGGTGACTGTCTGTGAGGAGTGTGGTGTGTTCTCCCTGTGTCTGCGTGGGTTTCCTCCGGGTGACTGTCTGTGAGGAGTGTGGTGTGTTCTCCCTGTGTCTGCGTGGGTTTCCTCCGGGTGACTGTCTGTGAGGAGTGTGGTGTGTTCTCTCTGTGTCTGCGTGGGTTTCCTCCGGGTGACTGTCTGTGAGGAGTGTGGTGTGTTCTCCCTGTGTCTGCGTGGGTTTCCTCCGGGTGACTGCCTGTGAGGAGTGTGGTGTGTTCTCCCTGTGTCTGCGTGGGTTTCCTCCGGGTGACTGCCTGTGAGGAGTGTGGTGTGTTCTCCCTGTGTCTGCGTGGGTTTCCTCAGGGTGACTGCCTGTGAGGAGTGTGGTGTGTTCTCCCTGTGTCTGCGTGGGTTTCCTCCGGGTGACTGTCTGTGAGGAGTGTGGTGTGTTCTCCCTGTGTCTGGGTGGGTTTCCTCCGGGTGACTGTCTGTGAGGAGTGTGGTGTGTTCTCTCTGTGTCTGTGTGGGTTTCCTCTGGGTGACTGTCTGTGAGGAGTGAAGTGTGCTCTGGACCCACCGCGACCCTGAACTGGATAAGCGCTTACAGATAATGAATGAATAATGGAAATGATGGAAATGAATAATTCAACTAAGATTAATAAAAAAGAAATAGGAAAACAGAAGAATACTCACTCAGCCTCTGTATTTTTCTCCTTCAGCATATCCTCTCCCTCCTCAATCTGAGTCTCCAGAATTTTCAGTTTGGCCTCCCTCTGCTCAGGAGTCTCCTGGCCAAACAGCTTACTTGTCATTCCTTTCAAAGAAAAAGTCCGTACTGTCTGCAAATAGTTGAAAACATCGTACAGTCAGACATTCCCTGATAACAGGCATTGCATTTCATATGATGTGTAATAAAGCAGCAGCATAAAGTCTGAGTATGCACATATTCTCTGGCCTTGCATCAACCTCTTTTAACATCAGCTTAGTGCATGAAAAACAAATGAGCTAATCAGTGTAGATGTTATACTTTTGAGGAAGTGCGTTACCGGTCATTTATTCAGATCAAAATCATTAGTGAAATCTCTGATGATATGGTTTTATTCATGGAAAATCATGACAACAAAAAGTTGTCCTAAAAGATAATGCAGCACCAAACCTCAAGCATTTTTTTTTGGCTCCTCATTTTTTAAAATGCACACAAATAAATCAAAGTTTCAAGGCACTGTAAAGACACCACGCTGTGGGGTTTTTTCTGTCTCCCTCACAAATAGGTGGGCCTTCATGGGAAAGCCCTAAGCTGCTGTTCAAAGCAATGTGATGACAGTGCTGGAGCCATTGCAGTTTTTTGTTTTAATGTGGACTCGCCCCAGTTGCCAGTTCCTCCCGCTGCTGTTTCTTTGAGGTCAGGTCCTGGGCTGCCATCTCAAGTTCAAACTGACAAAGCTCATGTTTCCTGCACACTGCCCTGCAAAAACAAACAAATCAACAGAAACTAAAACCTCAACAACAGTCATCCGTTTATATCAAGGCAAAAAAACTAATCTTGACCTACATTTGATGGAAGGATACCAACAGAATGACCTTTCCGTTGGGGGGAAGATGGAAGATATCTCACTCAGCTTAATCTGACATTTATATATTTTAGAGATGTATCCATTTTAATGTTTACTTTCAGCACTAATCTAAAATCTGGTGTTTAATACATTTTTGCAGTGGCATTATACAAACTTTTTATATTACCAGTGCTTTTTTTAAAAAAGCGTTGATGTTTTAAGTGATATAGTCTTGCATTGCATTGCTACCATTCCAGAAAACGTTATCTGACTGACATGCGAAGAACCACTGACCAGCCTGCTATCTTGGCATAACATGCAGGAGTGTACTGCTAACACTGAAACTGAAATGAACTGAAAGTATCAGATTCTCCGTCAACTTGTGGGTGGAGCTATGATGAAACTATGTACGATGTAATAGTGTTAAACACGCCTCCTAAATGTTTTGAAGTGCTCCTATGCTAGAGAATAATTATTTTTCATCAGATCTGATGGCCTATGTTTGAGTATGAACATCAAAGAAAACACAGGTCTATGACCGCTTTCTGTTGCCCATGTTTAAATGAATATAATGAAGGTGTATGCATAACCCACCTTAAAGCCTCAGTATAAAAAAGGTACTCCTTCAGCTGATCAGCATAGTGCTCTTCCTCCTCCAGAATATCATCAACAGACGCAGCATACCTTCCAGGATATAAAAGTTCTATCAAACACTACTGACAAACATAAGAATAATGGGCATCATGCATGAAACCTTTATAAAAAACAAGAGGGAAATTGATGAGGAAACTGATATTCCTGAAAATTTTCCGCCAGATTCATGAAAGCTGAGTAAACACCCGTTTTTTAAGCTGAGCGTGTGTATGTTAGTGAATAACAAATGTTCGCAAATTGGGAGAACACACTTGTTTCTTTGCTATTAACATTCCGTTACCATAAACTCCGCCCATGAATTTCAAATGACCGCTTTATAAAGAAGCGCTCGGACTGAGGAACTGCAGTAAAACGACTTAAAAATCTCTACTGATTTTGTTTCTTTTTTTTGTTTCTTTCCATGTATATTTTTTGCTCACTTACGAGAAATTATAGTGAGGCATTAGATGGAATATGTCGTCTAAAAGCTGAGTTACATAGTACTGTGCACAGTTTTAGGCACATGAGAAAATGAGATTTAAGAAGCTATTATCAGAGCAGTAAGAGATTATGTGCTCAAATAAAAATAAAAACAACATTTTTACAAATAATATTATTACAGTAAGTAGTGATTTTCTCAGTGTTAATATATTGGTTTACCCTTTAACATATCTCCTTGTGGCAGTGCAGTTTTATTTGAGGTTATCATACTTCATTATGCGAAATAAAGTTGATTTAAAAAATCCATACGATCAAGAAAATCATCTGGAAACATACTTTTTGCTTCACATTCACAACACATTTAGAAAACAATATGCTATTTTGTATTTATAATTATGTATAACATTGTATACAAGCACCACTCTTATTTAGAAGATACATTATTTTAAATAAGGATAATTTTTAGGGGCACTATTCTGCTAAAAGTGGGGGAAGCTTCAGGGAAGTTCCTTCTGTCTGTTTTGGGCCATTCTCTATAATCTCTCATTGAAGGATAAATGCCTGTGGATTTGTTCCTGATTTGCAAGAGTTACTTTAAATGTGTTCGTTTTTTATGAAGCAAGTTATAAAACATCATAAGTACATGACCACGCTCGGCGTCAGTGTGCAGAGTAAACACACGAGATTGTATCATTTTGGCGCACACTTTTATATTGCAATGATCCAAATTAAGTAACCATCTGAGTGCACGAGTAACAAGATCATTTAACAAACAGTTGCTTTTCAGCTATTGGAAGTTGTTTTGAATAACTGTTGCTGCATTGGGAAGAGGAATGTTTTGTGAAATTTTGTTTGATTATTAAATAATTTATTATTTCATTATTTTTAATAACTTATATTTAAAGTTCAGTCATGTCAGATGATACTTTCAGCAACTTTCAGACATTACGCACATTTACGTGTTTTCAGGAGCAGGTGAAAATTTTGTTCTTACCTGCGAACATTTTGAAGAATCTGGATATTAACGAACAAAATTGATTTGCAAACGATTGACGTACAAATTCATTTTGCTCACGTTTCATGAATGAGGCCCAATGTGTCTAAAATACACTTTTAAAGCAGTGCAATAAAGTAGGCGAAAATATATCAATGTCAACAGTGAGGAGTAAGTGATGTAATTTTCCTCATTTACATTATTACATTATTCATAAAAACAAACAAAAAGCGCTACAGAATACAGAGGAGCCCATATTAGAATAACTGGCCTTAATCACAAATCAAAACACTTAGTTAAAAATCACTTTCCCCACAAGAAATAACTCTGTGGTGCCTTAAAACACGAATCAAGGCCTTTTGCATTCCTGGGTTTTTAATTTTGTGAAAAGATGAGAAACCTGATCCATAAAGTGCCCTGAGTGCGGTTAAAGGAAGCTGATGATGGACAGGTGGTTTCCCTCTGTGTGGAGCCTGACTGGCAGCAAACTGGGCGCCACGGTACAGGTCTGGGACAGAATGACCTCTGACCCCAGTGCTGAGTGCAGCAAGCAAGAAGCCATCAGAAACTACAACCCCACAAACCAGCAGTTGAGAGCAGGGTAATGGCTGCAGCTGCAAAGAGTGATTTTTGATTGACAGTCCAACAATATCTTCTCAATGCTGCTAATCTTATTGGTACTGGTGGTAAATCCGTTAGTTGTCAGCAGGCCAAATTGAAAGACAAACCTCCCCAGGGCTCACCTTCCTGGCTACTTTTAAGAGAACTTGGTGAGTTTGAGGGGCCTCATTGGAAATCTGAGTGCTTTCAACCCAGCAAATGTGTTTTACACAGGGCATCATGCAACACCTCCATATTTCAGCTCTTTCAATGACCTCTCAAAGAGAAATAAGATAGGCTGACAGGGACTGTTTCCCAGTGAAAAAGAAATACAATAAAAAAACAGTATAAAACACTGCCAAAATCCTTTGAACTTTGCACAAGTATAGCTCATAAAAGTGGTGCTATTCCACCATTAAAACTGCAAGTACTCGCAAAACAAACTCACGCATCCATGTGATGTCCTGCACTCTGCAATCCATCTCCCATCTCTTTCTCAATGGCACTCCACTCACTGTTCAGAACAAAAAGAAGTCAAGCAAAAATCTTCTGTTGTACACTTAGCAAATAAGGGAAAGCATTAACAATAAAACAACCCTGATTTCACAGAAAGCTCTAACAAGGTCTGCTTTGGAACATTGTTCAAGTTGTTGTTGCCCTTAAAGGTTTTAAAATAATGGCTCCTTAAATTCTAAATGAAAGTCAAATTAGAAAATAAAATCCTTAAAAGTATGTCAATAGACCTACATTCACCTTGAGTTTATAAGGTGCATCTCTTGAGGTAAAGTGCTTGTGCTTTCAACTAGGGCTGGGCATTTAATCGAAAATATTGCAAAATCGACATTGAGTACTTCTAATCAACTTAATCTTGTCTATAACGATTATATCATTTATTTTAATTCTGTTATGTCCCCACTGTGTGTTCACGTACTGTCTCTTTAAAACCATGCTACCAAGCTGTAGTCACATGGTTCTGCTGTTATCTGCCACATGGAAGCAACCTAAATGCAGAGACTGACCTAGCGACTTGTACCAAAGAAAAACACAGCGTCTGTGGTCTGGACGTGTTTTGCTTTGACTTTAATTAAGACGACACTGAACAAAAAGAAGTCAAATGTAAACCCTGAAGGAAAAAATGGTTTCAGCGACCCAAGCACAATCACACACCAAATATAAACAGTGCTCAGAAAACAAGAGAGGAACAAGCTCCCAGTGACATTAGAGAAATATCCCAGCTTTAACACTGGAGCATATTTACAGCACAAGCCTCGACACTGAACTGTGAGTCAAAAATACAGTAACAAAATAATCATTCATTCATTGGAATCATGGTAAAATGTACAATTAATCGTGATGTTGATTTGCGCTCATATCGCCCAGTGCTACTTTCAACACATGATGGAGCAGTTCTGACACCTCGTGATGTGCTGTATAGTAGCTGGCTAGTAACATTATACAGCGTAAGTAGGGAGTACTATTGTGATTTATAATTATGCTGGCTAAATACAACTGGCCTGAAAGCTGTAACACTCTAAACAGCATCCTGTATTATTATTCAGAGCAGCTGGCAGTAACAGTAACTTAATGAATTGAATATGAGACTGAAAATGTTTAAATACAAACTCAGAAAGTTGAGACTTTGTGATAAAATGTAATGTAATTCCACAATGTTGTCACTGACCTTGACTGAATTTTTTAAATATAACCAAACGTTTCCATTAGTGTATGCAACACACTTCAGAAACGTTGGGACAGGGGCAAAATAAATATTAATATATATATAATATTAAAATTATGCTGTTTTGAAACCTCCCACTATAAGCAGGAGAATATAAAACATAAAAGAATCATCCACAATGCTATGCACCTTTGCAAGTAAAGATGGTGATGAACTTCCTGTGATAAACAGAGCCATATGGACTCTGGAGTACTCTCAAAAAAGAGCTGTGCAAAGAGGAAGACATATATTCATTTGACACTGAAATACCAATGAATTCTACGGGGCTGACGCAATCAGATGGACTGAGACAACGCTAGCATGCCCTGGGGTCATACGAGTGCACGTTTCAGCTTGTTTTGGGGGAAAAATGGATGTCAACTTCTACATGCCATAGATGATAAACCATCCAGTTTATTACCAATAAAAAATGCAAAAAGTGCATCAGTGCCCATGGCATTGGTGATTTACATATTTGTGAAAATAGCTTCGATGCAGAGGCTGATATTTGCATTTTAGAGAGAGATATATACACTGCTGTCGTAACGATGACTCTTCGCAGGGATTTCCATTTCAGCAGAACAATGCCAAACATCAACTTTGCTTCATATAAATAAAGAACACTTGCCTGCCCCCAGTGGTGAACATGCTTCTGTCCAGCTTTTTTTAATTTTTTTTTTTGAGTGTGTTGCAGACATCAGTTCAACATTTGTTTATATTAAGAAAAGCTTCTTTGTCCCTTTGTTTTTTTAAATAAAAGGTGAATTCACGAATAACAGATCTGAGTTCATGTGGATTATTTAGATTGTCCCAACTTTTCTGGAAAAGGGGTTTGTACATTGAACTAACCCGGGTGATATTTAAACATATTTCACATGTAGATAAAACACACCATGAATCAAATCATTTTAAATGTTTACACTCCCATTTAAAGCTTATGTTGCATGCATTTATTTATATAAAGCCCACCTGAAGACTCTGCCATAATTCCCATGCACTTTGTAGACTCCATACAGGCGGTCAGCAACTCTCTGATCGAAAAGTTTGCTTCAGTTAATAAATGTATTAGCACCTCTTGCAACACACATTTGAAAGTCAGAACAACATGTAAATTTATAGAATACAAATATATCTAATTTACCAGAGATCTTAGAAATATTAGTGGAGTTAACTTTATTTCGTTTGTTACCTACCACCACAGCTCAAAAAAATGCAGGCATGTATTAAACAAAAGCAATGCTACTTGATAAGCATTTTTTTTATCAGAGAGAAAGAGAGAGAGAGAGATACACCAGCTGTTCACACTCACAGCTCGCACACGCAGCAGCTGAGATATAACAGACTGCAGCTCGTCTCCATAGTGCTTCATTTCTGCAAACCTCCTAAGACAGATTAAAGACAGAGAGAGAGAGAGAGCAAGAGCGAGAGTGACAGAGAGAGAGAGGGCGAGAGACAGAGAGAGAGAGGGGGAGGGAGAGAGAGAGAGAGAGAGAGAGAGAGAGAGAGAGAGAGAGAGCGAGAGAGAGAGAAAGCGAGAGAGAGAGAAAGCGAGAGAGAGAGAAAGCGAGATTTTATGATTTTACACTTTCGACACATTTTTTAATGACACATCTTTTTGAACAAAAAATATAAATAAATTACTTGTCTGGATTCTTCACCCTGAATGTAGCATTTAAAGCCTTTAACCTTGAATCTGCCTGGAAAATGGCAAAAAAGAATTGTTAAAAGTGTAAATACTAATTTAAAGCATTAATTTGAAGAATTGTGCAAAAATGTGTAATAATGTATCTATATAAAACCATCATACACACACTATACAGACAATATATATATGTACTGCAGTAGCACATCAGCTGCTGTGTCATTGTACATTTATGCTTCCAGCCAAGTGTGAGAAACAAGGCCACATGGATATTTATGTTTTTTAAACCCCACAATAAGAAACATATGGTGAAACTGCATATGACCCACACAGCTGAGAGAACTTGACCCTGGTAAAAGTCTCCAGGAGTATGTCAAAACAAACAGAATATTCATTGCTAATAAAATACCTTTGCTTGAAATCCTGTCTCAAATACCACTTCCTTCCAGCTCTGTTCCTGAGGGACAGAAAGAGCATGTCGTTTTGACACTGATTAAGACCAACACTGACCCAAAAAAACATTGTCTTAAACTACAAGAATAAACACCATGACAAATTCAACTGGGGTTAATGCAGAGATCTTAACACTGACACTCGAAGGTCTGTACAGGCAGTAAGTAACAGCCCAAACTCACATCTTTAAGTATGAGACCAGGCTAGTACTGTTAAACCTGAACGGTTTCTAAAATCAATGTTGTGTGTGATGTTTGGGTAGAAGACCTCTATAAAGAAGGCTTCTTATAAAAATGATATGCCTTAGAGCATCCATGTCTGACACAAGCATTAACAGGACACCTTGCCTTTGGTACCTGAGTCAGGAAGGAGTAAAAGATCTTGTCATTAGCCAGAACTGGATGGGAGGCGACCCGGAGCAGGAAGTTCTCTAACCCGACCCTTCGTCTTTCCACAAAGTCTGGATCCATGTTGTCTGCTGATAGTTTGTGCCAAACAAATTCTGCCTGCAACATCAGAGAAAGTAGTCAGTTACAGCCTCAGATCTGTCTGTACAAACAAGGAAGGAAGGAATTTCACTTACTCGCTTTTCAGGCAAAGGGGGAACAACTACAAATGAATAGGTGACTAACAAGTAGTTCCTGAGAAGCTCAAACTCGCTGTAGCGCCTCCACAGAGAGTCAGGAGCTGGACTGGCTGCTTCAGAGGCACCATCCACTGCTCTGAATAAGAAAGAATACAGACCATAATCATCAAATTAACAGCATGTTCACTAAATGCTGTAAATGAACCGAAATCACAAACATGAACCGTTAAACCATGTGTCCTACAAATCTTTTAAAAGGAAACAATACGCATGACACCAAAAAGATGTTTTCATAACACAGACAGGACTTTACAAGATTACAATTTAGCCCTAACCTCAAGTTTCAGCGGTGAGTTTTTAGAATGTATGCCACAAGCTTAAAATGCTGAAGATCAACTAAGAATATACATGTAGAAAACAGAGTACTGTGCCTATGTAGCAAAGGAAATGCAATCTTTTTATACAGAACACATCACATTCGACAATGAAATGTGAGATCATTCATTGAATGGTTTAGCCCAACGTCAAAATAAAACAAGAACTGGCATAAACACGATAGAAAGCCGCATCGTTTCAGACGTCTCAGACTTAGTCCAGTGTGGAACAGATCTTAAGAGCCTATCTCAACACGTGCAAGACATTTAATCGTGACGTGTAATCTCAGTGAATCCTCAGAGCCTAAAACCTCAAATTCTTCTAATTTAGAGGTAGCGGACCACTAACGTTCACTAGTATGAATCAGAAAACCAAGGAACAGACCATGGAATGTTGCTATATTGTTTCTCTGCTTTGCAAAGCCTTATACTTAAGGAAAAGCACACAATCTACTCAGAGAGAGAGAGAGAGAGAGAGAGAGAGAGAGAGAGAGAGAGAGAGAGAGAGAGAGAGAGAGAGAGAGAGAGAGAGAGAGAGAGAGAGAGAGAGAGAGAGAGAGAGAGAGAGAGACTCAAGACAGAGATAGTCAGAAGTGGAGAAAGGAGGGGGACAGAGGGATGGGGAGCCTACGAATCAGGAGCCCAGGTTTCAGAAGACTCCAGGGAGGAAATGAGAGCACATAATGGGACTCTACACTAGAAAAAAAGAAAGGTAGAGGTTCCACACTTGCTGGGAGGCATATTCTCCACTTCAACTGCGTGACTGCGCTTAAAACCCAGTTGCCCCAAACTTTTCTCTCTTTCTGTCATCTGGGGAAAATAAATAGAGGCTCTGTGTGTGTGTGTGTATATATGTGTGAGTATGTGCAGCTCGGTATGCACATATCTTTACTAAAAACATGTGTTTCCTTTCATGGGCCAAGCTAACAATACAGCTCTGTGTCCTGAACGCTGTGGCTGTGAGCATGAAAAAGGATCTGTCTGTATGCACTGCTTTGTTAATAACTGAAGAAACGGCAAATCAATCTCCTTTTAATGCTCAAAGCTTGATAGGATCTTCCTGCCGTCCTTGACACAACAGTTAATGCTTCTGATGCTGACCCTGTATTTATACTGGATATTAACCATGGCGTAGCAAGGCTGAACTGGAAGCATCTAACATGGCTCAAGAGAGATAACCAGAGTGATAAAAAAGCAAATGTTGTGATGATTTGGCATGCATGACATGTGACATTTGACGGCAAGTCAGGCGAGCTCTTGTCTGTAGCCTGGCGGTAAACACAGTATGTCTGATCTAACCAATGACTGTGTCTTGTTTTCTTGGGAAATACAGAGAAAAGAAGAAAGTAAGTTGTGGTGAAAACAGAGGGAGAAAGAGAGAGAGCTCTGTCACAGACTTTATGACCAGTGACAAAGGCCTGGACACTGCAAAGACAAGATAAAAGCAATTGACCAATTTATAGTGCCTGAAAAACAGTAAAGAGATGGCAATAGCAAGTTTCACACTTGTTTGTGGTCTGGGTTAGCTTTACACCTGCCTGTGGTTTCTCAAGTTGAACATAAGCTCTAATATGGGGCAGGGTAGATCAGTAAAGCAGGTATTTGTAGTGAAACAGTCATTTATATTGTTTGTTTTTTTTGGCAACTGTATCAGAATGATCAGATATTTAAAAAGATCTACAAACAAGTCATGTAAGTCAACTGAAGAATGTCCTTTGTTTACGGCCTTATATGCACACAGTCTGTCGTATTTTGTTAAATACGAGTGTGCAATCAGGTAATCTTTTACGTTAATTTGAATCTAAATACCGCAGACACACTGAGCTGCAGGATATTAACTTCTGATCATGCCCCAAAATGGTGTTGTTTATTGTGAGCACTTGTGCGTTTACTTTTTTCAACAATAGAGAAATTCAGATTGAGTGGTCAATAGCAACACGTTTTCCTAAAGCAAATATAATGAAAATAAACCTCATATTAGCAGGCGTATATTAGAGACCATCAAGGAAACACTTACATTTAATTCAGTGGTTGCATTTGCCTTAAATTTAAAACATTTACCGCTGGAAATGATTATTCTACCAAATCTAGCCTTGTGTCACAAAAGCTTGAATATACACTTTGTGTATGATACACATTAATAAGCATGGAACGCACTTTGTAATGTTAATTAAGTTATTTACCTTGTTTCAATCAGGTAAACTGTGTAGGTTTCTTGCATGCTGACTGCATTTTTTCCTGTCCTTTTCTCTGCTTCGGCTACACTGATCTCCAGTCTCTTCAAAAGATGTGTGCCCTTCTCAACCATCTGTGGAAAGTAGGTAAATACATACAAAAAAACCCAGTCAAGCAGTATGTCCCACTCTGAACATAAAAGATCCTTAAATGTTTCTCTTGGTTACTGCAGATGTCCAGTAGTCAGTAACAGCAGGCAGTCAGTTCTGGTGGGTTAATATTCCACAAAGCGAAAGGTTCAGGAGCAGGGACCCATTTGAGATGCATTTAATAATTCAATGGTCTCTGCGACTGATGTCTCTCTCTAAGCCAGTTACAATTAGGAAGCCCAACCTTTTGTCACAGGATCATTCGTAATGAAAAGAGAAACACTCCAACAAAATGTATTATATTTTACTGTCACTAAAATACATCTGCAGAATCTGGACAGGTTGCTGGTAATAAAGTTACTGAGTCTGTTACTGATCTGATGACACATCACGAGGTCCCCACTCCCTCAACCACCAACATTGTTTGAGATTTAATGTGCAAGTGCATGTCCAGTTAATCAGTCATTCTAAAAACAGCTTGTATTGACACGACACATAATTATCGTTACACATAATCAAGCGGAACTGGAGAGGTTTGGCGATCAAACAAACAACCAAACAAACCCAAGGGCTCTGACAGGAGTATTTACTAACGTTAGCTAAGGTTAGCTAGCCTTGGATTAGACACCACTAACTTAAACAGTCGAGAATAGGATCTGTGAACACTATCTACAGCAGCCATTAAATATCTTGCTTTCATGAGAAGTGCCGGACATTTAGAGACTATATCAGTCCTTTAGCTATTCTTCGAGGCTGAAGTTGTCTGCTTAGTCACCAGTTTCGTATTTGAATTTCCCGTTCCACCTTAACTGGTGCAGAGGTTGTACTCTGGAATCTGGTCGCCACTGGTTTCAGAATGTAACAGCTGTAGCATTTAAGGTGGAATGGAAGATTCGATGCGAAGCCAACTTCCAACCCGTTCAGTTAAAATGTGAACAACCACAATCTAATTGACTACTAAAATCAATAAATTACAGCGAGGACTTTACCGCGTTTTTAATGTTGTTTTCTAACTCTGAAGGCGTCAAATCGGTGTTTCCAATCACCGCTATTTCTTCGCTTTCCGTATCCGCCATCATTATCACTGTGGTCGGGTATGTAATGATGTGTCGATCACAAAAGAATCGACTCTTCCGTTCTTTCCTGTGAACACTGTGTCGACTCATACTAATAGATATGAATCACCGAGGAAAAGTCAGGCTCTACCCGTTTTATCCCCATCAACCACATGCAAATGTGTCATTGTTTGTCACTGTACAACGAACAAATAAAATATGTCTTCACAATTTAACCCATCCGTGGCAGTGAACACACACACACACACACACACAATAGGGGGGTGATTACAGCACACCAGTAGCAGTGAGCAGCCATCCCTGGCACCTGGGGAGCAGTTGGAGGTTAGGTGTCTTGCTCAAGGGCAATTCAGCCATGGATTATTGAGAAAAGAATATATATATATATATATATATATATATCCTTATTTTCATAATGCTATAAATGTACTGAAGTGAATGGTGCTTTTGACTTTGCTCATGACTGATCGATTTACATGCCTCTTATTACAAAAAATTTTTTAAAAACATGGGTTTAATTTAAGGACAATTCTCTTGTCGAATGAATCATTTTACAAAAGAGTCGGCTCTTATGTAGAGCTGAATCAATTAATCTGACTCGTTGAAAAGAGACCTTCCAGCGCATGCGCGTTCACATACT
Source organism: Hoplias malabaricus (assembly GCF_029633855.1). Taxonomy (NCBI): domain Eukaryota; kingdom Metazoa; phylum Chordata; class Actinopteri; order Characiformes; family Erythrinidae; genus Hoplias; species Hoplias malabaricus. The sequence goes on along the minus strand of NC_089811.1, from coordinate 40,958,469 downwards.
TTGTGTCATTTATTAATTTAATTGATTACGTCTGTTTTATGAATGCACGTTGAACATATATATATTAGTTGACATCTTTTTAACCTTTAAATACACTGGCTTAAGTATCATCAGCTGCACAACACCTAATTTAAGTTAATGAAATACTGCTTAGCCAACTCAAATTCAAGCTAAACACAAGTAGCTTTTTCAAGGCGATGTGAAATGATTAAGTGAGAACACTGAAAATGTTTGCAAAAAATATTATATTGCACCTTGTGAGTTGATGGGGAATTCAGGAGGCAAGGCCATACAAAATGGCTCATATAAAACAAAATAGTCAAACTCGTAAAGGAGGGAGGGTTATGAGTTGTTTGTGGGGTTGTTTTGTACACAAGAACAATAATATTTTTGTTTTTTGTGATGGTCCATTTTCTCATCCCCTGGTGTTATATCCATAGTTCCTGGTGTGTTGTCTAGCATTTTGGGGGGATTTTGTTTTTTAAAAAAATAGTATTGCATTGATCTGTAAACAGCATTTTTCTAAAAGGACTAAGGAGTTTTGCCTCTTTGAAGTGTTTGTCATATAGAGTCAGAACTGGCATACAGTTTCACAATTTGCGTGGAGCCAGTGCTGAACAGATTAAATTCAAACAAGCCAGTGCTGTGAACCATCACTGGTGGGGAAACAAGAGTTTGGTCGCCCCATAAGAGCTACCCTCTCTGACAAACCCTAATAATGTCCAATGGCACAAGAGTGAAAACACGTTCAGTAGTGGCTCCCATGTGACCCTGCAGCTCTTCAGCATGGATAAACTCAGAGGTGAGGGTGGGAGGCGATAGTGCTGGGACAGAGGACCATGTTTTCTCCAGTGCACCCTAGGAACTACAATGGTTCTGAATCCTGGTTCTGGTGGGCCCGGGCCCTGCACGTTGTATTTGTCTCATTGCTACGTCTCACCCAACTTCACCTTCAGAAGGGCTTGTTTAATTAGCTCATTAGACGCATCAGATGTGTTTTTTAATGGTTTTAATTGTTTGTGGTGTTGTTGTGTGTATGAGGAAGCTGGGCTGTTTGGCAGGGTA